>NW_022196897.1:160049696-160077872 GCF_008632895.1 Mastomys coucha | reverse complement strand
GGAGCCGATGCACAAGGCATGGTGGATAGGAACCAGGAGGCAGGAGCCGATGCACAAGGCATGGTGGAGTGCTGCTTACTGACTTGTTCAAACTGCTTTCTTTTCATTTTAAGTAATTTTTTATTGATTCTTTGTAAGTTTCACATCATGTACCCCAATCCTACTTATCTCCCTGTCCCTTCATATATGCCCTCAGCCCCTGTAATATCTCCCTGCCCTCAAAGAAAATAAAAATAACAACAAGAATATACAAAACAAAACATACAGAAAACATCTCGACATGGAGGTTATAGTGTGTCCCACTGTGTTCCAGAGTACAGTCTTTTTTGTCCACACATCTTTTCTTACAGATGTGCATTGCAGTGAGTCATTGGTCTGGTCTGAGGCCCCTGGCTTCTGCTACTCTATCAGTGCTAGATACTCACCAGGCTCATCATGTTGTTGCCCTGTGTCATGGAGATCCTGTAGCTTTGGATCTGCAGGACTGGCCCTTTCACGCACTCCAGCAGTTTATAGATGAGGTAGACTTTTGGGGTGGGCCAACTTAAAGCCTTGGATCTGGGCCTGGCCACAGGGTGAGCTCTCTTAATAGTGCCCTGGCTAGCTCATCCATTGCTGTAGCGGGCAAGGGGCAAGGGGCAAGGTCTGCTCTCTTGTTCTCATGCCCCTGGGGAGAGATCATCCACAAACACGTCAGCTCTACTGTGCTGCCTAGGCAAGGTGTAGGGACCACTCTCCCAAGTGCTGCAGCTGGTGAACGGCAGGGCCAGCTCTCCTGCTCTCCTGATGCTCCCATTACTCCCTCTTCCCCCCACCTCACAGCAGATGAGTGGAAGGACCAGCTCTCTGGTGTTCATGTGGCTGGGGACCAACTGGCTCAACACCTGCACCCCACAGTGCTGCTCGAGGGAAGTGTGGGGCCCTGTCTACCTGCTTTCCTACAGAACACAGGAATGACTCCACCCGTGACACAAAGGGTCCTCCCACATCAATCACTAAGTAAGAAAATACTCTACAGGCTTGCCCACAGCCCAATCTTAGGAAGGCATTTTTTTCAACTGGGCTTCTCTCCTCTAGATGACTCTAGCCTGTGTCAAGGTGACGTAAAATTAGCCAGCACAATGTGCAACAAGACTAAATGTCAGTGATGAAAACACTGACATTAAGAGTAGGAGCTTTCATATACTGATCAAGACAAAGGCAAAGATATCAGATATGCTATAGTTGGCCAAAGGCAAGAACCATCCAAAATGAAAGCTGCTGTCAGTAGAAAGCCTGGCAGCCTTATGCTGATAAACTAGCAAGATGGAAAGTCCACGGAAGAGTTAAAGCTGTTAAAGAATGCAATCTATCAAAACCAGAGCCAGAAGTAACAGATAATTTGCATATGAACAATCTTACAACTATGAATGGAATTCACTCCTTAATTAAGTCTAATACACAAGAAGTGCTTGAAGCCCAGATGGAAACACTGATGAATTTTACTAATCATTTAAAGAATAAAAAGGAGTGTTTCATACAAGCAGTATTACTGAATAAGCATAACTTTGATACACATCTGACACATGTTCAAAAAGGAAATGACATCACAGTCTCAGTTATATACATGAAATCCTAACAAATAACACCAAAGTCAACTGAAATGCTCAACACCATCAATGTGAAGGGACAAGCCTCTGGGTACATCTGGGAGGAGTTTCCAGGCTGGATTAACTGAGGCTGATGACCCACCCTAAATGTGGGTAGCACTGCCCATGGTTGGGTCCTGGACAAACATAAAGAAGTACATACTGTCACTCTGCAGATGCAAGTGGCTGCTGCCTCCCTTAAGTTGGTTCTTGTCAGGTATTTGTAACAGCAACAAATACACACACACACACACACACACACACACACACACACACACACAGGAATGATACTGAGAATTAGGTTTGTTGTTATAATAAATTTGACCAGATGATATGCAAGCTCTGCAAATCTGCAGGAGGAATGTGGAAGAGTCGCAGCTGTACACCACAGAGACCGTCAGTAGAGCCTGCTGTGTGTCTAGAAGACCAGAATGCAGAGACATGTGACCAATGAAGACTAGCTCATGAAGTTTTAGAGGGAAACTAGGAACTGGGCTACAAGCCATTAAAATTATATTCTGGCTATTTTCTGCCTGGGTCATGAGAACCTTATTGAAGTTGAGTGGAGTAATTTCAAGACAAGAGAACATTCAGGAGATGGCATGATAGTTCTTGCTGCTCTTATTCAGATCTTCTACAGTAAGATACAGTAGATACATGGAAAATGCAAAGTTCAGCTGGGAAAGGAATATGCACCAACACACACACACACCATATAGCACACATAGACAGACACACACAGAGCCACACGAGCCCAGAAGAAGGATGTCTGAAGGGGTTTCCTACTGGAAAACTGGGACGTGTCCCCTAGGGTCAGCACACAAGAGACTGAAGCAACTGTAGCTCAAGGAAACAAGGTTATACTTGAGGCTTACAGCAGAATCTGGCAGTGATGTCCATGTTTTATAGGTATGAAAGACTAAGGGCGATCACAGAGTCCTGTATCAAGAGGTTCCGGAAGTCACTGAGGCCAACTGTGTGGCAGGGTCAGAGTTCCTACAAGGAAGATCAAGTGGACACTTCATGATGTTGTGAAGGTAAGGCTTAAGTTGCAATGGATCCCAAAATATTAGTAATTCCAGGACCGTGGACCGTCCACAAGGAAAGGTGCAGGATACAGTGTGGAGCTGGCCAAATAGAGGTTATAGGTGCGACAGGCAGAATTTTAAGGAGTGGTGCTAACCAAGTCCTTTGGAGCTGAGGTCACTCTGTCATGGGTCTCAGAAGCCAGATACTGAGCTGCAGGATCTGGAGTTTGTAACGCTGAATGTGGTCTTGCTTTGACCTAGTCCATCCTAGCTCTGCTCCCATTTCCTGCTGTTTTGAATTGTAACTACTTACTTTATGCCACTGGATACTGCAATTATGTATCATGGTTTTGAGTTTTTAGGAGCTCACAATTAAGAGATTGCCCTGAATTTAAGAAAAGACTCAGACTTTTAACAGTGCTGGTGCTGTTGATTACGAGAACTTCAGAAGTTGGACTGGATACTGTATTTTGCACTGTGAGATGGTTAAGTCTATGGAAACAAGGGTAGAAGGTTATAACTTAAAGCAATATGCTTGGGTATCGAGCTGTTAAGGGGTGGACTTGTGATGGTTAATGTTCTCAACTGACAGGATCTTGAATACCTAAGAGACAACCTGCATGTCTATGAGGCGTTTACATACTGGGTTTATGGAGGATGGAAGACTATGAAGGGTGCCCAGACTAAACAACAGGGAGAAGAGCAATTGGCCACCAGCTCTCTACTGCCTGACTACAGATGCAATGTGCCAGGTGTTCTCTTCTGCTGCCATGTCCTCTGTCACCATGGATTGTGTCACCTTAAACTGTCAGCTGAAGTAACCACTCCCACTTAAGACGTTTCCCATCAGGAATTCTGCTAGCCGTGCTTCTCAACCTTCATAATGCTGTGTCCTGTCAGTACAGTTCCTCACAGTGCTGACCCCCAACCATATGATTTCATTGCTACTTCAGAACTATAATTTTGCTACTGATATGAGTTTTAATATAAATGTTTTTAGAGAGAGAAGTTTGCCAAGGAAGGGTTGGGACCCACACACAGACTGAGAATCACTGTGTTCTTACAGCAACAAGGAAACTAAGACATCAGGGACATATAACAACTATAGGCCACTATCTCCATGGATGGATGCTACAAAAATCCAACAATGATATCACATGGCATGTGTTTAGCCCAGTACAGACAGAAAAACATGCTCACCAAGTCAACACTATCAGACAAGGAAAAGGACATCATCTTTGAACAATTTGGTAACAGATGCATGCAATACATATACACACACACGTACGTACACACAAACAATCCTCTAGTGAACACGTCTCCAGGTGCCATAGTGAAAGCTCTCCCAGCATTACTACAGCAGTGTGGGAGCACCCAAGCCTCACTCCTTCTTATCAACGTTGCTAAGGAAATCCTCTGGAGACAACAAAAATTGAGATGCAAAGTCAAAGGCATAACAAGCCCATCCCATATGACAGAAAACTGCATAGAAATCACAAAAACATTGCACATATGTAAGTGAATTCATAAGCAAATTCAGGAAGGCCACTGGAGAAAAGCTCAAAAAACCAAGCTGTAGTTCCATGTGGTGTCACATACCTTTCTCACAGTACTCTCAAAGCTAAGGTAAGATGTTTCCAAGTTCAAGGTTACACACCAAACCCTACTACAACAATCAATCAATAACAGTAAACTTTGAGCCACTTACCATTTTCAAAGCGAACTAGCGCATTAAAAATATTAAGCCCTGGGCTGGAGAGATGGCTCAGTGGGTAAGAGCACTGACTGCTCTTCCGAAGGTCCTGAGTTCAAATCCCAAGCAGCTTAACAGCTTGATACCCAAGCAAATCCCAGCAACCACATGGTGGCTCACAACCATCCATAATGAGGTATGATGTCCTGTGCCTGAAGACAGTTACAGGGTATTTACATATAATAAATAAATAATTCTTAAAAAAAATTGTTAAAAAAAAAAGCAAGCCCCTTGAAATAACTCTGATGATAGATGTGCAAATACACTAGCAAAGAGAAAACAAAGAATACAGACACTCGGGATGGAAGGATAATCCATAGTCATAAACTAGGATTCAGGATCACCATGTCATTCTCTAAATGGCTCTGTAAATTCAATGGAGGCCAGTCAAGGCCACAGCGAGGGAGGGTCAGCATGCTCGTGTGTGTGAACACAGACACTACGACTGCTGACATTTACACTGAAGTGTAACCTGAAGCAGCCAAGGTGGTCTTGAACAACAGAACACGCAGACAACGCTGGGCATCTCAACTCATCAGAGATGGGAAAAATGGGGGGGTTAACACCGGCATAAGGATGGAGAATAGAAAAGACTAAGGGCACCTATAAAAGACCACCACTGCACAGCAAACTCACAGCAGCATCCATGAAAACAAAGCACAGAAGACAGAGAAGGTACTTATAGGCTCCACAAAGCACATGAAGCCATGCTACTGTTTGAACACAAATTGTGAATCAGTGACTGTAACCCTAGGCAACGACCATTTTCATCTTCATCATCATAAAGGAGGTAGTCAGATAAGATGGCAGTGGAAATAAAATGGAATTGTGGACATGGGAAAAGGCAACAAGATGGCAGATTTACACCAAAGCACACTGACAGCTACTATACACAGAACGGGTCTAAACTAGAGCCGCTGCATTCCCGAGAAGGACTGAAATGTAGCCAGCATGACTGAAGAGCTGAATTTTATACGTGGCTAGTAGCAACTCTATTAGGTAGCATAGATGGAAGCACTCCAAGGAAAAGGGGCTCTCCCTGAAGCTGTAAAGGCGAACTTCGAGTCGTTGGGAGTGCATGCAAAACAAAACTACTTGGATGCAATATGTAAGAATCCTGCTTGAAATACATGGTTACCAACAGGTTAAGTTTAAGATATGCAAAGAAAACGCAGGGAGCCTAAATTATACCAAAGTAGATCCTGAAAAAGAACAAGCATTCTTATGGGGGAGGGGGTCACCAAGAAAACATGCTACATGACATTTAGTATCTAGGCAAAAATAAAGATTAACAAGTTAGAGCAACAGACAAGGCCTCACACAGAGTTGTTGAAATACTACTTTCAGTGTGGGCAACAGAAAAACAAAAGGGTCATACAAATGCCCATATTAAGCACATGGTTACACCTTATTACACTTGTCTACTTGGTGTGATAAAAAAAATCAGAAGAAATCAAATGTATATAAACCAGAAAAGAAGAAGCAAAGTGCCTTACCTGTGATTGACTGTGCACCCAAGGAATTCTTAAGTGTTGCCTTAGCTCAGCCAAGCTCAGCAAAAGCATAGCTGCGTATGTCTGCATATTATTAGCATAGAAAGGCCATTATACTACCAGACTGAAGCTGGAGAATTTTGAGTTTTAGGACAGCCTTGGCTACACATTGAGACCCTATTCCCAAATAGCCTGCTCCCAAAGAGAAAAGCCCCCAAGCATCAAAGACCTTCAAAGCAAACAAAACAAAGCAAAAAACCCCCAAAAATATGTAATATTTTGAGATAAAATATACAAGGCCTGAACAGTGACAACTAAAAGCATTGTCAGAAAGAATCACATGAGAGAATGACAGGACTAGAAAGTCAACATCAGCTTTGACTCCATGATGAATTTAAGGCACACGTGAGAGAGAGACAGCGCACACTGTGCGACCTACAGAACAGAGGAGTCCACAGTGTTCATGGATCAGAGCATTGTTAGGTTTTCAATTGTCCCCAAATTAGTCAGAAGACTCGCAGTCAGATTTTTAGTAGGTGCTTGAAGAATTGGGCACTACATCCCTAAAAATTTAGACACAGATGCAAAGAGCCTACAAGCACAAAACAAATTTGAAAAGTATTACAATTAGATGACTGTCGGATTTCTACAGTGAGAACTTCCCAACACAGCAGCCCATTCCTGATAGAGGTCCAAAGGCCATTTACTAGAATAGCCGCTGAACGCCACACTAACGCCTGAGGACCATAGGAAAAGCATCGCCTTACACAGCAGACACACTAACGCCTGAGGACCATAGGAAAAGCATCGCCTTACACAGCAGACACACCAGGAGAAACAGCCCTTAGGCAATCTTAGAATGAAGCTATGGGACTTCTAGATCAAGAACACATTTGAATCCCAGGACTTGGGAGGCAGAGGCAGCAGATCTCTATGAATTCTAGGCCAGCCAGGGTACCTAGTGAGACTGTCTCAAAACATAGAAACAAAACCAAAACTAAAAAACAGAATCTAGAACACAGGAGAAAATCCTTCTCATCTGGGAATGTACGGGACACAAGTCAATGTTATGAACAGAATGGAGAAACTGTTCTTCAAAAGACACTGGTAAGACTAAAAAGCTATGGATGGAATGAACAGCACACTTGGAACCAGGCAAATATTTGAATAGATAGGAATAGGTGCAGGAAAGGGGAGAGCACGCATGGGCAGTGGGAAGGCACGGTGGCTGGCTTCAAAGGCTGACAGGTCTGGAAGGATGTGGAGTCACCTTAACTTACACTCTGTCCTAGATAGCATATAAAACACTAGGAGTATTCTTCTGTTTTGTTTTGAGACAGGGCCTCACTATTTAGCCCTGGCTGACTTTGAATTCAGATTCTCCTGCCTTTGACGTCCCAAGTGCTAGGATTAAATGTGTGTATCACCATGCCTAGCTGGTATGAATATATTGTAAAACTGACAGCTTCTTATGAAAATTAAATAAATATTTAGTACATGATCTGGAAATGGCATCTCTAGAGAACTCTAGATATATACCTGAAAGTAATTTTATGTCCAAATAGATATACTTTATTCATAACAGCAAAAAAAAAAAATGTTATAAACTACTGTTTCTCAATTAGCCAATGAATCTATTTTGGTATGTCATGCAATGGCATACTACTCAGTCATATAAAGTACACATGAGTAATGCATGCAGTAACATGAGTAAACCTCAATATAAAGCAAAGAGCGAGCGAGCTTTAAGACAAAATGTACAAAAAGCATGAAACCAGCACTGAATTGATCTCAAAATTACAAACAGACTGGAAGAATATTCTCTAGCCACCTGGAATAGGGAAGGGCAGAGCCAAAGAGATCAAGCAATGGGAAGTGAGAACTTCGTTCCATAGGAGACCATTCAGAGTGCAAAGGCTTGTCATAGAATGGAGACATACACGGCTGACAGTGTGATCCACCCAAAGTAGTAAAGTGGTGGGCAAACAGCCCAAGATTGGAACAAAGTGTGGCCAGGTACACTGTATCTATGTGCTTTAACCCAATATTCACAACCACCTCCATCAGAGCACTCCTAACATGCAAATGTAGGCATAAAGGGATTAAGTGACTTAACCAAGCCCTACAATGGGAGCTAGGAAATATGCAGTCAGCCTAGTATGAGTGTGTGCATTTAAACATTTGCCATGTTGTAGTTTAATGACAGTCCTGTAATAGCAAAATGGAGGAAAGAGAAATGTCCAGGAGGTGGGAGGACAGCTAGGCCCTACATTTTAAAGAGACAATCAGTAGATGATGCCTAAAATTGGTGGTGGTGGGAGGAGGGGCCAGTGCATGTATGGTTGTGAGGAGATCTGCAGGAAAGATCAGAAAATAGCTGCATGCCATGGCAACAGTGGTTGTCTCTAAGAAATGGGTCAGAGGAGACACTGCTGTTAGATTAACTTAAAAGCCCTATGACACCATTCTTTCCTGTAAACCCCCTTCTCTTTAAAAGAGGATCTTGTTATGTAGTCCAGGCTGGCCTGTAACTTCCCATCTTCCTGCCTTCAACTTTCCCTAGGAAGGGATACCCAAGCATACTGGAAATAAAGCTCTTAGAGACATACAGAAAAAGAATTAAAATAGCAATCAAAATAGTGCTATCATCTATCGAGCTCTGACAACCCTAGTGCTTCGCTAACCATTTATCTGCACTATCTTGAACCCCCTAACAATAAGGAGGTGGACCTGCTGTAACCCTTCCTTGGGTGTGGATTTAACTAGTAAGTGGCAGAGCTGCAGTTCAGAGGTA
This sequence comes from Mastomys coucha, assembly GCF_008632895.1. Taxonomy (NCBI): domain Eukaryota; kingdom Metazoa; phylum Chordata; class Mammalia; order Rodentia; family Muridae; genus Mastomys; species Mastomys coucha. The sequence continues at coordinate 160,069,176 of NW_022196897.1, read as the reverse complement.
CTGCAGTGTCTGTGTTTCACTCGGAAGGCCTCTATGTCAGGTTAACAATTTAGGGTTTTGGATGAGAACTGATGCCTTGGTACTGACTGGGAGGAGGAGGCTGAACTTCAATATCTGAAGACATGCTGCCCACCCAGGCAAAGAGGAACAGAGGTCCAAGTCTCTCAGGGGTTGTTCACAAGCATGTAGAAGTCCCAGGTGTCTGTGGGCCACCTGAGGGCACAGGCTACCTGGTAAGTAGAAGCTATTCCAGGTTGGCTCTTTGGTGTTAATGGTATGGGATTTACCCACATGCCCACAGTGACTGTAATACCACTATTCCAGCACACCCAAGGGACACAATGAGTTCCTCATCACAGAGGTGATCCTAATGAAGGTCTCGTCCTCCCACACATGTGTTCCCTGAGGATGGAATCATAGCTTGTGGTTGTCTGGCCAGCTACTGTTGACCTTTGTCATACAATTCCTATGCTACATCAAACCCCACAAAGTAGGTATGAACCAGACAAATCCAATAAAACCCTAGTCACTGACCTGGAAATTCTAGTCAGTGCTCACTTGAGGTCCCTTACTGAGGTCCCAACTTCAGTCCACAGGAAGGTTCTTTGTAGTGAAGGCTCCTCCCCTACTCCATAACCCATCTGGGCCATTAGAGAACACACATTTAGGAGTGAGGGACTTAGGAGTGGAGGAGAGCTAGACACCCACTTCTCTAGAGAGCTAGTCAAAATTATGGGTTGGAGACATGGGCCAGTGGCCAAGGAAAAGTTCTGGAGAAGCTGACTTTGGGTTCCATGATCCAGGTGAATCATGGGTGAGGGAAAGGAACCAAAAACAAAGGCACCTTACTCCATCATGCCTGGTGTGCACCTCTCTTGTTAGCCCCTTCCCCATCTTTAGGGATCCATGCCTGATCCCTGTCTCACGGTCTCAATGGCCATGCTTACAGGTCTCCCTCCTCTGTTTGTCTGTCCTTCAGTCTTTACCACCCCTCACTGCTACCAGCAGGCATACTTCTCTTCAAATACACACTTCCTTAACTTCCTTTCAGCCAAGTATAATCCACTCATCTTTCAACAGTTACATGTCAGTGTTTCTAAGTGTTTCACATTTCCCATGGTCCCTGAAGGAATCAAGCATGTCCAGAGAGGCCAGGGCCTGCTGTGTGCTGATATCACAGAGAGATGCTAAAGAGTCATTTTCTGCACAACAGATATGGAACATGCCTCTTTCTTAACCTACAGGGAAGCTACATCGACGCCATGGCAGGAATAGAGTGTGTCCAAATCAGGAGTCAGCAAATAGATTCTGAAAAGTGCCAGGTAGGCATATGATGGCTCATGCCTGTTCTCCCAGCACACAGGGGGCTGAGTTAGCCTTGGCTATATAGTAAGTTCCAGGCCTGCCTGGGCTAGAAAAGACCATGCTGCAACAACAAATAAATAAAAGTGACAGAGTGTCAGGCTTTGTGTGCCACAGGACTCCTGCTTTTGGTCAGAACAGCCTGAGAACAGCAGAGGCACATGTGACTGCTTTAGTAACATTTCATTTACCAAGACAGAAGGCAGAGGAGAAGGCTACAGTTTGCTGACACCAGGGTTAAATCACCAGCACCCACAATACCTGACACATGGTTGGTACCCAATAAATGAATAAATGTTTTGAAAACTACTCACTGGGCTTGATGGCTTTACAGTGGTCCCAGGGACAGAGAAGGCAAACTTCGTGGCATGGTAGGTAGAGCTGTGTTGACAATGGGCTACGCTTTACAGTGGTCCCGGGACAGAGAAGGCAAACTTAGTGACATGGTAGGTAGAGCTGTGTTGACAATGGGCTACGTTTTACAGTGGTCCCGGGACAGAGAAGGCAAACTTAGTGACATGGTAGGTAGAGTTGTGTTGACAATGGGCTACGCTTTACAGTGGTCCCGGGACAGAGAAGGCAAACTTAGTGACTTGGTAGGCAGAGCTGTGTTGACAATGGGCTACAGAGTAACAGCTGAGAAGGTGGTGGATTCCCTTCCAGCTTAGGAGCAGGACTAGGCTGTGATGCTGCTGGAAATCAGCAGGGTAGATGGGCAGCAGAGTTATAGGATAAGGAAACTGATGAAGAGCTGAGAACCCAGCACTCCAGATAGGTACAGGGCTCCCTGGGCTGTTCCTCATAAGGGAGGGAGCCTTGAGAGTCAGAAACAAGGAAGCAAAGATAAAGGAGGAGGGGACTTCGTAGTCTTTCCTATAAAAGATGAGCCAAGACACAGTCTGACACAGTGGGAGCCTGACTGAGCCAAGGCAAGGTAAGTTCTCTTAGTTTTCCTCTCTACTCATCTGATAGTAAAGGAGGTGGTGCCTTAGCACTCGTGGGTTCTGAGGTTTCGGCTGTGAGTGAAGTACGTCATTCGCTGATTCATCAGCACTCTGCACTCCACTTTGCAGTGCAGGTACCAACAAGCCCTGAAGAGCATGAGGTGATACTTTAAACTGTCTTCACTGCAGACACGTGGTGGATTTCATCTCCACACCTCCAAATGCATAAGAGACCCTGAGATTTTCACAAATTCTCAAGCAGCAGTCTTGTGAAGTTTCCCCCACAGTTGTGGCACAAAGCCATATCACATCCTGATGATGAACCACATTAACAACTTTTCTTTAAAGAAAGAAGACCAGTTGACTGGCAGGAAGTGTCTAGTCATTCATTACTCAGTTGTACAAACTTAACATAGTAGTAGATCCTACAAAGCTCAAGTTCTCAAAGAGAAAAATTAGTGTTGATCTCATGGTCACCCTGTGACAATTAAATAGTTAGAAGGGTATTTGTTCAATCTGTAAGAAGCCAGGGAGATGGCTTAGAGGTTAAACCACAGTGCTCTTCTGGAGGACCCGAGTTTGGTTCCCAGCACCCACAACGGGCAGTTCACAACCACTTCCAATGGGATCTGATGCTATGGCTTCCAAGGGTGGACACTCACATTTACACTCACAGACTTACACTCAGACACACACATGCCTAATCAAAAATAATGAAGTCTTCAAGAACTTTCTGGTCAACTCCAACAGTCCAAAAAATACCAGACACCTGAAAACAAACAAACAAACAAAACCCCAAACAAAGCCTAACCAACCAACCAACCAACCAACCAGAACATTTCTAAGTTAATTCATTAATTTAAAACTGTCATCAGTGCTACAATGTTCAAAAGGGTTTGGATCCAATTCTACTTCTTTTCAAGAACCAAAACTAGGTATGCTCCAAAGAACTGTATCAGGATGTGTTTTCATTTGCTCTCTTCCAAAGTGTAATTGGGTCTGTAAACTACTATGTCAACTGATTCTTTTTTTCTGTTAAAGTTCTTATTCGCAAAGTCTGAGGACAATTCTCCTAAGATACAGTAAACCTCACTGTATTCTCTCAAGTCATTTTGGAAATGTCAAGACCCAGCAATTCAAAATTTCATCCAGCTCAAGACAACAAGAGTTACACCTGGAACACATTTCTGCTTGCGATGTCTTTCCATGCACCCGGGGATAGATCTATAGTAAATAAACTTGTTCTCTTACCCTATGGTTGGATTGATATTCGGATCAAAACTGTCTTCCACAAACCGCCACACAATGCTTGATTTGCCCACACCCGTATCCTGAAAGAGAATAAAATGGGTGCCTGAGGAAAACTAGCCTATTTGAAGACACCCAAAACTACTTTGTTGTATAAAGTGGAAGATTTCAGAAAAAGCATCTCCACCTGTAGACGGAGAGACACAAAGAAGCTTTTGTAATAAGTCACTGAAGTAATTATATTGCAAAATGTATTATGGGGGCCAGGCACAGGAGTACTTGGGAGACAGAGGCAGGCGGATGTCTTAGCCTACAAACTGAGCTCAATGCCAGTCAAGGCCAAACAGTGAGAAACCATCTTGAAAGTATTGGGGAAGGATTTTGCAGTTCTTAAGAGACACTAGGACCTCTGGAAAGACCTAAGCTGGCCTGTGGTACAGGGCTGCAAAGTTAGCAAATTTGGGAGACGGAGGCAGGAGGGTTCCAAGTTCAAGGCCTGCTAAGTTTGACATTTCAAGGCTATCCTGGGCAACTTCTAGAGATCCTGCTAAAAAATAGAAGGAAGCTAGCTGGGGACACACAACTCAGTGGTGGGGCGGGCCTAGGATGTACAAGGTTTTAGGTTCAATCTCTAGGACTGAGCCCCTGCTCCCTCCCAAAGGACAAAAAGCTCTTTAAGTGAAAAGTGACTGAACTCACTGGCCTTTTAACAGATACAAGTAAAACTATGTGCTCCCAAGTTAGGGAGCAATCCAAGATGAACCCTAGCCCCACCCTGTTGGAGGGAAAAACCCTCCAACAGTAATTATTGGAATTTTTTTTTTTTTTTTTTTTTTTTTTTTGCTGTCATTAAAACAAAAACTCAGGAAGGAGATCATCAGAAGGCTCTGAAAAGGCCAAACTACTGTGAGAGGACCGGAAACCGAACCTTCAAAGTCCTGGAGGTTTCCTGGTAACGAACTCCTCCCTGCTATAGTGAAGAGCAAACTTTACTGGAAAGTAACTCTTGCAGAAGTGTCAAAGGCTTCCCAAAAGTTCAAAACCATCCCACATTGCCGAAAAGGAGGCCAAGTGTGCTCATAAAACCTAAGGACCTGCTGGGGGGTTAACTTTCAGAAACTTGGCTAACTTTTAAAGGTGTCCCTCGCAAAGTTGGAAGGAAACTACCTGTGGGCTACTTCTCCGTGGGATAGAAAGAAGGTGTCGCGCCGGGGACCACCCTGACGCCTGGGGGCCTTGGGTGGGGCACAGCCTGGAGGTCCCGCCGCCCCAAAGGTCTGTGAGGGGCTGCGTCCCATGCAGAGCGTGAAGGGGTGCAAGGGGCCCTGGAGTGCCGGGGCCCGCCCACCTGGCCTCCGCGACCCTCCGGACCCGGCCCGCCGCAACTTACCCCAAGCAGGCACACTTTAAGCTCCCTCAGCGCCATGGCCCGGGAACCAGGGGTGCGGGCCCGCCGCCGCCCTAAGTTGAGGAGGGAGAGGCCCGGCCCAGCACCAGCATCCCCCGGCGCCGCTGCCTCACCGCCAAGTCCAGGCCGAGCACTCGGGGCGGCCGTGCGTCCGCCGCCGCCCTTCGGTTCGGCCGACCCGTCACTTGTCCCGCGGAGTCACCTCAACAGCCCGGACACCGCCTCGGCCTCCCGGGCGCCACCGCCGCCGCCATCTTGGGACGCCAGCTGGGTCACCTGACCTCCCCGCCCACTTCGGCAGCCACCTTCTCCGCGAGGGCGGGGCGGCCGGCTCTCAGCTCACAGGCGGGTGGGCGGAGCACCAAGGGGCGGAGCCTCAGCGTCGCCCCGCCCTCCAGCTCCGCCTCAGCCCCATCTTCTCTAAGGAGTGGGAGGAACGGGGTGGGGCGTGATCTTGGCGTTACCACGCCTCTAGCTCCACCCCCCACCCGTCCCAAGATGGCGGGTGAGCGCAGTCAGGCTGGTGGGCGGAGCGCGATGGATGGGCGGGACCTCTGGTCTCGCCCCGCCTCCGGCCCCGCCCTCCAGCACATCCTAAGATGGCGGGTGAGTGGGTCTAGGCTCCGGGGTCTCCGGCGGCTTCCTTCCCCCTCCCCGAGAATTCCCCTCCCCTCATCCCACCTCCGCGAGCCCTGGACTCGCCGCCCGCGCAGCCCCGTGTAGCTCCTTGTGTGTCTTTTGATTTTTCACAGAGCCCTCAGTACTTTGTGGACTTGCAGGATGACTTAGAGGACTGTAAGTAACTGTTGGGGCACCCCGCCCCTCCCTGGGTCCCTCTCAGAGGACTGTGGGGTGCACTTAGACGGGACGGGAGCCTCAGATCGAGCCTATCTCCAGCCCGCCTCCTCAGGTGGTCTTCCTTCCCGGGCTAGGACTTCGATCTGTTGGAAACTTTGCCTTCCTGTCACTTTCTCCTCTAGCTGCTCTAGGAGCTGTGAGAGGGAAAAGCTAGTCCCAACCTGGGATGAACCTTCTTGGGTTCCTAGTTAGGGCGTGGGAGTGCCGCTCTACTTGTGGGCCTGGCCAGCTCCATGTCTTCATGGAGCCCACTGCTTCCCTTGTTTTGAGTGGGTCTCTTCCACTTCAGCCTCCACTTTTTCTCTGGAATTATTAATAAGGGACAGTAGTTGAGAGATGCCACCTTCTAAGTGCAAGTTACAATTTGTGGTTAATGGACGAATGAAGCTTTGGCTTTTCTATCCAACATATTTTTTCAGCGCCTACCTCTACCTGCTTGGACCATTTGTTGGGTTTGTGAATTTACAAAGATGAAGTAGAAACAGCCACTATTCCCTAGATCTCCCTCACAGGCCAGAGGGGATTAGAAAAAATACCAAACCCAGGGTGGCTTGCTGTTGATTGAGGCCAAATCACCTCAAATGACACAAATCACCAAAGTCAACTGGGGCTTCCTGAGTCCCAGCCCTGAGTTACTGGAGTCCTCTTTCCTTCCCTACCTGAAAGTCCCCGAGAGGAGTTGATGTTGACTGAGAGTTTTTGATAGACGATTGCAGTGTTGAGCACACTTTATCCCTGTGTGTGTGTGTGTGTGTGTGTGTGTGTGTGTGTGCGCGCGCGTGCACGCATGTCAACTCTATTAATGTAGCATGACACTTGGAGAGAAAATAAAAGTGAATGACGAAGTGGCCTGGCTCTTGAGTCAGCCCCCAGGTGCAGTTCTGGGTCACTCCAGTTGCAGTGGGATCTGGGGCAGGTGACCATACCACTTAAGAGCCTCATTGGTCATTTCCTCTACAAAACCAACACAATAGCAACCTACCTTCTAAGTCTTAGGGATTCAAGGCCAGCCTGGTCTGCATAGTGAGTCCCAGGCTGGCTAGGGTTGCATAATGAGGGATTTTGTAAAGATTAAACAATCAAAGAAGGTGACATGAGTCCTTGTGCACAGTAAACACTGAGTAAATGTTGGCTGCTGCTCTGGGAAGTGTGTGGGATTAGCCTGTCTTCCAGAGAAGGCTGAGAATCAGAGCGGTCAGGGTCTCATCTAGTGTGCCATGGATGTTAAGGAAGACAAGTTGATTCCTTCTGACTCTGCTTTTTCTGGTTTACCCTACACACTGACCTTACAAATGATCTTCACCCCGGAGCTGGGGCGTGTCTGTCACTTTGGGTGACCCCTGTCTTCTCCTTTATCTAAGCCACTGGGCTCAACCTTCCTAATGCTGTGACTCTTTAGTACCGTTCCCCCTGTTGTGAAGACCTCCATCCATAAAAGGATTTTTGTTCCTACTTCAGAGCTGTGTGTCTGCTACTGTTATGAGTCCTCATGTAAATATCTGATATGGAGGTTTTCTGATGGTGACCTTGGGAAAGGATTGTCTGACCCCCACAGGGGTGATGACCCATAGGTTGAGTTGCTGGAAAGGATGCTTCTCGATGTAGGTCAGGTTCCTGTGGGCAGGATACAGCTCATCCTTTTTATAACAACACGTCCTGAATGGCCTAGGTAAAAATTGATACTGTAACGGTTACATTACTGATGCATCACTGATAGCAGTAGTGGACTCTGACGCTTGTCTGACTTACTTCAAGATTTTTGATTAAGTTTGGCTAATCTCAAGAAGAAGGCATTTTGAGGGAGTGTCTTGCTTCTAAATCATTCAGGGTCTCCAGGCCAAAGCAGCACAGAAAAGATGGGATTTTTCTAGGACTGGCTTGTTGAAGTGATTCTGAATTCTCTTGAGAGTGTCCATAGGGGAGATAGGCTTCCTCTGGTTTTCAAGTGGGGTTGTGCGGTGGGGGGTTGGGGGGGAGGGCAGGGCACTTCAGAGTCTGCCTGAGGGTTCTGAATGTTGGGGGCAGGGCACTTCAGAGTCTGCCTGAGGGTTCTGAATGTTGAGATTTGCTTATTGTATGGGGAGGCTGACTGTTGATAAGATCTGTTCATCCAGTTAGCATTTAAATGTATTTAAATGTATACCCGGCATGGATGGGTGGGAAATGAGGGGGCTCTGTGGCACATATACAAAGACCTAAGAGACCAATCAAGAACTCACAGTATGTGGTCGCATTTGGATCCTCCAGTGGTTGAACAGAACCACTGTGAAAAGAAAAGGCATTGAAGTGAGATTGGGTATTAGGTAATATTAAGAATTGCTATTTATTTTTTCAGCGGTGATAATGGTATCATGTTTTTCTTCAAAGGAAGAGCCCTGACAGCAATAAGCATTCATGAGTGAAATGACTTCGTGTGTGAAATCAGCTTTCAAACTCCATAACAAATAGTAAACAAGATGTTGGGAGGAGGGGCCCAGCAGCACGATGGATGGCAGAGCGCTGAGACTTGGAGAAGCCATAGCTGGGGACTAGCCTTTCATTTTCCCAGACTTGAAATTTCCCCCAGTAAAAGGTTTTTAAAAATGAGATGAAAGTGTCACAAATGATGAGACATTTGCAGGAGGAGCTGGGAAGCTGGGCTTCAATTCTGAATATGCTGGGAGTTATTGTAGGACGCATTTAGCTTCAAAAGACCTTGTGTGTGACCACATTTCTTTTCAGATGTTTAGTTTTCAAGAGGTATCAGTGAAGGAAGTTAGGAGAGGGCATATTTCTATTTATGAGGAAAGCAAGGTGCCAATAAATGATGTCTAGATCTTTGGTGAAAATAGGATTAGCTCAGCCCGTGGAATATAGATAGAGTCTTTGAATCTGCATGCTTGGGAGTGGTGCTTGTTCAATCCTGAGTGAAAGACTTCTTCCAGAGCAAAGCACACTGTATTCCCCCTACACAGTCTGTGACACTGTTCTTTGCAAAGACTGCAGCCACTCTGGACCCCCATTGCAGGCAGTATGCTAACTTGAGCCGTAAATGAAGCCACTGAGTTTTTTCTTTGTACAATATGAATTTGATCCAAACATTGGCACCTGTCTTTTACTGAAATCTCTCTGTCAAGTAAAATAATTTAAGAGTTGGAGAGGCTAATACTTGAGCCAAGCTCAGACAGTCGACCAGTCTTTAAATTAGAAACTGACCAGTATTTATTTACCCATGAAGGGGCAGATAGGAAAAATGTTTAGCTTTTCAGGATAGAAGGTATGTGACACAGCTGTAGGCTCTGAAGTTGCAAACTAGACCAACCATAAACCACACACACACACACACACACACACACACACACCCATACCCTATGAACTATACAGATACAAACATATGCATACATGCATCCTGAAAGCAATCATGCTCCTTTCCTAGCATATACCCTAGAAGGAACTGTAAACCACAGAGACATACAATACACATATAACCCAATCATGTACTATAAACCATGCAGCTGCAAACCACACAAACACAACCAAAAACCTCACACATATTCACAAACACACACATCATAAACCACCCATACCACCAATCACAAACAACCTACCCATAAACTTCACACACCCCATATATATATATGTACACATATATGATATATATATATATATATATATATATATATATATACACATGTATACATATGCATGTACACACACAAACATATGCCATAGGTCATACAAACACACCCATAAACTTCACATCCACATATGCACAGACCATAAACTGTACATATCACCAACCACACATAGCACACCCATAAACTTCACGTACCTTATAGGTACACACACACGTATACACATCATAATTCATATAACCACACCCATAAAGTACACACACACACCGTAAACCACACACGTGCGTCTATATGTGTGTGTATCTGTGTGGGCCTGGATGTATGCTGGTGAAGCTCTATCAACACAAGGCAGGACTGAACTTGGCTCAGGGCAAGTGTTTTGTTGATGTCTCCATGAAATGAAACTGTCAAGTGTTGGAGCAGTGAAATCGTGGCTTGTGGCTAAGCTGGGCCCACCTGTTGGGGTGTCTTTCCTGCTGGGTTTAGTGAGCAGAATATTGTTGGAGGACCACTGCTTGGCTGAACAACCTTTGACAAGTTACTCACACTTGACATCTGGTCTCCTGTGGTTGCTGGGGATGAAGACATCCACTCTTTCCTCTGGGTGGATGAGCAGGGCAGCGAGACCAGAGTGGCTCCCTTACAGGCTGATGCAGTCTCATTCTGCTCGGGCTCCTAGGAGGCAAATAGATGTCAGGAAGTCCTGGAGATTGGAAAAAAAATGTTTTCAGTGGCATTCTTCATCACACAATTAAAGTCAATTCATTTCACAGAGAAGCTTTAATAAAAATTTTAAACAATTTTTACAATATAATCTAATTAAAAAGAAAGCTGTTGGGGTCTATAAGGCTGGCTCAGCAGTTAGGAATATTTATTTTTACAGAGGACCTAGGTTCAAGTCTTAGCATCTGTATGGTGGTCCACAGCAGTCTGGAATTCCTTACTCCCTGAGAATGCAACATCCTCTTTTGAAGTCTACAGGCACCAAGCATGCACATGGTACATGTTACGTACATGCAGACAAAACACTCATACAAATAAAATAATAAAATCTTAACAATAATAATAATAGTAGTAATGATAATACTACTACTACTACTAATAATAATAATGTTGCTTCCCTCCTGGTGCTAAGGATGGAACCTAGGGCCTCCTGCATTCCATGTGTGTGCTCTGTCACTGAGTCACACCCCATTGTCTTGTTTACTTTTGAGTTTTGCAACAGGGCTTTCCTGAGTTACCCAAGAAAGCCTTAAATATGCTCTGTAGGCCTTGAACTTGCGCTCTTTCTGGCTCCGCCTTTGGAATAGCTGTGGTTATAGGCCTATACCCCCAGGCTTGGCTTACAAAGTGGTTTTGCCCTTCAAAATGCCTGTTGGTCTTAACCCTGTTGGGGAAGATCTAGAAGGTGGCATGTAGTTGACTTCCTCATCTGGATAGTCATTCTTGCTTGTAACAGACATTTCACCGGCTCCTCCAGCACGCCTGGTCTAGGCCTTTGGAGGTGCAGGGGAGGGAAGCAGAAGAGACCCTTGCTCTCAAGATGTCCTTAGCTCAGTGGGTGGCAGACAGTGGGGACAGTGCAGACTCACTAGGTTTCAGCCCAGGTGACAGAGTGATCCACGAGCAGGGGTATCATGAGTACAGTGATTCATTCTGCTTCAGGGAAAGGGGGGTGACATTGGAGTGGAGTCGGGCTGAGGAAGGCAATAGGCACTCTGGAGAGTGTGTGGTGAGACAGTTTCCCCATGGCCTCCTTTGTGTTTAATCCGATGGCAATGTGGAAGAGTTGGAAATGGGGCGTGGAGAAGAGTGGCGGGGTGACACTGGGAAGGACGGCTGGAGGCTGCAGAAGAATCTTCCTGACCAGTCAGGTTCCGGTCTAAGAAGAAGGCGATAGAAAGCTCTGGAGGGTTTGCTTGGACTTTGTCATAGCAGGCTCAGGCAGGAGAGCTGCCTACCCAGGCAGTGGCACAAAACCACCATTTATTTTTATTTATTTGTTTCTTTTTAGTTGTATATCTGTGTTTGTATGTAGGTATGTGCATGGGAGGATAGTGCTTACGGAGGCCAGAGGCATCAGGTTCCCTTGAGCTGTGAGCTGCCCGGAGTGATTGCTGGGAACTGAGCTCTATCCCTCTGAAAGAACAGTATGTGCTCTCCAGCCCCAAGCTGCCGTTTCTTTAGGACTAATGATGAGAGTGTTGGAAGTGTTTCTAGCAGTTTAATTATTTACAGGACTGGGAAGTGGCTTGGACAAAGGCTCTTGTTGCCAAACCTGCTGACCTGGGTTTGGTGTCTAGGACTTCCACATAGCCCAAGGAGAGAACATCTACAAATTATCCTCTGACCTCCATGCTTATACCATGGTACATATGCACGACTCCACAAACCCACAGTAAATAAGATAGAACTCCACTAGGACTGGCAGAAATGTTGTTAACTAGAACTCTGTAAAAGTTCTGTAAGAGGCTAAGAGGTTAGCACTTTTTACCCAATGTTGTTGCTGAGCAAAGCTAGCAAGGGACAAAGAGAGGTTAAAAGGTTGTTCAAAATAGTCCATACAATCTAGTAGATGGTACCAGGAGGGCCCCGTGCAGTTTGTTCCAGCCACAGATCATTGGAGACATCATCCATTCATCAGACCTTTACTAGAAGTGCTTAGGTCTCAGGTACTACAGTAGGCGTGTAGGCCCAGTAGTGAGTGGATCCAGTGACAGAGACCAGTGTGCAGCAGGTTAACATGAACTAGTGTCATAGTTTCAGGTTGTGAGAGGTGCTGTGAGGCCAGACATCCGTAAACGTGGTCCAGAGTGCCAGGACAGCCAGATGTGGGGCTTGTATGCGTACTTCCAGCACGTGTGAGGCTGAGGCAGGAGAATGCCAAGTTTTAGTCCAGTTGAGACTTCAGAGTGACACTTTCAAAAGGGGAAACAAGCCAAAACAGAAAGCCAGTGCCAGGCAGTGGCTGGAGCCTGGGGGGCTGTTTGTGTCCAGGGGTGAGAGAAAACTTCTCTGGAGCTTTGTGACGGGCTCTTGAGTTGAGACTGCAGTGGACTTGGAGATTTCATGTGAAGAGCCCAAGAAATCGTTCACAAATGGCTCCTCAAAGTCAAGGGCCAGCAGAATATGTGTGTCTGACACCCAGTGAGTGATGAACATAGGCTACAGAGGAGTGGGTATAGTCACATCTAATGTCCCCCAGGCCCCTGTAAAGGGATGTGTTTGCTTTCTACTTAGGAAGTTGCGGGGAGCCACTAGAGAGCTTGAACCAGGGTATTGACTAGAGGTGAGCAGTTCTGTCAGGAAAGGAGTTTGAGTAGACCTGCAAACCAGACAAAGGATGGGTACCATGCTCTCAGGCTCCCTAGAAAGGACATGGATGTGACATAGGGGGATGAGGCTCATGGTGATTTCCAGTGGTCAGAGAAGAGCGACCCCAGAGGTAGGTCTCATGGGAAAGCCTGTTTGATCTCTACACAGATAGATGTTGATAGGGCTAGCTGCCCATTCTTCTTGATCTCCAACCCTGTGCCACCCTCTGACAGCGTTTGAAATGGGCATGGCCAGGTGGTTCCTTTGCTTATCAGAATGAGTTGTATTGGCCTTGGGTTGCCATGGTCAAGCACAGCAAATGGCACTGGCCAGCACTTAGAGAAGAATGCTTTGGGCAGTGGAGTAAGTAAGTGGACACCACTTACTTCAGAGGGTTAGCCAAGATGGGAACTAGAAACAGGTTGGCAGTTGAGAGACTCAGTGATTTCAGTGACTGATTGCTCCGCACAGCTCCCAAGCAAATGGGAACCAGTTGAGGAGGCATGGAAAGTTAAGTAGGTGAGCTGAGGCCTGCTGGTCAATGGCCACCTACTGAGTGCTCATCAGTCAGCAGCTGAGCATTGGGTATGTTGGGGACTGGTTACTGCTTTCATAGCCTAGCCGGGTGGTGGTGGCGCACACCTTTAATCCCAGCACTTGGGAGGCAGAGGCAGGTGGATTTCTGAGTTTGAGGCCAGCTTGGTCTACAGAGTGAGTTCCAGGACAGCCAAGGCTACACAGAGAAACCCTGTCTTGAAAAATCAAAAACAACAACAATGTCCCCTGCTCATCCACCCAGAGGAAAGAGTGGATGTCTTCATCCCCAGCAACCACAGGAGACCAGATGTCAAGTGTGAGTAACTTGTCAAAGGTTGTCCAGCCAAGCAGTGGTCCTCCAACAATATTCTGCTCACTAAACCCAGCAGGAAAGACACCCCAACAGGTGGGCCCAGCTTAGCCACAAGCCACGATTTCACTGCTCCAACACTTGACAGTTTCATTTCATGGAGACATCAACAAAACACTTGCCCTGAGCCAAGTTCAGTCCTGCCTTGTGTTGATAGAGCTTCACCAGCATACATCCAGGCCCACATAGATACACACACATATAGACGCACGTGTGTGGTTTACGGTGTGTGTGTGTGCTTTATGGGTGTGGTTATATGAATTATGATGTGTATACGTGTGTGTGTACCTATAAGGTATGTGAAGTTTATGGGTGTGCTCTGTGTGGCTGCTGGATGACTAGGGCAGTGAGTCTTAAGAAAACCAAACCGTCCCGGCCTAAGAGCAGTGCTTAAGTGTGGTCTGAGTGTCAGTGGAAGGGGAAGACAGAAAAGCAGGAGGAGCTAGGCTAGGGTTGGGCTTGGTCTTATTTTTCTACTGCTGTGAAAAGACATCATGACCAAGGCAGCTTATAGAGTAAAGACTTTATTAAAGCTTACAGTTTCAGAGACTTAGAGTCCATAACCATCATACAGGGAACGGGACCTCAGACACTTGAGCAGTAGCTGAGAGCTCATATCCTGGACTTTCAGCTCAAGACAAACAGAGCTAATGTGGAATGGCTTTAGCTTTTGAAACCTCTAAGCCCATCTCCAGTGACACACCTCCAGCAAGGCCATGTCTCCTAATTCTTCCTAAACATTTCTACCAACTGGGGACCAAGTATTCAGATATATGAGCCTATGGGGCCATCCTCACTCAAACCACCACAGGCTTCCTGAGGCCTGAAGACTCCAGTCTGTCCATAGAAGAGTTTGTTCCTGTCTGGGAGAAGTGCGATCCACTAGCAGATTGGCCAAAGAGAAGCAACTCTTGTTGGGTCAGAACTTCTTGGTACTTTGGAATAGTTGTAGCAGGAAGAAGATCGAAACTTCCCTGCTGCAGAGGCTGGTGTAGGTTCTTTCTGTCTTTTTAAATGTGTCTCAGGTCTGACTAGTGAATTCATTGTGTCTTTAAATAATTGTGCTCTATTTATCAGTACTGTGTCAATGATGAATTACCTTCTCCAGGTTTGGCCCTAGCCAGTGGGTCTGCAGACAGGTTGAGATGTGTCACCCCAAAGTGAGGCGTAGGAATTGCTTAGATGCAGTGGTCTTGCCAATCAGGTGACCTGAGTAGATGTTTTCCCTTGTCCGTCAGTGTAAAAGTCACAGTCATAAATCATGACAGGTTTTAGAAGCTGTGATTAAAGCCACAAATCAAAGAAGAATCTCCATGTATGCATGGGGTAGAAGGGATGTCTGCTCATGAATTAAGTTGGGCTTTTGAGCCAGCCCAGTGCATGGTGCTAGGCATAACCATCAGTGGCCCTCAGAGATTTTCTGTGGAAAGCATCGTGTGTCCAATCTCTCTGCCGAGAGCTTATAAGCTATCCTGTGGGGTCTTGGAGAATGACAGTGATCCAGACAAATTTTGTTCACACAATTTGCCTTTGAAGTTCAGTTAAATCACCAGGGCCTCAAACAAGCCAGGGACCAGTCAGAAGGGTTTTCTGAGATTTGGCAGGTCTGGTCTAGCTAGTAGAGACAGTCACCATTTAGGGTTTTGTATTCATCCTTGGAACTTGTTAGAGAGAGCGAGAGCCCCTCTGAACAGCAGGATGGGGAGTGGCTATGCAAGTCTCCCCCAGATCCCATAGGACTCTTAGAAACTTAGTTATTTGTTCATAGAGAGACTAGTGAACCCCTCTCACATGGAATGATGGTTTCCTTAAGGTCTTCATTGTACCCTCCTTTTTTTTCTTTTTCTTTTGAAGTGCAAATTTTGTGACTAATGATAGCCACCTTGCCCTTTGTCAACTAATCTACTATTTTGAGCTAGATCTAGACATGGTGGACCACGTTTGTCATACTCTCCAACCAGTGTCCCCTAGTGCCGTGTCAGAGACAGGATATTGGATCGTGTGGATAATTGGTCTGGCCCAGGGTGTCATAGCTCACACAGAGTTATAGTGACAGGATGACATGTTGAATGGAGAGTCGTAAATATCGGGACTGCCCCGAGAACGGATTCTTAATGAAAATGCTTGCTGGGATGGACGCGCTGGAACATTCTGCCTGCAGCCTCAACCCTGCTCACGTCTGGACCAATAAAGGAACCTCATTGGCTATGTTTTATTGTGTTTATTTTTCCTCACCTTTCCACTTAAAACCAATTATACTGTGGCTCCTCAGTCAGGGGCTGGTGGCTTCCAGTGAGACTTCCTGTGTCCCTGGACCAGAGAAATGACTATCCTGCTTCTGCTGTGCTCATGCCATATCTGCAATATCTCTTTCTTTCTTTCTTTCTTTCTTTCTTTCTTTCTTTTTTCCGAGACAAGGTTTCTCTGTGTAGCCCTGGCTGTCCTGGAACTCACTCTGTAGACCAGGCTGGCCTCGAAGTAAGAAATCTGCTTGCTTCTGCCTCCCAAGTGCTGGGATTAAAGGCATGTGCCACCACTGCCCCCTTTTCTCTTCCTAATGACAAATCCTCACTTGATCTGGAGAGCCCGGCTCGGGGATCATTTTGGTTACAGGAAAACTGTCTCTGCTCCCCCTCTCCAAGCGGGACTCACTTCTTGGTTGTGTGTGTCATTTCCCTTGGCCCTTCCCCTACAGGACTGAATGCTTGGTCCCCAGGAGTCTTTGCATCTGGGGACTGACTCCAGGGCTTTGCTGAGTTCTGAGTGACTGGATGGAGATGGTTTTCACAGTACATTTGCTGTCTACAGACCTGAGTTCATACTGATCTTGTCATTCTTTTCTTCTGTAAAGTAATCTGATGAATTTCTTTTCTTTCTCTTAGGTTTAACCTGATGTCCTTTAGCCCTGTGAAGCACATCTCTCATTGTGCATAGGCTTTTGCCTAGGCTTCGGCATTTGCCCCTAGATAGCCTGCTATAGGAAGCTGGTGTATCATGAAGGGCCATGACTTCTACACAGGCCCTCAGGGTTGGATGCGTGGGCTCACTGGAGCCTCCCGTCCCTGTCATCCTTCAGTCCGCCTGTTGAATGGTGAAGAGATTGACAGTAGTTATTTGGTTTTCTTAAGACAAATGTTGAGCAACTAGTTTAGCATTGTGAAGGATAATTCCCTTTTTTCTTAGTTATAGGTTCTTGGTTGTTTTTATTTTTATTTTTAATTTAAATCATCAAATAGTTTTGCTTTTTGTTTTGTTTTGTAATTGCCTCATTTTATTTTTATTTTATTTTATTTTGTGTGCACTGGTATTTTGCATGTATGTCTGTGTGTTGGTGTCAGATTCTCTGGAATTGGATTATAGACACTTGTGAGCTGCCATGTGAGTGCTGGGAATTGAACCTGGGTCCTCTGAGAGAGTAGCCAGTGCTCCTAGCCACAGAGCCCTCTCTCCAGCACCCAGTTGCCTGGTTTTATGATCAGAGGGAAATAAATCTTGTAGACTAAGAGAATGGACACCACCTCACAGACAAGCTCTTGGATTGGGTTGTGTGAGCTCAGAGCTGTGCTGGCATGGCTGGATGGTAGAAATGGGTGTCTGTCCCACTGGTGTGGCAGGCTGTCCTTGGAATCCTTCCCTGTAAGGCAAGGGACAGCCATGGCTGCTAACAGCAGGGACCTTGGGCACAGTTCAGTCAATACAGGACATGGATGGATGCGTGCGTGTGTGTGTCTGTATGTATGTGTGTATATCTGTGTGTATGTGTGATTTTGGTATATGTGTGTATGTGTGAATATATGTGTGAGTGTTTGATTGTGTGTAAGTGTATGTATGAGTGTATGTATTTGTGAGTGTGTGAGTATGTGTGTGTGTGTATGAGTATGTCTGTATATGTTTGTGTGTGTGTGTGTGTGTGTGTGTTTGGTGTGTATATGTATCCAGTATCAAGCAGTGGACAGAGACTGGGTGCCAAGCACATGGGATTCTGGGAAGAAAAACCTACTTGCCGACTACACTGGCACTGCTGAACTCTCGCCGACTGCTCTTTCCTGTTCTGTTTATTTGCCTTTTGTTGTGGAGTTAGTGCTGTCCGGCGTGAACCTAGCCTTGGCAATTCATTCTTGATGGCAAATGAACTAAAACATGATTAGTATCGGTTTATTTTCTGTTTTAATTGGGCCAGTTGATGTGAAGTTTCTATTAAACAGTATTTTCTCCAGGAAGGCTTGCTTTTCTGCATTATATTAAGCTTTCATGAATGAAGCTGGTAACATTTATTCCCCAGATGCAAAACATACAATGAAAACAATCGAACAAGGAATTATTCATATACTACTTCCTAGTTCATGCCTGACTTGAGTACCTGAGATTCTTGGTGTTCATGTGCAGCCTGGGCTTGTTGGCTCCCAGGAGAGTTGACTGCCCCGTGCCATCCGTCGTGGAGACCTCACCCCTGTTCCTGTCCACAGTAGCCAGGCAGCGTGCCATCTTAGCAGTGGCTAGAGCCAACATCACTTCATGTGCTTCCTCCATCGCCAAGGGACACAGGAAACCAGCTCGGCAGGTTTTTACCATTCGCTCACTCATTCCACACCTTTTATTGAGTGTCTGTGTGTTCCAGGCATACCAATGAGCTCATCAAGCTTCGTACTCTTGGGGTGAGGGAGGTGGAAGGGACACAGCTGATGAACATCAAACATGCATTTTCCTTCTGAAGGTGAAGTGTTTGCTGGGAAACTAGAAAAAGAAATGGAGCAGTGGAACGCAGGCAGTTTGCTGCTGTTGTTTTGTTGTTCTTGTAAGGAAGTTATCTGAGAGGACATCTAGGAAAGAGTGTTATCGGCTAAAGAAACAGGCAGAGCCAAGTCCCAGTGATGGGAAAGTGTTTGACTTTGGTGGTGACAGAAGTTCCCTCTGATCAGAAGCCTCCAGGTAGTCATGTTGAGAGCTCTAGCTGCTTGGGTGTGACTCAACCACAGGGGTCTTTTGTCATGCTCTCCTCCACCCTAAAAGGGAAGGGATGCTCCTGGTATGTGGGGTATGAGGCCCGGGGGTGTTATTGACAGCGGTAGGACCCACAGCCGAGAGCACTCAGACCTCAAGACCCATGTGGAGACAGCCTGCTCTGTTATTATGGAGCTCATCCGTAGTTGATTGATTTAGTTTGTCTTCAGAGACATAATGAACAGCAGCAGCAAAATGTCACGGGGAGGTGACTCACCTCAGCACCTGGCCAGCACACACTGCCTTCCACAATGAAGCTGGCACTGGCTTTCTCACCATGAGGAAGGGCAGCCTCAATCTCATTTGCTTCCAATTAAAACAAGGTGCTGCACCATTGTCAGGGGACCAGTCACAGCCGGTGGGATAGCTCAGCCCTGGGCGGGATAGCTCAGCCCTGGGCGGGATAGCTCAGCCCTGGGCGGGATAGCTCAGCCCTGGGCGGGATAGCTCAGCCCTGGGAGGGTCTTCTGAGCCTCAGAGAGCGCAGTAACTAACTGGTCCACACAAGGCACAATGCTTTAGAAAAGAAAGTGAGGTTTTGGTACTTGAAATAAGAGGCGCAATTCTTTTAGGCATGAATGTGACATTATTAGTAAAATTATTTTCCTTGGATTGCATCAATTCAGAAATCAGTCACTATGTGTCATTTTGTTATTTTTACTTTATCAATGTATAATGTGTATTTTTCTTTATATCAAATACATTTGAAGCCATTTTAAAATATACAATATGAAGGAAATAAAATAACATCATTGAATCCTAGACACTCCTGTCTGCAAGATTTTTTCTTCTTTACTTTCGTTCTTTTTTTTTTTGCTTTTTT
>NW_022196897.1:160046627-160049686 GCF_008632895.1 Mastomys coucha | reverse complement strand
TTAGTCTATAGCCCTGGCTATCTTGGATACTGTGTAGACCAGGTGAGCCTTGAACTCATAAGAGATCTGCTCTATTCTGCCTCCCAAGTGCTGGGATTAAAGCCACTACACCCATCTTGCCTGAAAGAAATTCTTCACAGAGACTTGCTTTGTATTAAAAGGAAGATTATCCCAGGAATGGTGGCACACACTCATCTGTGATCTAAGAACTCAGGAGCATCAGGAGTTCAAGGCTAGCCTCAGGTACGTGAGCCCTTTCTCAACAGAATGGACAGGTAACTTAGTCTTAGGGGAGTGTTTGAGCCACATTAGCACCAAAAGGGCACTTTCTATAATTTTGTCAGGAAATTAAGATGGAAATCACGTTCCCTTTGTGTGATTTAATAACATTTAAAGTGTTTGCACTTGTGTGAGTGAGGAGATGCTGTGGGCACTACAGTGTGAGTGGTGAGCACACGACGGTGGCAGCACACGACGGTGGCAGCACACGACGGTGGCACGCCCAGTGCTGCTTGGCTTTGCTTCTGTTTGGCCATCAGCAGCGACCATGCAGAGCTGTCCTGGGAATGTGGCTGTGGGCCGGACTAAGACTAAGATTACAAATCCCGTTTTGAAAATAGACAGAACTCCCTATAATTCAGAGTTGCTACTATTTCAGGTCAATTTTGTTAACTTTTAAAACTGGCTTCTGTCTTTCCCTTCTCTACATACTTAATATGAATTATCAAATTTTCAGTTTACTATGCCCATTGTTAGAGTGACTGACACTTGACAAGTTAATCCATGTTATATTGAATGTTAGCATTCATTTTACAGAGCAGCACTATGGTAGTTTTGACCTGTTTTCTGTCTGTCTGTCAAACAGAAGCGTGTTAATTAGAGTCTGTGCTTGCTGTGTACCTCCCTTCCCCAGCGTAGCTCCGGGTGGTACAGGATGCATGCCACCCCTCAAGTTGGTTTTCTGAAGGCGAGATTCTCGCCTTCTTGGAGGCTGCCTGACTGTCTGAACACTGCCAATCAAAGCCTCAGGGGACTGATTTCTGCAGAAGTGAGTTGAAGTGTTCCAGGTGCCATATGATAGGCCAAGTGTTTAAAGGCCTCACTGTGGAGGCAGAGTAGGCCTTGGCAGGGCTGCTGCTGTGTGTGGGGTGAGGTGCTAAGTCCACGGTGGAGAGAAAAGCCCCTTTGAGCCTGTGTGGGGAGTGACCACTGCCCACACAGATGGGGTGCTCATCTCCCTTCAGACTAGCACGTGTCCTTTCAGGTCATAGAGAGGAGAGTGCCCATCTCTGAGCATGCACTTGGTTCCTTTTCAAGACAGAGGTTTCTAAACAGGGCCACTCGATGCAGCTTGCTGTTTCTTCCAGCATTTGTTGTTGTCCGTGTGTTAAAAAACAGTGTTTCTGGCTTTTTTTTTTAACCTGACAGTGCCTTTATTTCATCTCATTCCTGAAGGCAGTGCCACTGCTGTCACAATGCTGTCCGGCATTGACACATTTTCTTCTCAGGCCTTGGGTGATGCGGCGTCAGTCTTGCTGCCTTCACATTGTGTGAGGAGAAGGCAGGCAGCCATCATTCCATGTGTGGAGTCTTCTCTGCTGCCTCCACAGTCATCATTTTGGTTTTGGTGAGCAGTGGTGAGGTGTTCCTGTTTGCCTTCATGGGGTTCACTAAGAGCTTAAGGTTTGTATGGCTCTAATGAATTTGGAGAATTTTGTAATCTTCAGTGAATTTTAGAATTTCAGATGTTTTCAATTCTAGAATTACTTTTTGGTGCCCTTTAAATTGAAAAAAAAATCTTGTGTATGTCTGTGTGCTCATATATGTATGAGCTTGTGTGAACACTATGGCACATGTGGGGCTCAGAGGTACCCTCCCGCCCCACCTTGTTTGAGCCAGGGTCTCTTTTGTTGTTTGAGGTTAGATTGTGTGCTCCAGGCTAGCTGGCCTGCAGGCTTCTGAGGCAGTCTCCTGACTTTGTTTCCCATCTTGTCACAGGAGTGAAGGGATTGCAGACAAGCCATCATGTCCAGCTATGTAACTATGGTGGCATGGGCCGCCATCGTGTCCAGCTACGGAACTTTGGGTGACAACTATTTTTTCTAAGGAATATATTTTTGTTGAGACTCTGTTTCTTTTCACAAATTATCGATACCTTTATGTTGTAAGTGTAAGAACTGCTTTAAAACTCTTTGCAATCCCAACTTGTGGGTACTCTTAGTCTGTTTAGGATTTTGCTCATGTTTTCCCATTTTCTCCAGACATTGAGGTGCTGTGTATCATAGAACTTGTGGACTCCAGAGTGGTTTCTGTTTGTCTCACTTAGCAGACACTTCAGTCAACTAGGCAGAGATGTAAGACCATCTTGTCTTTCTACATAGTCTTCAAGCCTTCCTGTGCTGCTTGAGTTTTTCACACGGATTCATGACTCAGCCACCATACCCAGGCATTGGGAGAACGGAATGCTGAATCTTCTCTATGAACTTCTCCTGGCAATCCCCTGCAAGCCTTCCCCACACTTCTGATACTGTGGTTAACCTTGAACTCTGCTGAGCAACACTAGCAGCATATTGTAGTCAGTGATTTAGTAATAATAACAACAGCTAATATTTTTCAAGGAAATTGTTGTGTCAGGAAGAACAAACTGAAGTCCCAGAAGGAACAATATTTACTGACCAGACAGAGAAGGGTTTAGTAAATAAAATAGCTGCCACCTGTACTTAGTGGGCAGATTCTGAGAGAAAGAGGCTCCTCGTGAGGGAAGGGGCTCTTTTCCTGCAGTCAAGGGACGTTTCATGGTTTTATCTGGGTAGATCAGGTCTTTGCACTGCCTTGTTAAGTAATAAACTACATTTGACTTTCCTGAGATTGGCCGTTTGGGATGAGGGTCTTCAGTTCATCAAAAGTGAGGGCCAGAGAAGGGAGGAGAGGGAAGCATCAGACGACCTCTGGTCTGTGGCTGTACAGAGCAAATGCTGGGAACTCCACCCTGATAAAGCACCTAGCAAAGGACTGACTACAGAGTTGAGAGAGAGAGAGAGAGAGAGAGAGAGAGAGAG
>NW_022196897.1:160038661-160046617 GCF_008632895.1 Mastomys coucha | reverse complement strand
GAGAGAGAGAGAGAGAGGAGGAAGAGGAGGAAGAGGAGGAAGAGAAGGAGGATGAGGGATGAGAGAGAAGAAACCACACAATTACTATGGCACTCTGAAATAAGATGTCATACGAACCCAGTGATTTTCTGTTTATAAACTCTCTTCCTAGAGTCTGGTGGGAGAAGTTGCTCAGGACTTGGAAACAGATCCACACTTGCAGAGTACAGCTTCCACGCTCTGCAGGAAACAAATGGGGCAGATAGGGCCAACCTTTTTGAAAATGCCAACCTGTAAAGCAGGAGTTTAACTCTCAGCACTTCAACTTTGTAGCAATTGTAAATGAACTAGTGATGTGTCAATTGTAAATGAACTAGTGATGTGTCAGTTGTGAATGAACTAGTGATAGGTCTGGATGCCACCAGTGCTTTGGATGGTTTTGAAGGAAGCAGCTCTCCTAGGGATGTGAGGAGTGGCTTGCCGGGTCTGCCATGCAGTAAGTCCCAGCTCGCCGAGTAGTGTCACATGCAGCGTGTATATGCATGTATGCATGCAGGCACACACGCATGCACAGGGTCAAGCTTCCTGTTGTCAGGGCCTCCTTAAAGTATGGGGACTTCTACCTCTGCTGGCTGTCTTCAGCTTCATGCCATGTAGTGGCGGTGCTCTGTCTTGTTTCCTGCAGAGGAAAGGGCCTCTGGAAGCCAAGGTCACCCCTATTGAGGCCGTGAGAATCCACGCCCCTCTTGTTGATTGGCTGGGATCCATCTTTGTGAGCCGATCTGGGCCTGGACCCTCACTGCTCCTCCTCTTTTCATGGGGTGCTCCACAGCGCTGAGTAGGACTTTGTTATTCATTATTCAGTTGTGCTTCCTTGGGTTGGCTGTCCATCTGTTCTCCAGCCAGTATCTCTTCTTTCCCTCTAGTCTCCTTTAGGATCCTATTGGACTTCCCTTAGGCCTCAGCTCCCCATCTCCAGTGCCCTAATTGTCCTCTGCTGCTGCCTTCATTTCTCCGTGCAGTGTTGTGGGTAATTTGTCAGATCGATCTTCCAGCTCACTAACTCTCTCTCGAGCTGTGTCTAAACTGCTGCTTAAGCTGCTTACTGAAGTTTTAATTACAGCCCTCATTTTTCACACCTCAGGTTCTTTTCCTGCCTGCCCCGTGCCTGCTCGTACTTCACTGTGGTGACCAGCTCCGAAGGTGCCATTCAATGCCGTTCATTCTGAGCGGGGCTCGCTCATTCTCTAGGTCTGGCAGCCTCTGCTGAGGATGCTCACTTCTCTTCTGGACCGACTGAGTCTCCCTGGCAGTGGTCTGCAGCTGTACTTTGAGAGCTGTGGTACCTGGTTGTCTTTGAGGTAGTTCAATATGTTTCCACATCTTGAGTTAAATGTATTTTGTTGGGACAGTTCTTCCTTTGCTCCTGTTGGAGTGCCTGGGCTTTTGAGGGATCAGGACAGCCACCCTCCTACTAGCTCAGCATGTGGCAGCTGCGCTCACAGGTGTGTAAGTGCATGCTCTGACCTTGGTTAGTGGTCTGCCTCCTTTTCCTGGCCCCCTGGTTGACAGACTTCTTGTCCTACAGCTGTTTTCTGCTTATGTCTTGATTTCCTAGTTACAACCATGTACTTCATCTCTATATGTTGTCTAGGTGTTCTCTGTGTCTGTGTCTCTCTGGCTCTCTGACAAGGTCTCACTCTGTAGCTGACCTAGAACTCACTAAGTAGCCCAGGTTGGCAATCCTCCTGTCTCAGTCTCTCAAGCGGTGGGATTACAGGTGTGAATCATGCGACCCCTGGGTGTCCAGGTCTTCAATGCTGGTTTGGGCTCAGGTTTGCTGGATGTGCTCTTTTTGATTTCTAGCTTCGTTCCTGGCCTTGGGAGAATTCTTTCTCTCTCCTCTCTCCCTGCTTCTCTGTGTGAAATTGTTATGGTGATAGTGGGAAGGGAAGGGATTCCATTCACTTTAGCTCTGTTGTTATGTTGTTGGAGATCTTAGTAACTAGTTAAACTTTGTGGTCCAAAACCCTGGAGGATGAATAAACATGACCGATGTAGACTAGAGATCAGAATGTCAGTTTGTTTTCTTCTTGAGATGTTCAGTCTGGTAGGTTGGTAGCGTCCCACTGGGCAGGCTGGATGGACTACTCAGTGGTTTTTCAACTACCACTGGGGCAACTAGGACTTTCTGGCCAGCAACATAGTGGCTTGGCTTCCTGTGTGTGCACTCTTCCAAATCTTTGCAGTGGAACTAAGGGCTCCTGACAGCCATCCACCCCTGTGGTTTCTAACCGCTGTGCCTCCTCTGGATCTCAGCTGGGTTTCAAAGGATGCTAGGGGTCCCAGAGTCACTTCCTAAACACCAGCCAGAGCCCAGGGAGTCTCAAGCACTGAGCTGTTTTAGTTGGGCAGAGTGGCAAACATCTTGCCAATTTTAGCACATGGCAGGGAGGCAGGGAAATCTCAAGTTTAAGACCAGCCTACAAACCATACTGAGTTCAAGTTTTATATAGCAAGACCCTGCCTCATAAGAAAACAAAGTTGTTTCCTACATGGAAACTCAGCAGCACATCCAGGTAGAACTTGGAGCCTTGTAAGGCTTAGCCTAGAAGTAGCTGCAGAACGAGGACTAAGGGCTTCTCTGTAGTGCTCTTTGGTTGATCGATTGATTCATTCTCCCTCTCCCTCTCTCTCTCTCTCTCTCTCTCTCTCTCTCTCTCTCTCTCTCTCTCTCTCTCTCTCTCTCTCTCTCTGAGACAAGGTCTCACTATATAGTCCTTGCTCCATAGGAGGAGATCCACCTGCTTCTGCCTCCAAAGTACTGGTATTAAACGCTCAATTTAATTTTTTGAAGTCCCTTTATTGCTGATATACAATTTGCATTCAGTGAAATTCCCCACTGTTTAATTTGTTAATGTGAGACTGTTATGCAGGGTTCTGCTTTCATCTTCATCATTTCTGGGTTGGGTGATGTTGAGAGGAGGAGAAGGTCTATCCTTATCCTTAGACAACCTGGGTATAGCCCAGGCTAGTCTGGAACATTGTCCTCAAACTCATGGCAATCCCCCTGCCACAAGCTCCCGAGTGCTGGGATCACAGGCATGGGACACCCCATCTGGCTGCTGCTTCTTCTGAGAGAAGGTTGTAACAGGGCTGAATTTATAATTTTGTTGAACCATGAGCTTTTTCTCCAGTGCTCTAAATCCTTTCCTATCTCTTACTTTGAGTCTTTCTGGCCCATTGTGAGTTAGTGACCCTGACAGTCTGTTTTCTCCACGTTCACTTGTCTTGTTCTGTTGGCTGAGAAAGCCGCTCTTTACCATCGAGTTACCTTTGTGAGAACTGAACTGACTCCCAGGTTTGTAGAGCACTGTTTTGTCTGACCGTCAGCTAAGCAGCGTGCTATTCTCAGGCCAGTCTTGCAGTACCCTCCGAGTAAGTCTTTTCCCTTTAAAGTTGCTCTGCCTGTTCTAGACACTTTGAATTGCTATGTAAACTTAGCAGGGTATTGATTTCTATGCAGTTGATTGCTAGTTTTTGATTGTGCTAGCGGTAGGCTCATTGTTAAATTTGGAAGAGGTGATGGAACAGTGTTGGGCCTCCAGTCCCTGGAGTGCCTGGCCCCGCCTTGCCCTCTAGCCCGTGGTCCTTGGTCTGCTGATTCCTACAGTTTATCCTGGGAGTTTTCCACTTTTGATACTATTCCAAGTAGTATTTTAAAAATTTGGGTGTGGGCAGTTGGGACTCGGGTCCTGTGGCCTGCATGGCCAGCCCTTTCTGGACTATCATCTTCTTAGTCTCCACAGCTGCTCTGTGTAGACCGAGCTGTGTCCTGCACTATTGAAATACTCCTGTGTGTTAGCTGCTGTGACTTCACTGAGGTCTTTGGCATAGCCAGGCTTGCTGTGAATGGGGAGGTCTTGCTCTTTCCTTTTTAGTCCCGTCTGCTTTGTCATTTTTCCTGGTCTTGGTACCAGGTATCATTTCTGTAAATGCATGAGCCCAACAGTGTGTCATTGGTGGTTTTGCATTAGACATAGTTAGGTTTTGTTCATCTTGCTGTACTATGTGTGAATTGCTTATGTGCCTGTGTGTGTGTGTGTGTGTGTGTGTGTGTGTGTGTGTGTGTGTGGAGGTCCGTATGTGTGGGTCGGAGGAAAGTTCTGGGCAGTCCATCCTCTTCTTCCATCATGGGTTCTATGGACACTCAAGCTGTCATGCTTACATGGCAAGGGCCTTCACTCTTGGAGCCTTCCCAAAGGCCTTGCAGCTAGCTCCATTTTAGAGATGTTTTGTTGAATGAGGAACAGCAGCCCCTGCTTCCATATTTCTGTTTCCATTCTTCTTACTGGAGTGGTTTCCAAGCTCCATCAGTATCATGGTTTTTCTGATAAAGTCTTCCACTTTGTCTGCTTCATGCAGTCTGCTGGCAGTGTAGTGTGTTCAGTTGTTTGTCTTAAGGTCTGTGTAGTGTGTAGTGTGCTGCTTGAGGCATGCCTCTGGTAAGAGCACCCACTGCTGTTCCAGAGGACCTGGCCCCAGTTCCCAGCTCCCATACGGCGCTGATTACAGCCACACACAGACCTAAAAAGTCGAAAACTCTTTAGATGGCAGTACTACTTTAACTTTTGAAAGCAGTGACTCCAGGCACAGCCTCTGTCTCAGCTCTGAAAGCGGTGACTCCAGGCACTCCTCTGTCTCAGCTCTGCAGCCATGTCTTCCCAGTTTCCTTTTCTTTCTCTTTGGCGAGAGGTCTGCTCTTCTGTCCGTTTCTGCACTTTAATATCACCACTCCCCCATTCCACCCCAAGCACATTCAGGGTTTTTCTATGGCTGCAGTTATTCCTTTTAAGAAGGACACTCTGGACACTGGGTTTTAGCTGTTGAATGTGGCGTGCCTCTGCTGCCGCACATCTTTGTGCCATTTTGCAGAGAGCATGATTCTGAGTTTCTGAGTCTGTAGGCTTGTAGCTGTCCTCAGACTACACTGCGGCTACTCGTTTCCTATCCCTTCTGCAGGCCCCACCTCATCTCCTCTTTCACATGCATTGCATTGCCGTGTATCTTATTTCTCACTATTTGACCTTTTTTTGCTTTATTTTCAACAGTTACCTGTATTAATTTTTAAATTTTATATGTATGTATAAATGTAAAACTTATGTGTATGGATGTTTTGCCTGCATATGTGCCTGTGAACCATGTATCTGGTGTCTGTAGAGGCCAAAAGAAAGTGTTGGATCCCTTGGAACTGGTGTTACAGGCAGTTGTGAGCGTCCAGTTGTGGGTGCTGGGGCTCGAACTCCAGTCCTCTGGAAGGACAGATAGTGCTGTAGTCAGTAGGCCGTCTCTGCAGCCTCTTGCCGGATCTTTTGATTCCTCCACTTTCCCCGTCATCTGACTGTTAACTTATTTCCATTTATCTTTTGTTTTCTGTTGTATACTTTTCACTCAAATATGCACTGGAATCTTATTTCATAGATTATATGGAATATATATATTTTAAACACTCTTTTAACTGATGCTTAAAGAGAATTTTCTATTAATTCCATTGCCTCCGGGCAACTTCTGCTTATTCTTTTTTCTGGTTATTATCAGCTTGGCTTCTTTTCAAGCTTGATAATATTCTTTTGCATTCTGGACATTGAAGAATTTTGTGTGGTCTAA
This sequence comes from Mastomys coucha, assembly GCF_008632895.1. Classification (NCBI taxonomy): domain Eukaryota; kingdom Metazoa; phylum Chordata; class Mammalia; order Rodentia; family Muridae; genus Mastomys; species Mastomys coucha. The sequence continues at coordinate 160,040,971 of NW_022196897.1, read as the reverse complement.
AGACCTTTTTAAAAAGCCATATAGAAACCTACTATTGCGGAAAGTTCCTAAAATATGTACATATATGAATAGAGCTAAAATGGAGTTAATTTATAACGGAGGAACAGGAAATAAAACCTTCAGTATCAGGACGCGGTTCCCTATTTTTGAGTTGTTGGCAATGGCATTCCATAAACCCCTTCCCATCCATTGTTGGTGTTTGCAGTGCCATGATTGCCTGCTTCAGAACGACAGTCAGCCCCTGCTGCTGAAGACAGCAGCTGCTTGAGTCACAGGGTATGGTGCTTATCTGGAAGCTTCGTCCCTACTGGCTGGCGCTTATTTACTGGAGGGTACTATGCACAGCATTGGAGGAGGGAAATTAGTTGCCAGTCTCACCCAGCTGTTAATCCCGTGAGATACAGTAATGACCTGCCTGCCAGTTATGCATGTTGATGCAAACAGTTGGGGGGAAATGGACCATGTTTTGATGGTATTTAAGACCTGCTCCATGAGATGGAACCTCTACCTGACACTGTCAACAACCTGAGATTAGAAATGTCATGGGCCCCAGGAAAACCTACTGTGATCATTCTGTTAAAGAAACATAGCAATAAAGTGACTATTGCTAACTTATTGTCGTACCCATAGATCAGCGCCTCACTCAACCCTCCTCAGAGAAGCTGCTTCTTGCAGTAATTTACCTGAAGATCCACAAATGGTCAAGTGCAGGACATAAGAGACTTTGGAGTACCCCCAACCCCAAATGGGGCATCCTTCCCTCAAGGCTCTGGGATCTATATGGAAATAGGAGTAGAAAGAGTATAGGAGCCAGAGATGGAGGACAGCAAAGATGGAGGACACCAGAGATGGAGGACAACAGGGATGAGGGACACCAGAGATGGAGGACAACAGAGATGGAGAGAGATGGAGGACAACAGAGATGGAGGAGAGCAGGAATAGAGGACAACAAAGATGGAGATAGAGATGGAGAACAGAGACAGAGAGAGATGGAGGGCAGCAGAGATGGAGAACAACAGGGATGGAGGGCAGCAGAGATGGAGAGAGATGGAGGACAACAGAGATGGAGGAGAGCAGGAATAGAGGACAACAAAGATGGAGATAGAGATGGAGAACAGAGACAGAGAGAGATGGAGGGCCGCAGAGATGGAGAACAACAGGGATGGAGGGCAGCAGAGATGGAGAACAACAGGGATGAAGGACAGCAGAGATGGAGGACAACAGGGATGGAGGGCAGCAGAGATGAGGACAACAGAGATGGAGGACAGCAGAGATGGAGGACAACAGAGATGGAGGACAGCAGAGATGGAGACAGATGAAGGACAACAGAGATGGAAGACAACAGAGATGGAGGACAACAGAGATGGAGACAGAGATGAAGGACAACAGAGATGAAGGACAAGAGAATGGAGGACAACAGAGATGAAGGACAACAGAGATGGAGGACAACAGGGATGAAGGATAACAGGGATGGAGGACAACAGGGATGGAGGACAACAGAGATGGAGGACAGCAGAGATGGAGGACAACAGAGATGGAGGACAGCAGAGATGGAGGACAGCAGGGATGGAGGACAGCAGAGATGGAGGACAACAGAGATGGAGACAGAGATGAAGGACAACAGAGATGAAGGACAACAGAGATGAAGGATAACAGAGATGGAGGACAACAGGGATGAAGGACAACAGGGATGGAGGACAACAGGGATGGAGGACAACAGAGATGGAGGACAGCAGAGATGGAGGACAGCAGAGATGGAGGACAGCAGAGATGGAGGACAGCAGAGATGGAGAACAGCAGAGATGGAGGACAGCAGAGATGGAGGACAGCAGAGATGGAGGACAGCAGAGATGGAGGACAGCAGAGATGGAGGACAACAGAGATGGAGGACAGCAGAGATGGAGGACAACAGAGATGGAGGACAACAGAGATGAAGGACAGCAGAGATGGAGGACAACAGAGATGGAGGACAGCAGAGATGAAGGACAGCAGAGATGGAGGACAGCAGAGATGAAGGACAGCAGAGATGGAGGACAACAGAGATGGAGGACAACAGAGATGGAGGACAGAGATGGAGGACAGCAGAGATGGAGGACAACAGAGATGAAGGACAGCAGAGATGGAGGACAACAGAGATGGAGGACAGCAGAGATGAAGGACAGCAGAGATGGAGGACAACAGAGATGAAGGACAGCAGGGATGGAGGACAGCAGAGATGGAGGACAACAGAGATGAAGGACAGCAGAGATGGAGGACAGCAGAGATGGAGGACAACAGAGATGGAGGACAGAGATGGAGGACAGCAGAGAT
>NW_022196897.1:160015292-160037828 GCF_008632895.1 Mastomys coucha | reverse complement strand
GACAGAGATGGAGGACAGCAGAGATGGAGGACAACAGAGATGGAGGACAGCAGAGATGGAGGACAGCAAAGATGATACACAGCAGGGAAGTTGCACTGTGAATGCAACATGACCTGCACAATCTCAAGCCTAAAAAAGCACCAGCATGGAGAGGGAAGGGAGTGTGAAGCCCCCCATGGGGGAGGTGGAGGCCATGTGAAGTCCTACCCCTAGCCTAGGAGATGTTTGTTGGAGAGGATAAGTATTCTTTTCAGTGGTATTTGTAACACTTGGTATAGTGACCCCACTCCCAGGAGTAGTCAGCCAACACAAGCCACACTTGATGAGTTTAAAGACTGATGGACACAAAGTCTCATAGACAGAGAAAACATGGAGTAAGTAAGGGGGAACACCTGGAAGAGGGGGACAGATATGATCAAAATACATTGTATGAAGTTTTCAGAAAATTAATACGAACATTGGAACATTTTAAAGTGAACAACAGAAGAGTTTGTGTGGTTAGTGCTACATCGTAGGAGGTACTCAACATGGGATAGCTATTCAATACCGTATAACCTGCAGCTTTTATTCCGTGTACTATGTCTCTGCAGAGGGGTCAGTAGTGCTCTGCAATGACAGCTCTTCTTCTGAGGACTGACTGTCACAGTCTTTAGCTTTCTGATGAAATTGTTTTTTGCAGAGTATGAAAATGGCAAGTTCTCTGCCAGAGAACCATAGATGGGTTCCAAGGGCTCATGGGGAACCATAGATGGGTCCCAGGGCTCATGGGGAACCATAGATGGGTCCCAGGGCTCATGGGGAACCAAAGATGGGTCCCAGGGCTCATGGGGAACCAAAGATGGGTCCCAGGGCTCATGGGGAACCAAAGATGGGTTCCAAGGGCTCATGGGGAACCAAAGATGGGTTCCAAGGGCTCATGGGGAACCATAGATGGGTCCCAGGGCTCATGGTGCTCTCCTTGTGCCTTCAGGTGAGTCTCTGTGGGTCCCAGAGCCCCGACTGAGCCCCAGGGCTCAGGTGTGAGCTCTGTGTACTTGTCAGATCCATGGCCACTCCCACTCGTGTGGTCTGAGGGCTACAGTTTCTAGATCCCTGGGAGGGTCTTGAGCATGTAGAGCTATATAGCTACAGTGATCCTGCAGAGAAATGACATTTTAATATCCCCCACGCCCCACCCGTGCTCACACAGACATACAACTAATGCACACTCGTTGAGCCTGAGAAGATAAACCAAATTACATAGTGTTTGTCCAGTGAGCATGAGGACTTTAATTGGATCCCCTGCACCCACTTAAAAGCAGGGTGTGGCCAAACTTGCCTGCAATCCCAGAGCCATGTAGGCAGAGACAGGAGGATCCCTAGGTATCACTGGCCAGCTGTTCTAGTTGAATCAGTGAACTCCAGGTTCAGCAAGAGACCCTACCCTAAAAAGAGTTGAGAAAATTGTGCCCAATGCTTGAGGGAAGGTAAACGTATAGGCACTGACTAGCCATCTCTTCTACACTCTATCAGTCACTCAATTGGCCACGACTTCTCTCTGCCAGGTGGACTCTTCTGCCTCTTCACACCTGCAGTGTGACTGGCACAGACATCTAATTTTCAGTGCAAAGTACAGCGGGGGGCAGTAGCACCTCTAGAGCAGGTGCCATTGATCTTTCCAGAACTAGCCAGGGAGGCAGGTCTCTTGCCAAAACTGGCCTCTGGGAGGCCTCTGCAGCCTGTTTCTTCATCTTTATTCTTTTTGGTCAGAATAGAAAGGTTCGGCAGGGCTGGGGGCCGGGAGGGTCTGCTGTGTCTTTTTCTCTTTGTTGTACACAAAGCCTACCGGGCTCTCTTTGAAACAGTGAGAGTCCTCTTGATAATTGGGTTTCAAAATCCAGGTCCTTCCTGCATATCTTATCGTTCTTATCGCTCCCTCTTCTCCAGCAGGAAGGAGATAAGATGGCTGCATAATAGGAAACGTCAGCCAGGGCAAGGGTTTAAAAATGTTGTTACAGTTTACTTTTTAAAATTCTGTGTGTGTGTGTGTGCGTGTGTGTGTGTGTGTGTGTGTGTGTGTGTGCGTGCGTGCGTGCGTGCTTGCGTGTGTGTGTGTGTGTGTGTGTGATGGGGGCAATAGTGCATGCATGTGAATGCAGATGCCTACAGAGGCCAGAGGCCTTGGATTGATCTGGAGCTGGGGTAACGGGTGGCTGTCCCCTGCCCAGTGCGGGTGGTGGAAATTAAACTCTTGGCCTCAGTAAGAGCAGTGTCCTTTGACCTGCTAAGCCATCTTTCCAGTCCACTAGCAGATTGTTTTGTGTGCTTTTAATTTTATTTACATTGGTGTTCTGCTTCCATATATGTCTGTGTGAGGGTGTCAGATCCCCTGGAACTGGAATTACAGACAGCTGTGAACTTCCATGTGGGTGCTGGGATTTGAACCTGGGTCCTTTGGAAGAGTAGTGAATGCCCTGAAGCACTGAGCCATCTCTCCACCCCTGGCAGAAATTTTTAACAGTGCTGTGTTCTACATAAAGTGCATGTTTGTAGGCACAGTCTGCACCAAGCCCTGGTCTAGGCACTGGAGCTTCTTAGACAATGCCCACCCAGGAGGCCTCACCGACTTTTTCAGACTCAGTTCTCCTAAGGGTCAAGATTTGTACCTAAAGACACGGGTGCAGGGCTGCAGGGTCAGCTCCATGGCGCAAGCACATGTTGCATGGTCTAAAGATCTGAGCTGAAAGGCAGAAGGAGAGAACCAACCCTTGCTAGTTGTCCTTTGACCTCCATGTGCATGCCTGACTCCCTCACTAAAGATCATACATGAACTGTTATAAAGATAACAAGCCACAGGTGTAAATCCTCATCTTCGCTTGTTTTGTCCATACCTAACTTAGCCACCTGACTCTAGTCTTCATTGACCCTGTGACCAGTGCATGTTCACGGATAGCTTCCTTCCGATAGTCATGTGTCAGTTTGCACAGTGCTCCACTAATGTATTTAACCCAAGTAAAGAGGACAACTGGCTGCCAGGCTAGGGAGCACGGTACACAGAGATGACCATGAGAACAACCGTGTGTGCTCCCACTTCTGATTGGGGTAAGCCAGACGCTAGACATGGCTGCTTGGCAGTAGCAAGGGCTGCTAAATGATACATCCTCCACCAAGGATCAGAGAATGCTGAAGAGGAGGAGGCAAAAAGGATTCATTCGTGAGCTGGAGGAGGGCGGAGCACTGCAAGTGCTGTCCTCTGGGCTCAGCATGGCTGTGCCACTCATGGACTAACAGCAGCTCTGGTTACTCCCACAGAAGGTTATGCCCGCCAGAATCCCAGCTTAGATGAGGGAGGTGATCCCCAGAGCCCACCCACTTCTGAGGAGTTCTTGGCAATGAATAGTTCCTGGGGAAGAAGAATTCTTCTTTTTAAATTGTGGTCAGTGGTAGGTTTCCCATGCTCCAGTGGCTAGCCCTTCATATGGGGAGGGACTAGCTGGACTCAGTAGTACTGGATTCTGTAACAGACCTTGTCTCAAAAGACAGAGTCCCACCTGCTAGGTACTGCCATCCCCCTGAGTCGCACCTACTAGGTACTGCTATACTCCTGAGTCGCACCTACTAGGTACTGCTATACTCCTGAGTCATGCCTACGAGGTACTGCCATCCTCCTGGCCTATCACAGGCACTTAAAAGATGACAGCAATTGATTTGTGTGTGCATAAGTATGTGTGCACATGCCTGTGGAGGCCAAAAGTCTGCTGTGGATGTCATTTCTCAGTAGATGTCCACCTTGTTTTTTGAGACATGACCCCTCATTGGCCTAGTACTCTACAAGTAGCATAGACTGGCTAGCCATGGAGCCCCATGGCTTTGCTGTCTCTATCTCCTTAGCCTTGAGATTGCATTAGTCTCCATCATACCTGGCTTTTGTATGGGTCCTGGGGAGCGACTTGAGGTTCTTATGTTTGGGCAGCATGCACTTTACTGACTGAGCCATTTCCCCATTCCCTATTACTTAATTGTTATGACTACCTAGCAACGTTTCTTACTGTCACCATTCCCAGAGAGTAGTCTCTTAGTGATAAGTCTTTAGTGTGTGTTTTATAGAAAGATTTTATGGAAAGATTATGTTAATTTGGTGGGTAAAAGTTTCCTTAGAGAGATGCATGGCTATAGAGTGAATTTGCTCGTCATGCGATTAAGGACCATCTACTGCACACCAGGTACTGTGCTGGGTATAAAGAAGTCAGTAGTGAGTGCTTGGAAGCCTGTCCAAGGGAGCATCTATTGCTGAAGGCCTTGCTGCACTATGCAGAGAGCTGAGCTGTAGCTCAGCCGCATTGGTGCCATTGGAGCCTCTGACATGGGAGGTGCTGGGCAGGGGAGCTCTTATAGAGATGCTGCCCGCAAGCCACAACCTAAAAGCCCAGGACAGAGGAAAAGAGGAACATCATCTGCAGAACATCCTGGAGATGAGAGAGCTAGCCATGGTGCAAATCAGAGGTCACAGATCAAAGGATGGGATGCAGAAACACCATGGTGGAAACAAATGGTCAGGGTTGGCCAGGTCACAAGGGTAGAGAACAGATCTCACAGACCTTCATGTGCAAGAACTCATATGTCCCACCAGTCTGATGGCACAAGGTAGGTTTGCATCAGGGTGTGAAGTGCAGAGAGTGACACTCTCTGGTCACACAGCTAATCCCAGGTCTTTGTGAGACGACTTGTATTCCATGTGCATTAGCTCCGGGACCCAAGCGTCAGCCCAGCCCCCCAGGGCGTCTCATCCTGGGTGGACTAAGGATGGACTACTGGCCCTGTGGGAGGAGCTTTCCTGAGCTGCTAGGCTAGGATGTGGATGCCAAGAGTGCATGAAGTCCTGTGAGCACCCAAGACAGGATTAAGGGTGCCCAAGATGTTGGATACATGCTGGCAGAGTGAAGTATGTTTCTTACCTAACTTTTCAGCGTATTAGAGGAGAGGCACCTGTTACCCTCTTTCCTTTGTGACACTGGTCCCTGTCACCCTACTTTTGTAGTTCCATAGCTGTTACCCACTTGTGAATGGCTTGTAGGAGCTTGCACTGGACAGGCCAGCCACAGGGCATGTCGTCCTCGGTGTGGCCCATTACTATTGATGGCACGGTTTAGAATGTTTCCTCTTCCTGTCTAGATGGATTTGAACACTGTGGTCCAGACTGTGACAGTGGGAAGGTCATGGCTCTTTTGAATATCCCTGGCCACGATAACCTGGCCCTGCGCACTCACTTGGAAAAACACGTTCAGTGAGAGTGGCTTCAGCTGATAAGCAGTATGCTCGCACTGCTGGCCTCCTGTTTGGTGAGCAGCATGCTCGCACTGCACTGCTGGCCTCCTGCTTGGTGAGCAGCATGCTCGCACTGCTGGCCTCCTGTTGCTATGGCAGGCAGGCTCCAGGGGACTCATGGGTAAGGTGGGCTGTAGCTGTCTCCAGGACACCTTGGTTCTGTTCAGAGTCCTGTCTTCCCAGGCTTTCTTTCCCCCTTATTTTTGTTACTCTGGTGGAGCTCAGAGCCAGGTTGAAAGCCTTGCGTGTGCTCCGCGTGCTCTTTCTTACTGAGCCCCAGCTCACTTGTGCATTGCTTTTGTTATAGACTGCCAGCTGGGCAAAGGAAGCAATGGGGCCACGGGCTGTCGGTCCCATGAGTACCATAGGGCACAGCACGCCACAGCTGGACTGTGGACTGCCAGGTGCAGCCGAGGGCTTGATTGTCACCCTGCTCCTGCTTTGATCCGTCGCTCTGTAGCAGGACTGGCCCAGTCCAGTCTACCTTGCTTTTAGCGGTAACCTTGATTTGGTTCTTGAAGAAATGAGGAACTGAGGCTGCCCAGGCTCCCCTGAAGCTGCTCACCCTCATCTCTGTCCCTCCTGTCTGTCCATTTACTCTGCCCTTGGCCTCTTCACTTCCCATCCTCTGTCCCCACCAGCTCATGAGTGCCTTTGCCCCTGAATCTTCATCTGGCTCACCGGTCCTTTCCTTCTCTTATGAACCTTAGTAGTGAGAATTCTGCAGTTTTGGTTTTGTTTTTTGTCCCAGGTGTGGGGACACAGGGCTGTTTTGCAAAAGCAGCTGACTATGATTTGCCTCGTGCTCCAGTAGAGCTGTAAAAATAGTTTCTGTGATTGTATGACGTTTGGAATTCTGGGAACTTTTCAGAGGCTATATAAATGCTAAGGCCTTGCGAGGTGAGGCTGGTCTTTGGGGGGGGGGGGTTGTTGTGGTATATATTAGATTCAGGGATCTCTATCTCCCTGTCCCCTGTCTCTGTCTTTCTTTCTTAGGACAGTGAAACTGGGGGAATAAAGAATGGGAAAAAGCACCCCCAGAGTAACAAAGACCAGCAGCAGACCTTCGCTCATTTCTTATCCTCCGCATCTTCCCAGGGCTCCCCAGAGTCTGTCCTTACTGTGCTTGTTCTTCATAGGATGACAGTCTGTGTCAAGCACAGTCCCAACCCTTACCCTGTAAGTCATAGCACTGGGAGAGCCCAGCGGCCTCCCATGTTAGAGGCTGAGAAATGGCGACCCTCATTCTTCATCTTCATGCGCTTCACAGCTTGTTTGCTTCATCTTTCGTGGTTAGTGCTTGTTTTACAGCATGCCATGTAAAAGCAGTACTTGCACTGGACTTCATGTGATGGCTCATACACACCTCCCCTCAGCACCTGAGGCAGGGCAGTTCCAAGTTTAAGGATAGGCGGGGCCACTTGGGAGAACCTGTCTCCAGAAGCAACAAAAAGAAGTATTTGCTAGGTTCAGTTCTGTAGCTATTCTCTGCTGCTATTTTTCCAAAGTTTACATTTCAAATTTGGGTCTCCGGTCCACCTGGAGTCACGGCTGCTGTCTGGACACGTGTGAGGCGGGGCACTGTCCTCTGCCTTGTGCTGCCACTTGGTTTGGACACGTCCTCATAGACTGTGATGTAGCTGTCACCGCGTGGATCTGCAGCACCATAACTAAATCATCAAAGACATCACACAGCCAGGCTCACCACCCCGCTCATCAGGATGGCCTTGGTCTTCGTACTGTTCTGTTCTCACGCTTCACAGGGGCTTAGCAGTTCCTGGAAAACAAGTAAACCAGCCAGATAATGGGACTTCTGCCGAAGCATCTATCCACCAGCCGGTCAGTCCATGACAAATGCGGTTCTTCTAGCCCTTCTGTTCGTGTGGTAAGTTTTCCTCTACTTTCTCTGTATATGCACTTGAGAGAGAGAGAGAGAGTGTGTGTGTGTGTGTGTGTGTGTGTGTGTGTGTGTGTGTGTGTAACTCTTGTGTGCAAACACAATAATACAGCTGTGAAGCTATAGCCTGCTATAGATCCTGACTTGTCAGGTTTAATTTGAGCTATTTAGTTGATCTTGTCGCTGCCATTTATTAACTTTTATTGAGAGACAGTCCTGCTCTATAGCCCAGGGTGCCTTGACACAGTCCTGCTCTGTAGCCCGGGGGGCCTTGACACAGTCCTGCTCTGTAGCCCGGGGGGCCTTGACACAGTCCTGCTCTCTCTCCCAGGTGTGTGCCTTCGCAGCAGCTTCATTTCTTAGACTCTGGCTGACAGTGGTAAAGGAGAATGAGATCAACTTTAAGCCCTTGTTTCCTTTTATTGATACTGCATTGATTATAACTTCACTGCATTTCTGTGGAGTCTCTTGGATTTCTATGTACTGTACAGATATTTGTGAAAAGTAAAGTTTTGTTTCTTCATTCCTTACTTTTTGTTGTTTTATCTTTGTTTTTCGAGACAGGGTTTCTCTGTGTAGCCCCATCTGTCCTAAAACTCACTCTGTAGACCAGGCTGGCCTTCAACTCAGAGATTCTCCTACTTCTACACAACTCCTCCCCCAGGGTTGAGATTTAAGATGTGCTGTACTCTCACTTTACATTTTAAGTAGAAAGTTCATATTTCTATAGTTTGGCCAAGAGATGTTTTTTAAATTAAGCTCACACTCGCATATACACACACACACACACACACACACACACACACACGTACAGAGAGACAGACACACAGTATTTCAAGAGTAGCAGTGAGAATCCTCATGTGCCCTCTACTTCGATCCTTCTGCTGCCAGCACCCTGCCCTGTGAGTTTCCTTGACCTCTGAAGGCTGCTGGTAGACCTCACACCACTCTGCCCAGGACTCCTCATTGTTACACCCCTAAACTCACAGTGTGACGGTGACTCTTAGGAAATGCATCTGCTACAATCTTGTCTGTCATTTATTTATTTTAGTTTTGTTTTTTGACATAGAGTTTCACTGTGTAACCCTGGCTAGCCTGGAACTCACTATGTAGAGTAGGCTGGCCTCTAATGCATAGAGGTCCATCTGATTCTTCCTCCCAAGTGCTGAGCTTAGAGGCTCCCCCTTGCCCAGCTAGTACTGTCATCTAGTATATAGATTTAATAAAGGTTGTCCCAGTGATGCCATGGGGTTGTTTTCCTCTCCAGGATATAGCCCAGCACCATGGGTTCCATTTAAGCTTTGCACTCTTGTAGTGCCCATTTGTGTCCAAATCTCTCTTCACCTCTCATGAAGATAACCTTCTTTTCTCTTCTTTTGAAATCTTCCAACTCAACTTCACAAATGCAGAGTTTGTTTTGACATTGTTGAAGTGTGCAGGTCATTTGTTCTGTAGTCACCCTGGCTGACCTGCTATCAGATTATAGTGTGGTCTTAGCTCTGTGTCACGCTTCTTAGTGCAATCCGAGCTCTGTATGCGGTCCGAGCTCTGTATGCGGTCCGAGCTCTGTATGCGGTCCTAGCTCTGTATGCAGTCCTAGCTCTGTATGCAGTCCGAGCTCTGTATGAGCTCTGTATGCGGTCCGAGCTCTGTATGCGGTCCTAGCTCTGTATGAGCTCTGTATGCAGTCCTAGCTCTGTATGAGCTCTGTATGCGGTCCTAGCTCTGTATGAGCTCTGTATGCAGTCCGAGCTCTGTATGAGCTCTGTATGCGGTCCGAGCTCTGTATGAGCTCTGTATGCGGTCTGAACTTTGTATGCAGTCCGAGCTCTGTATGAGCTCTGTATGCGGTCTGAACTTTGTATCACACTTCTTTGCATTTTTTTTGAGATTGCTAGGTGGATTTTTGTTTTTGCGTTCTACTAAAATCTCTTTAAAAACTATCTTTAAGGCTGGGTATGGTGGTACACACATTTAATCCGAGCACCTGGAAAGCAGAGGTAGGTGCATCTGAGTTTGAGGCCAGCCTGGTCTATAGAGTGAGTTCCAGGACAGCCAGGGGTACCTCAAGGAACCCTGTCCCAAAAAAACAAAAACAAGCAAAACCTTCTTTAAAACATCTTATATTGTGGGACTGGATCATCAGTTAAGAACACCACTGCCAGGGGATCTGATGCCTCTGCAGGCACCAAGCATGATGGTACACATGCATACCTGCAAGCACAACGTTTATCCACAGAAAATTAGAAACAAATCTCACTATTTACTGTGAGATGCGATACAGAAAAGATGGGAAACCACATAGATGCCGAGTTACAGAAAAGATGGGAAACCACATAGATGCCGAGTTACAGAAAAGATGGGAAACCACACAGATGCCGAGTTACAGAAAGGATGGGAAACCACACAGATGCCGAGTTACAGAAAGGATGGGAAACCACACAGATGCCGAGCTGAAGCAGTTTTATGAGGCCAGCATCCTTGGTCGTCATGGCCTCCACACGCCATTCCTCTCTGCTGCTTCCGCTCATTGCTAAGCTGGGTTTTTATGTGAAACACATTCTTACCTTTCTGCTAAGATTTAGCCCCAAGTATCTCCCTTACAATTTTAATTTTTCTTCTAAGTTTAAATACATGAAGTTACATAGGAGACAGTGGCTTTTGGGTTGGTGCTCAGTGTTGGCTGTGTCTCTTTTGAAGCTGTTCTTGGAGTACACTGCCCTTCGCCTGGAGACTAGTTAGTTAGGGCGGTTTAAGGTGTTGAGCCTTTTTTGTTGTTGTTTGTTTGTTTGTTGTTTTTCGAGACAGGGTTTCTCTGTGTAGCCCTGGCTGTCCTGGAACTCACTCTGTAGACCAGGCTGGCCTTGAACTCAGAAATCCACCTGCCTCTGCCTCCCAAGAGCTGGGATTAAAGGCGTGTGCCACCACCGCCCGGCTAGGTGTTGAGCTCTTTGGCTGCAGTTTTCCTATGGACACTGCGTACCGGGGCGACTAGTGACTGTGAGGCTCCTTCCTGAGCGGGTGTTGCTGGCTTTGCAGAGGGCTCACCTCACCGCATTAGCCCGCCTCCATCGCCACACACTTTACCTGCACTTAGTGGTGTCAAGTGTTCCGCTGGAAGCAGTCTGCTGCTCTGGCTGTGCACCCTGACTGACTGTTTCCTGGCAGTGCAGAGCCCTGGGCAGCTGGTGCTTCTGGTCATCTCTGTCCTTTAGACTCCTACGTAGATTTTAAATCTAGCACATCAAATCCTAACAAAATAAAGCAAAACACAGCACTAGTTTGTCAATTTGGAGGACCTGTCGTCTTCATAATATTGAGAATCCAGTCTATAAATGTAGCCTGCCTTTCTATTTATTTAGGTTTTATGTCCCAGTAAAACCCAATAACCCCACATGCTTTCTCCATAGAGAAGATGATCAGTTTTTCTTCCTTTGGAGACACCTGCGTTCTTCCATTGTGCGGTTTGCTCTTTAGTTAGTGAGCTTGTCTTTGTGAGAAGGATGCTTAGGAAGCATCCATGGAAAGATGGTCGGAGGGTTTCTACCCAACTGGAGCGACTGCTTTTGGGTCTGGTGTAAGACAGATAAATGATGGAGGCGACAGGAGCGAAGCCACATACCTCATGGGGGTCGGACAGGAAAGACAGACAAGAAGGGACTGGTTTCTCACCATCTCCTTCCAGGGCCTGTCCCCAAAGACTTAAACTTCTTTCCTCTAGGCCTCTCCACCTAACAGTACCACTCCAAGTAGTACCTCAAGCTAGTGAACACACCACACACACACACACACACACACACACACACACACACACACGCACACACACACGCACATACATGCACAAGCACATACACACACGCAGACACGCGCGCCCACACACACATACACACACATGCACAAGCACACACACATATGCATACACGCACACACATGCACACGCACACACACACCACACACACACGCACCACACGCACACACACCACACGCACACGCACATACACCACACACACACACGCATACACTGTGCGCACACATGCACACACATGCACACACACACCACACACACATACGCAGACACATACCACATACACATGCACATACACACTGCATGCATGCACACACATGCACACACACGCACATGCATGCACAAGCACATACACACACGCATGTACACACATACACACACATGCACAAGCATACACACATATGCACACACGCACACACTCACACATGCACACACACCACACGCACACCACATGCACACCACACGCACACCACACACACACACACACGCACACACCACACGCACATGCACACACACACACACCACACACCACACGCACACACACACATGCACACACCACACACACATGCACACACACACACCACACGCACACACACACACGCACATAAACCCTAGTGCCTCCTGAGTAGTGAGTAGGCTTCTCTTCACGTTGTTTTTATAGAGCCTTTGTGTGGTTTACCCACACGTGAACATGAGGCATATTTGTAGTATGTTTTTATTTTTGTTTTGACATGTGGTGTCACGTATTCCAGGATAGCCTTGAACTCACTGTGTAGCGTACTGAACAGGCAGTGAGCCTGCCCATCATCAGCAGGCACTCCTAATACCCATGCTGAACCCTCTGCTGAGCAGTGAGTACTCACAAATGCACATTGCCATTGTCAAATACGTAAACAATGATCAAATATCTTTCTGCTGTTCCTGCTTTTGTTTATTTTGTTTGTGGTCAAAGAACCAACATTTTACAGTTCCTTATTTTTTTTATTTATTTTTTAAAATGTGCTTATTTATTTATGTTTCAGTGTTTTCTGTCTGGACCGAATGTTATGTGCCAGTATTTGTGGAGAATGTCTTAAACACTTATATCAACTGGGTTAATTTGGTCAGAAGCATTGTGCAGGCCTTCTGTGTTAATTTATTTCCTTATTATATTAAGCTGATTTGTTGGTGTGCATATGTAGGTGGGTGCTTGATTGCCACTGTGCACTTACTGAGACCAGAGGACAACTTGAAGGAATGGCTCTCTTCTTTCTCCTGGGTCCCCAGTGACCAGGCTTGGTTGCAAGCACCTCTGCCCTCTGAGCCGCCCACAGCCCTCTTACTTTTTAACATCACCCACTGCCACAGCTCCTACTTTTTCTGTGCTCCTGTGGGCCACCACTGAGAGGACGGTGCTCACACACTCCTGTGGGCCACTGCTGAGAGGACAGTGCTCACTCACTCCTGTGGGCCACTGCTGAGAGGACAGTGCTCACACACTCCTGTGGGCCACTGCTGAGGGGATGATGCTCACACACACCTGTGGGCCACTGCTGAGGGGATGATGCTCACACACTCCTGTGGGCCACTGCTGAGGGGATGATGCTCACACACACCTGTGGGCCACTGCTGAGAGGACAGTGCTCACACACTCCTGTGGGCCACCGCTGAGGAGGGTGCTCACACACACCTGTGGGCCACCGCTGAGGAGGGTGCTCACATTCTCAGCTGCTATTGCTGTTGTCTATTCTACGTTCTTTTGTGGGGAGTTTGGTACTAGGTGTGTGCCCTGCTAGCATTGTATCTTCTTTTAATAAGCTGCCTCTGTTACTTGTTGTCTAGTATCTTCATGCCGCTTTCTGAAACTCACACTGTCTGGTATTAATTCATGCAATCCAGCTTTCTTATAATTTTGCATGGCAATTATATGTATACACTTGAACCTATACGCTTCAAAATTCCAGCTTTATTTACTATGGAAGGTGTATGTATACGTATATCTTGCCTTTTGATACAGTTCACTCATCTCTACTTCTTAATTTGATTAGGCAAGTCTAGCCAGTAGTCCTCAGGCCCCATGTGTCCCAGAATAGCTGTAACTGCAGCCTCCCATGTTCACAGACAACATTCTACCCCAGCATCAGGAATCTGGACACCTCTGACAGATCAGTGGCATCAATGCCCCAGCATCAGGAATCTGGACACCTCTGACAGATCAGTGGCATCAATGCCCCAGCACCAGGAATCTGGACACCCCCTGACAGATCAGTGGCATCAATGCCCCAGCATCAGGAATCTGGACACCCCCTGACAGATCAGTGGCATCAATGCCCCAGCATCAGGAATCTGGACACCCCTGACAGATCAGTGGCATCAATGCCCCAGCATCAGGAATCTGGACACCCCTGACAGATCAGTGGCATCACTGCTGCTGTCATCGTGGCTTGTTACATCAGTCGTCTTGCTGACTGCTTTCTACTGAGCTAGTGCCCTTGGGTACTAGGCACCTGCTGCTCCATCGCACTTAGCCCTTGGGTCGACGGGCTGGCGGTTACAGTTGTCTTATGTGGCCTTCCTCATCTTGTTAGCCTTGCTAGCTGAGGAGGCACCGAGAGGCCTGTGCTTTTGGCTTGGTTCATCCACAGCGTTCTCCAGAGCATGCCAGGTTCTTCAAAAAGCATTGGCCCAGGACCAGTTAGTTGTCTGCCTGTAGCCCTTCCCATCTGTATTTTGTGTAGGCTGGCCTGCTCCGGGGTCTCTCTTCTCTCTTCTTCCCTTTCCTTGAGAGAGCAGGTCCCCTGTGCCCACTTGAGGCTAGATGCAGATTTGCCCATCATTCCCTGGCTGGGGCAGCAGATTGGAGATCTTAGTTGCTTGATTTCCCCAGGGAGGCTGGTATGAATGCGGTCCAGGAAAGTCATCAGTCTTTCTCCATGGTGTCTGTTTCGGCTTTCTCAAGCTTCCTGGCTGCCAGACCTCAACCTTTTCTCCCTAGGGTGGTGTCCGTTTCTTCGGACAGCTTGTGCTAACAGATTTCTTCCTCCGCTGTGCTGGGCCAGAGGACTTCACTTTGACTCCTCAGTTTGTAGTCTTACTTCCTTCAAAATCGGAGTACATGCGTCTACTTTGGTTGGCTCTCCTAGTGCACAGGGCGACCCTGAGCATAAGGGCATCTGTTGGGTGTGCTCATGCTGCCTCTGTTGATTTGTGCACAGCATGCAAGTTGCTTGTCATGAGCATCCTGTGTGGCCTGTTCTGCACCTATCACTACAGTAGCTGGAGCATCTCTGTCTCCTGACCAGTCCCCATGTTCCCATGTTTGACTGTCATGTTTGGCCCCCATGCCCTGCCCTGCTTCCTGATGTTTTCTTACTTCATTTCCCTGAAACTAGGGAAACAGGCTAGGAATCCCTTTCTTTCTGTCAGTACTTTGAGACCTTTTCTGAACATTGTATGCTTTGAACATGTGTTCACCAGCCAATGGACCAGATTTGTTTCATGAATGATGCTTGTTCATGCGCTTTGGAGCCTCTGTGTATAGCTGTGTCTTCATCTCATTTGGCTGAACACCTAAAAGTGAAGCTGCTGGGTGAATGGGGAGGTCCATGGCCCTTTCTGAGAGACTGTTTTCTGACTCACCGATGCTGTCTGTGCCTCCTGTGCTTGAGTCCTTCCTGGCATGTGCCATTGTCACCATCGTCTGAGTGCTGCCTGCTGTGGTTGCCGATTTTCTTTTTCTTGCGTCATTGTGTTTTGTCTTTTAGCTTTTGATTTTGAGATAATTTTATTTTTTTATAGAAAAGTTGCTAGTGTATTACAGTGTAAAGATTATTTTTGATGGTCAGCTTGACAAAATATAGGAGACAAACCTGTAGGCCTGTTTGTGAAGGACTTCTTAGACTGGGTTGACTCCCTGAGGTAGGAAGACCCATTCCAAGTATATGCAATGCTTTTCAGTGGGCTGAGGTCCCAGACTGAGAAAGCACGAGACATTGAGCTGAGCATTGGTGCTCTCCTTTCTCCTGACTGTGGATGCAGTATGACTTGCTGCCTCATGTTCCAAGCCACTAAGGCTTTGTGACCATGATGCGTCCCCTTGAAACTGTGGGTCACAGTAAGCCTTGTCTTTTCCAGTTGTATCCATCATATGTTTATTACAGTAATGGAAAAGTAACTGATGTATACAAAGAGTTCTCTTACAGCTTGGGACCAGCTCCTTCTAGTGCAGTGACCCTCAGCTAGGGATACTTGTGCTATTAGGCTGTCTCAGAGACATTTCTGGGTGCCACATCTTGGGGGTCAGGGAATACTATTGACACCTAGTGGATATAAACCAGGGCTGCCACTGAGTACCCCGGGATGCACAGGACAGCCCCAAGGCCAGGAATGACCAGCTCTGCTGAGGACAAGACCTCTGCTCTGATGCTTGTGTCAGATACGAACTATGCGCTTGTGTCAGATACGAACTGTGCGCTTGTGTCAGATACGAACTGTGCGCTTGTGTCAGATACGAACTGTGCGCTTGTGTCAGATATGAACTGTGCGCTTGTGTGTCGCAGGCACAGAAAGCTGAGGCACTAACTCCAGCAGTGCTCATATGGTTTGCTAACACACACGCACGCCACAGCTGTCCGCTGGAAATCTTTCCCTGGAGCGAGCCAGGCTCCCTTCCACCCAGGGCGCCATGTCAGCACTTAGCTGATGAGTCTCTTTAGTCTCCTTAAGTCTTGGATAGCATCTTGATCTAGCCTTGTTCTACATAACTCTGATGACTTTTGAGGGAAAGTGCTGAGGTATTTCATAGACTGTCTCCCCAATTGGCTTGGCCTGCTCTTTCCTTGTAATTAGTTGCGGTCATGGAACTTTGGGGAGTTTAATCCAGCATCTTCCTTCTCAGCGGTCTTCCATTTGCATTGTAGGTAGACGTCTGTGACGTCAGCGCGCCTTCACTCATACATCACTACGCATAGATGGTGTGCGTCAGGGTGTTCACAGTCTATGTTCCTGAAGACTTGTGATGTGGACGCTATCTTTGTGATCAAATCAAATAAATAAATATGCAATATGTCATAATCAAATTCTAAAGTCTAGTGATCTTACTCAGATTTAGTTTGCATGTTCTGTGTGGTGCCAACAATGACCTACAGTAGCTGATGTTTGCTTCAGTGAGTCTTTTCATCTAAACATGTAGGAACCAAATAGCAAGGAGCAGCTAGAGAGGCAGCAACGTCATTGAGTCAGCTTGCAGCACACAGCGTGGACAACTGCAGTGGCCAAGCTAAGAGAGGAAACGGAGGGTAATGTCGTCCAGCCTGGTGTAAGGTCCCTTACAGTGTGTGGTGGGAGGAGTAAAACCAGCCCTGTGCTCTCGGGTACTTACATAGCTCAATGCTTGCTCACCAGGAAGTGCAACTCTTTAAAGGAGTACAGGATTAGGAGGTGGGGGTGTGGCCTCCTTGGCAGAGGTGTGGCCTTGCTCAAGGGAGGTCACCAGGAGTGGGCTTTGAGGTTTCAAAAACCCACACAAGGCTCAGCCTCTTTCCTGACTTATGGATCAGTATGTAGCCCTCAGCCCTCAGCCACCCAGCATTCCTGTGCCATGTACACTGCCATGTCCCCCACCCTGATGATGATGGACTAAACTTCTGAAATGGCAAGCAAGTCTTCAGTTAAATGCTTTCTTTTATATACTTTATAAAAGCACGTCTTGGTCATGGTGTTCACAGTGGTAGAACAATGACTGAGGCCATGTGCCATACAGTCCAGTATCCTGCCCATTGCATGTAACCTCACACACAGTTTACCAGTACAGCACTATTACACACTCTGGAGAGCTTACTGGTGTAGTATCGTTACACAGACCATACAATTTACAACTTTCAGATTTCTGGTGGATAGATTTTAGCATAGTCACCTAATTGTGTAACATTCTGCAAGGAATTTTGAAATTTTCTTACCACCTCCTAAAGAAATCCCATTGCCATGACCAGTCTCCACTCACACGGCCTCAGTCCTCTACCCTAAGCAGCCAGGAGCCCGTTTCTCTCTCCACTGTGCATGGCAGTGTAACCCTGTGGATCATGGTCTTTGCTCAGCCTGTTTTCAAGGCTCGCCGTGTTGTAGCATACATCATGTCTTCATCTTGTCCATCTACTTGGCAGCTGATAATGATTTAGGTTGATCTCCGATTTTTTCCGTTTGAATACCATCGCTTCTGCTGTTTGTGAGGAGTCCGAGGGGTGGGTCTGCGTCCTCTTTGCTCACAAAGCTGTCTTCTCCCAGTTGAGGCTTGTCTCCCACTCCCCACTTGGTGCTGTCATTTGGGGAGTTTCCCACTTTAATGACATTTTAAAATTATTTTCTTATAAAAGAAAGTAATATGGATTTTATATTTTGAGGCTTTAAGGCTTCAAAAATATTGTTAACCAAAGCTCACACTAGCTTTTCCCCCTGGATTCGTTTTCTTTTCAGGAATTTTTATGGTGAAGCGCTCAACGTTATTAGCCTTCTAATCTGTTTTGTATTAATCTCTGTGCATGGTACAAGCCAGTAGTTAGGTCATGAGTTCCCAGGGTCTGTTCACTCTAGCATCATTTTTGAAAGGCTGATTTTTCTGTTGCCCTTTGTAAAAACTCATTGGTGATGTATGCATAGGCCTATTTCTAGACTCCCACCATGACTTTCATCTATTTCTCCTTGTAGTTTTATTGATTTTACTCTGTTGCTTGAAGCTGTGTTATTTAGTACATAGACATTGAGGACTACTGTATCTTCTTTATAAGCTCACCCTTTATCACTGTGAACTGACTTCACCCCTGGTGATAGTCTCTGTCTGACCTTGTGCTAGCCACCCTACTCTCTGTAACTGCTGTTAGTTCTCCACTGTAAATGTCTGTGCGTGTGTATATTGGAGTGAGTTTCTTGTCAGCAGTATATGGTTGGGCCTTGGTGTCTTAGCTAGACATTTTGGAGCATTTGTGTTGTGTGTATTCACTGTGCAAAAGCTGACGGCCTGCTGCTTGAGTTCATTTGTTATAACTCTTTTCTCTTTGGGTCTTTATTGGCTGTCTTAGCCAGGGTTTCTATTCCTGCACAAACATCATGACCATGAACCTCCCCAAGTTGGGGAGGAAAGGGTTTATTTGGCTTACTTCCACATGGCTGTTCATCACCAAAGGAAGTCAGGACTGGAACTCAAGCAGGTCAGGAAGCAGGAGCTGACACAGAGGCCATGGAGGGATGTTCTTTACTGGCTTGCTTCCCCTGGCTTGCTCAGCCTGCTCTCTTATCGAGCCCAAGACCTCCAGCCCAGGGATGGCACCACCCACAAGGGGCCCTACCCCCTTGATCAGTAATTAAGAAAATGCCCCACAGCTGGACCTCATGGAGGCACTTTCCCAACTGAAGATCCCTTCTTTGATAACTCCAGCCCGTGTCAAGTTGACACACAAAACTAGCCAGTACATCAGCCTTTTCTTGGTTTAATGGAATCTTTTATAAATTCAGTTTGTCTTAATAGTTTATTAGTTATAATTTGTTGTTTTGCTATTTTAGTAGTATCTCAGGGTTTGGCTTATTAGTGATATTTTCCTACTTCACAGTGTAGTAATATTATATTAGTATGTTTTCATTATTGTCTCTTGATCTTTTTGCTGTTTCATTTTCCTCTTTACATATACATAAATACACACACGTACATTTATGTGCTAGAAAGCTACACTTCATTATCAGTTTTATACAATAGTTGTTTCTTAAAGAGACTTAAATAATGAGATTACTCTTTATATGTGGGCATCATTTCTGCAGATTTTTATTAAGTTATGTAAATTTGGATTTTTGTTGGTGTTATTTTCTTCCTGGTTGGAGGATTTCTTTAATAATTTCTTATAGTTCAAGTCTTTTTAGAAATGTTTTAATAAGGCATTTGTTTGCGACTCCTTGTGTGGAGTAGTTTACGTCGGCTTCCTCGGCTTCTAGTCCTGCTCCCTGGGAGGCTGCCTGCTCGAGTCCCTGGTCTTGGTTCCCTGCTGGTGCCTGAGGTGCTCATGGCATATATCCTTTGCCTACAGTAGCAGTCTCATCTTTACAGCCCATGGTGAGAGCCTCTTATGTTTGGCATGTGGCTCAGTGCTGCCTGCTGTCTGTGGAAGGCCTCCTTGGTCAGTGTGTTGCTCCTCAGCTGCAGGTTGCCTCCCTGCTCTCCTGCCTGTCCTAGGGCCCAGTGACAACATTCCTTTCCTTAGATAATTGCTGCCATTAGCCTGCCCTTCACCGTTGTTGTCTTGACCAAGCCTTCCTATAGCTGTCCATGCTCCCTCAAAACAGGTTTTGTAGGTCCATCCTGTTTAAGGCCAGTCATATTGAAGGTGGAAGAGTAGTCACAGGAGATTCAGGGAAGGGCCTGATATAAAGCAATTCTCTCAATGTAGTTCCTCATTCTTCAGACCAGGAGAGGACCAGCAGGGGCTCTCTGGGTCTCCTCACCCTACACCCCCTCAGGGTTTTCTCCCAAGTCTGTGTGGGCCTGAAGAACCAGTACGCACAGGAGGGTAAGGGCTTTCCTGTGTCACATTTACTCTGGATGCTGGGTTGTGAGATAAAGTCCCAGTTCCTAGAGGGCTTTGATTGGCATTAGAGCGGCCATCTCTGATGGCCCGCGGTCACCTCTGTCCTCTTGGATGGCCCGCAGTCACCTCTGTCCTCTTGGATGGCCCACGGTCACTTCTGTCCTCTTGGATGGCCCGCGGTCACCTCTGTCCTCTTGGATGGCCCGCGGTCACCTCTGTCCTCTTGGATGGACATAGCTGGCTTTCCTTTGCTCCGCGGCCCTCTTGCTTTTAGCACAGTACCTACAACATAGCATCCTGTAGTGAGCACCTATCAGGTAACCAACTGTGGGGATGGCTCTGGCTCTATAGTCAGAGTGTCGCCAAAGGACTACTGGCTGTCTTGAGCCACAGTGATGAGGACATCCTGGATGTCAGGAAGAGGCTGTCCGGCTTTCAGAGGATGCAGGTTTGTTCAGTTCTTTTTTCACTTGTTCATTTCTTTAAAAATATATACTCCAAGTACTTGCTAAAATGTAAAGGCTTCATGTTAATCAGTGAGCTTTGGGCCGTGTGTGACTGTAGATGGATTTTGTCATGACGAACAGACGTCTTACTTCAGAATGACTCAAGTTGTCCTTATTTTTGGGACATCAGAGTGACCAATGTGACAGAGGCCACTTGCTCTGTCAGTTAGGCCTTTTATGTTTCTGGAGTTTTGCCAAAGTGCTGGTTGCTTAGAAAAACCCTGTCAGAAGATAACGCTTTGGATTAGAACAGTCGCAGGCATCAGTTCCTCTCACCTGTGATCTCTGGTGACTGATCCTGAGTTTTCTTGCTCTTTCTGCCTCTCTGTGATTGCTGTTCCAGAACGAAGCACACCGCAGCGCAGCAGACATTCGGATGTTGCCTGTCTCTCCACCCACTGCCACACCGTAAAGATGAGGAGGCTGATGAGAGGTGGGCTTGCCAGGCATGACAGCTGCCCTGCCTGCACTCATGATGAATGGCGAGCTCCTTGAGAAAGTTCCAGAAATCTGAGGCCTTAGAACTTGATCATTTTAGCTGAAGACAGGAAAAGAGGCCTGCCAGATTAGCTTTAAATATTCATATGGATGTGACACGGTGCTTTTAAAAAGGCCCAAGTGGATGTTTTGAGGCTTTGAATGGATTCTCTTCGAAAATGAATCACCATTTGTGCTGCGGCAATTATATATTTGTGTTAAGTTTAATGTGGTGTACTGGAGCTGGAACGCTCTTTTGTTTAATGCTTTGCCTTAGAAATAATTGGGATGCGTGGATTGTGGGGGAGTGCATTTGTGAAAGAATTATTTATAATGTATACATCCCGGCTGGAATTTGAATAAGCACAACCCATAGGTCTGGGAGAGAAGCCATTAGCTGTAATGGCTTTTGGATGCTGGCCCAGCGTGCAGACTTCTTGGTCCTTTCTCCATTTGTATATGGCTTGTTATAATAGAGCTGTCATCTTCTCTTCCTTTTATGTTTTATGTTGCTGTGCGGCTTACTAGCTTTTTAAGCCTGTCTGTAGCATAAATACTCTAAATGGGAAATGATTTTTAAACTGCATTTGTCTAATTTTCTTGATGAAGTATTTTAGTAAGAAAAGCTAGAAACCATTAGTATATACCATGTCAGATGCTTGGCTTATTCTTAATAGAACTCTCTCTGTCCTATCGCCGTAGAGCCCGCTGTGTGGACTGGGCTGATGGAGCAAATCCCTCCTGTTGTTGCTTTCTTACAAGAAAGCAGGTTGGATTTTGCTGTGGTGGTCTCCCAGTGCATCGTGCCTGTTGTAGCACATACCTGGAGGATCCAGACACCCAGGTGTGAGCAGCGCTACCTTAAGATCCCACTAGCAGATTCCCTCCTGCTGCCACTTAGGTAAAAGCTTTGGTGGAGGCAAGTGCCTGAGGCAGGCCTTCTCACCCGTGGGAGGAGCAGACTGTATTCCTCCCAACGAAGAGAGCTGGCTCCACCTTTCTGTTGTGGATGTGTTGAGACCTGCCAGGAGACAGAGTGTAAGAGCTGTGCTTATGGACCTGTGTTAGCACTGACCCAGTGGTTGGCATTTATTTCACCTAGAAGGACTCCATCCCAGGGGCAAGCTTCCCAGACACCTCTCACCTCAACCATCAATACGTTAGCACGGCTTCCTAAGAAATGCAGAGCTGGGGATGTAGTCGAGTGACAGAGCACTTGCCTAGTATGCACAGTGCCCTATCTTCAGTACTCTGCATGGCAAATATAGAAAACAATGTGCCACTGTGACAAAGTGCGCCCCTGCTCACCCAACCCATCTGCTCCGCTCTCACTATTTAGCTTGTCCAGTAGCTCATTAGAGTGTATTTTTTATTTGGGTCTCTGTTTTTGAGACAGGCCAGTGGGTGCTGACATTGATCTCTGTGTCCTCCCGCCTTGGAATGCTTGATTATGGACCTTCACTATCATAGCTAGCAAGAAATTGGACTTTTCCAGATGATCCGTTTGGATGGAAATGCAAACAAGTTTGGCACATTGGGCTTGTGTAAGCTTCTTAAGTCTCTGAAGCTGGTAAGAACTGTGTCTCTCTCCTTCTCTCCTAGCTGTCTATTGACTGAAGAGCCCAGGAGGTTTGTCCCATTGACCTTCCAGTCCCAGGTGGGCAGTTGCATCTCTAGCATTAAGATTCCCTTCATCCCAGGTATTTTCTGTAAACTAGGCACTGAGCAGAGGTGGGACATGTCTCTGTCCTGCGTCAGGTTGGGATGCATAAGAGCTCCAGTAACTTCTCTCTCAGATGTTGAGCATGGCTCCTGGGTGCCAGGGACGTCTTCTGATCTTATATGTAACAGCTTTTCATGAGTTTGAGCAGCCATGGTAGTCCTCATGGAGACCACTGTTTCTTTATAGGCTAAATGGTCCCAGCACCTGCATTCTGTCTTGTCTTGCTCCTTGGTAGTCCTCATGGAGACCACTGTTTCTTTATAGGCTATATGGTCCCA
>NW_022196897.1:160011546-160012963 GCF_008632895.1 Mastomys coucha | reverse complement strand
ATGGAGACCACTGTTTCTTTATAGGCTATATGGTCCCAGCACCTGCATCTGTCTTGTCTTGCTCCTTGATGTGATGCTTGGCAGTCTTCAGAGAGGAGCTTCCCCTCCTAGGTGTTGGAGAATGCTCAAAATCTGACTGTAGGAAGGTAAGATGGTTCTTTCTTTTCTTCCTTTATTTACTGGTTTCTAGGATAATTAGTTGAGTCTTAATTCATCTCAGATGGCCACTGATGTTCTCTCATTGGTTGCTATCAGGATGTCTGAGAGCAGCAAGGCTTCAACATGGAACCTGTGCTTCCGTCAGGACAGGCACTGCTCTTTTTGATATCCAGTTGTTTCAGCTCTGGCTTGTGGGAACCATTATTCTAGAATCTTTCTGACAGTTCTAGTAAACTGATAGTTTACCTCCAGCTAGAACTGACTGCTTCTTTAAAGAATCCATGTTCTTTTACTGGGGAAATGATGAGAAACCAAAACCTGGCTGTGAACTCAATTATTTCATCCAGTGACAAGTCAAACTCCCCTCAGGGAAAACAGGGCTCTTACTCTTGGGTTTCCTATTGGTGGATATTGTTTTCACCTTGCACAATGTGAGTCTCATGTGGTAATTGAGACATATGTTAATGTTTAACCACACATCACTGCATATAGTTGTGTGTGTGTGTGTGTGTGTGTGTGTGTGTATGTGTGTGTGTGTGTATGCGTGTATGTTTTGCTGGGTCCCACTCCTGCCTGCTAGACAAGAACTCTGGAATGAATGAGCTGCACCCCAGGCCTTCTTTCTAAGCTGTCTAGCTTGGCCTTAAACTTTTGACCTTCTTGCTTCAGCCTCTTGGGTAGTTGAGAAAACAGGCACATACCACCAGGCCTGACTGGTTCTCCTCTCCTTTGTTGTTGCATGTTTGAGACTGTGTTTTAATAATAACATTTCTCCCTTCCCTTCCATCCCTCCAAGCCTTCCCACATTCCTTTCCTCATTTTCCTTCAAATTCACGGCCTCTTTTTTTCATCATTTATATATTGCCTGTAGGTACATGATATACTCCCACATATAATCCTTGAGTACACATTCTTCTGCTTTTCTGAGACAAGGTCTCACCATGTTGCTCAGGCTGGCTTTGAACTCTTGGGCTCCAGTGATCCTTCTGCCTCGGAGTTCTGAGCAGCTATGCTCTGCTGGGGCTGAACACAGGCGTATCTTCAAGAGTAGTTCTAACTTTACATTTACAGCTCATTTTAAATGTTCACCCAATTCACAAACTAAAACCTAGTGTATTTGAGGAAGTCTGATTTCCCTTCTTTCTTTCCTTCCTTCCTTCCTTCCTTCCTTCCTGCCTGCCTGCCTGCCTGCCTTCTTTCTTTCTTTCCTTCCTTCTTTCCCTCCCTCCCTGTTTCCCTCTCTCCTTCCCTCCCTCCC
>NW_022196897.1:160001172-160011519 GCF_008632895.1 Mastomys coucha | reverse complement strand
CCTCTGTCCCTCCCTCTCTTCCTTCCTTCCTTCCTTCCTTCCTTCCTTCCTTCCTTCCTTCCTTCCTTCCTTCCCTCTGGCTCCCTCTGATCTGGGACTCTTCCTCAAGCTTTGCCAGTCTTGCTACTTCCAGGCTGTACCATGTGTCCTGCACCTTGTCTTTCTCAGGTGTCTGTGCCTCCCCTCCTGCTGCTCTGCTTGCTTTCCTGAATGTCATATGTCCTATGCTTGGGACAGTGACTCACATGGGTCTTGCTCCCATTTCCTACAGTTTCAGCTGCTGGGGACAGGGATAGCACATATGCTCTTGGATGCTGGAGAGCCTTCTGGTCTTTTGCATCTTGGACATTGCTGAAGGGATCAGAAGGACTGATCAGGGGCTAAATGCACTGATGGTGCAAACCTGAAGACCCAAGTTCAGTACCTGGAACCCATACACAAAGGCTTGGTGCAGAGGAGCACATCCGTAATTCCAGCCTTCCTGCTCATGATGGAAAGTGAGACAGGACAGTCAAAAGAAACTCAAGAGCTAGCTACCCTAAGTGTGCAGCACAGTGGCAGAAACAAGGTTGGAAGAGAGAGCCAGCTCCTAAAAGCTTTCACACACATGCCATGGAATGCATACATCCATGGACGTGCGCACACACACACACACACACACACACACACACACACACAGAGTGAAGGAAACATCTGTCCTTTCTGTTTTTATTGGTATATTTCAAAGATGACTTTCTGTACAGGATGTGAGTGTTTTAATTTTTAATGACATACCATGTTTAGATTTTCAAGAAATTCTAAACATTTAGTTTGTGGTTTTTCTTGATCTGCTGTTCTTAAAAAGGACAACAGTCATTTTTAACTGTTACCCAGTGTGACAGAATGCAATGGAGTTTTCGGATAAGGAGAGAGCCGTGGGTATTATGATTATCTTTGCATTTTCTCTCACCGGAGTCTGATCATAACATGGGGTGGCTCCTTCCATTCGTTCATTTGCTCTGACAGTTCCTGAGTGCCCATTAGGAGCCAAGCCTGCTGTGTTGTGCCTGGGGAGGAAGAGCTGAGCAGGACAGATTTCTGCCCTCAGCATGCTCGTCTGAGGGACACAGCATCCTCCTGTTTCTTCATCATCTCCACTGGCTTTCATTTTGCTGGTGTTTGTGCAGGGTGAGCAGCATGAGCAGCAGCTCACTCTTAACCCCTCTGTTGGCTGCCCATTCTCTCCTGGTGTGGTCTTTAAAAGGAGACCACAGGGATTTGACCTCCTCTGGACCTCGGTCACCTATCTTTGCTGTCTTGTGTTGTTCCAGAAGGGTGAGGTGGGAGTGTGCTTTGCTTCCAGTATTGAACTGCTGAGTCTGCTGAGGAGACACATCAGCGACTGGGAGGCTCTCCCTACTGGCAGTCCCAGCTGCTTCTCTGTGTACACCAGGGTGTCCCTTTGCCACCTGCTGTGCCCCTGGTGTCCCTCCCACTGCAGCTGGCCTTCAGCCCTCACAGCCCTGGCTTCCTGTATTCTGCTCCCTCCTGGCCCTTGACTCCGCAGCCACATCATGTCTACCTTGGTGCAATTCTGTCCTGCTGCTGTGCTCTGCTCTGCCACCCTCTCAGGGCCACATCACCTTCCTGTTCCTTGGCTCCTTTGTTCCTTCTGCCACCCTGGCTCTGCTTCTTCAGCTCTTGCCTGCTGAGCTT
Source organism: Mastomys coucha (assembly GCF_008632895.1). Taxonomy (NCBI): domain Eukaryota; kingdom Metazoa; phylum Chordata; class Mammalia; order Rodentia; family Muridae; genus Mastomys; species Mastomys coucha. Next base: position 160,009,824 of record NW_022196897.1, on the reverse strand, counting down.
GGTCTGTGGGAGGGAGGCCTATCACGTACTGATTGGTGCCATTGGAAATTTATGGGCTCCAGTCGCGGTTGGACGTGCAGCGCTGTGTGGCAATCCTCTCCCCTGTCCCTCATCAGCTGTTTCTCCCATTATCCTTGGCCGTTCCTTAGACCTTTGCCATTCTCATTAGGCCTCTCACCTTGCCCTGCCTTTCGCCCAGCCAGTGACCTTGCCTTTTACATCACAGAGAAAATAGAGGCCTTCAATCTTCATCTCCTCTTGCAGTGAACAGAACACCATCTGATGTATTCAGTTCCCCCAGGCTACAGCCTGGGGACTCTGGAAACCAACACATCCAATCAGACGGATGCTGCATTCTTCATTGTCTCCATCTTGCCTTTCCTCCTTCAAAACCAGAGCTATGAGAAAGTTGACTGTACTGAGTAGATTCGAGGGGGCTGCGTCCTCACCCTCACCACCACCCCACCGTTAACCTCATGAGGACCCACTTCCCGGAGCCAGCCTGCCTCTCTCAGTGCCCTTCTCTCCTCTCCTGTCAGCCTCCTCCTGTCATGACAGGTGCTGGCTCTTTGGAAGAGCATTGGACTGCTGACAGTGCTCAGAGGCTCTGTGGTCAGAGTTCTAGTAGTGACATGGGTGGGTTTGCCTCAGGCTAGGGTAGGAGCCCTATTGTGCCAGACCAGTCAATCTGTTCATTGGTGGGAGGACTTACCAGCGACCCAGTCACACAGGTCAGGAGCGCTGTCCGCATCTCTGGGTAGTACCTCAGCTGCAGAGTCACACAGGTCAGGAGCGCTGTCCGCATCTCTGGGCAGTACCTCAGCCCTGCAGCTGTGCTCACACAGTGCTCCTTGGGCTGCTCTGGACATCAGGCCTCGGGCCCTGTATCCGCTGTGGGTGTTTCCTGTCCATGCCACCACTCTGGTGAGTATGGCACCTGCCACTCACTCCTTCCCTCTTGCTTCAGATGGCAGGAAGCTGGGGTATGGGAAATGAGGCTGTGGCTAGATAGCAGACCAGGTGCTCTGAGCCTCACCTGTCTGTCTGGGAACTGTCCAGGCTACTCTAGAGTGTCCGTGAACTTCTTGCCTGTCATCAAATCCAAGTCCTTCGCTGTAGAAACCTTTGTGACCTAGCCCAGGATCTGGTACTTGGTCCCAGGCTACTGAAGTTCTGTAGAGCCGGGCAGCTGGGACGCTCCTGTCCTCAGCAGGCCTCCCCCAGCCCTTCTGCCTCATCTACCTATCCTCTGACGTGTCTTCACTCTGCTTACTCTCAGCTTTGGTGGTTCTGTGCCTCAGTTTCCCTCCTCCTTGTTTCCTGGCTTTGACCTCACCTCCTACACTGGATCTCCTTGAAAGAGGATCTGAAGAAGCCCCATGTCCTGCTCAGTTTGGGTAATGTGACTCCCTCTGCCTGGGCCTGGGCTCCCAGTAGCTGCTAGTTATGGAGCTGTTGAACTCAGCTAATCGGCTCATTGGAAGATACAGTGCTCTTGTTTTAAAAACACTTTCAATTTTAAAATTATCTTGACAAATTTAATCACTTGAGAGAAGGACCATAAAATAAACACCAGTCTCCTCCCAGTTTATGTAACAAGTTTTTTTCGGCTGTGTGTGGCTGCAGAGGTGACAGCAGTGGTGACAAGTGCTCTGTCCCCTCCCGCTACAGAGCACTGCCGTCTCTTGCAGGTGACTGTACTGAGTAGATTGTCACAGTCATCCACTTGTGAAGCGGGCTCTCAGTGGGATGTTAACACCGTGCACAGTGCGTTGCTGTGCTTGTGGAACTGTGCTTGCTCCTTCCCCTGTTGCAACCAGTGCACTGCCTGTGTAGCTCTCAGTTGTGACATTTGTACCCCCGGCTCCTACCTGAGATGGTTCACCAGTTAGCAGATCTCTGCCCGATCTGTGTTCCAGGTGCCACTGTTGCTACTTGGGGTTTTTGAGATCGGAACTGGATGTCTGTCATCGCGCTGCTCCGTCAGATGATGTGAAGGGAAAATGACCAGATGTGCCCCTTACTCCTTTCAGTGCCTCGGGCTCGGATTCTGGACATACCTCTTCTTGTCCTGTGGTCAGGGTGACTTTGGGGACAGCAGGAGCCAACAGCCATCTGAGCATCATGTGTCCTGACTACTTTTCTCAGCTCTGCATCTTGAGAGGCCTTTTACGCTTAGCCAGTCCCCCCCTCCCCATACCTTCTTTATAGTGGTGTATGCAGATGGCCATGATGGAGTTTACTCTCGATACTATAGTCAACCAATTACCTGAGTGATGCAGCACTTTTCTATTAGATTGGGTGACTTCCTGCTGTTAAAAATGTAATCAGTCAGCACATTTGAGGTCTCCAGGCTGTTGGTAGGTTAAATGTAGTAAATGCATTGTTGTTTGCTTGCTTGAGTTGATACAGGGTCTCATTCTGTAGCTTGGGCTGGCCTGGAACTCACAGTGGCCTGTGGCTTCAGCATCCGGGTTACTGGAATAATGGACATGACCCCCTGCACCCACATACACACCTTAACACACTTTTGACTTGCGATGCTTCCTTCCACCTTGTGGCTTTATCCAGAGCCATCCCAACACATCTGGAACCTCTGTATTAGTGTCCAGTCTCACAGGTGAAGACACTGAGGCTCTGAAGCTCAGGTAATGAACCATGGAGCTCAACATGTAGATCCCAGAGCTGGAGTCAGGAAACCTGCAGCGTCACCCTCTGCTGTCTCACTAAGCCTGCCTGTGTCCTCCCATCCCCAGTTGCTGTCCCCTGGGCCTCAGACAGCTAAGTGTTGGTGCACTTGTTTGCTTTGTGTCCTGTCTTAGGTGTTCCCAGATCTGCCTCATGGCCCCAAGGAGAACACAAGTGAGAAGCAGCTTGACCTCTGGGGCCGCTGTCACTGGGGCAGGGTAGGGGTGCAGAAGACAAGGGGACAGGAGAAATCAGAGTCCTGCAAACTGAGCCTGCTCTCCACCCTGCCTGATGACTTTCCCGTCTCCTCTGCTTTGGTTGTTGGTAGACCAGACAGTGTCAGTGTCACCTTTGGCTTCTGTGACGGTTTTCCTAAGCAGGGTCCCCACTTCCCCTTTGGTTCTCTGTCTGTAGGGCCAGGAGCTCTTTACCCAAGCTTATCCTTTGGACCCACCGCAGGTCACTACTCTGGTAGCATACCATGATCTTGTCATTTCTGTGCTCTTAAGCCCTTGGTGGCACTCAGTGCTAGGTGTATTGGTACCCAGAGGTCTTAGTGGCCTCTGACCTTTCTCAGGCTTGCCTCAGATCACCCTCAGTGCCTGTTGCATACAGGTTCCCTTGCTTCTGTCACTGGGGAGCCACTGTCCCCGGACAGTCACCCGAGCCTCTGGGCCTTAGAGCTCACAGCTCTGCAGACAGAGGTCCCAGCAAGGTGCTTTCAGGAGAGCCACTGTCCCCAGACAGTTGTCACCCGAGCCTCTGGTGATCATGCTGCTGGATGCTGCCACTTCTAGATTCCTTCATATGTCCTCTTCTTGTCATAATGCCTGTGGTGACATTTATGACCACGATGCTGGGTCCTTAATACACCGTTAAATGTCCTTTTCTAAAGAAGCTTTAGAAAGGGGACTTAGTGGCACTAAGCCCTGGTACCATAGAACACTTTCAAGGAGGAAAGGTAGGATCGGGCTCTTGGATTCACAGGTTTTGTGCCGTGGCCAGTTGGCTCGGTTGCTTTGGGACTTGTGTGGAACAGAACATTTTAGCAGGGAGTGTATGTGGAACAGAGCAGCTCAATTCATGAACAAGATCAAAACTCTAACATTCATAGCTGCATATTCTAGAGATTGACAAAGATATATCTTTGGAGGGCACCAACTAACCACTGCATGTGACTGCTTCTGTCTTTGGATATCTGTCTCTGTGTCCCCTGTGACTGTCCAGTCCCTGATGCCCTCTCTGTGTCTTCGGTAGACACTTGTGAGTGTCCTGCCATGTCCCTACTGTGTTATATGTGTCTGTCACAGTCACCTGGGAGTGTTCTGACCCCCTCCTGGTGCACCCCCCAAGGGAGTATCATCCATCCAGCCTGGTCCAGAGCTGTTTCTGTGTTTCATAGCTTTCTCTTGTCTTTAGCTCCTGGCACATGGTAGCTCCTCAGTCAGGTTGACACTTGACCCATCATAGCAGGACCCAGTCTTGTCGCCAGGCTGGCTAATATTGCTACAGCATCACTTTTCTTGACACAGCCAGCCAGCAAGGGTTCTACTTTGCCCATCTCCTGTGCTCATCTCTCATTGGCCGCAGTTCCCTGGAAGCACTGCTGGCAGAGTGATCTTTTTGGAGCACTGTTTTCCTTCAGTCAGGTCAGAAACCCTAGTGCCATGCAGCCTTTGTGGCCACAGCCTTTGTGGCCACAGCCTTGGGGCTTGCCCCCTTGCCCATAGTACCCTGCTGTGGACTGACCATCCATGGCCATGTCTGTTCACTTCTGGGGCCCATTACGATTTTGTTGCCTTCCTCTCCTAACAGTGAACTGTTCTCTGTAAAAATGGAAATTTTAGGTGCTGTCATTAAAAAAAAAAAATGTCTCTAGCTGCCTCTGGTCCCTTTGCACCTGATGCTGATCCACTCCACAGTGGCCAAGGATGAGAGGCATCTTACTTCTGTAGCATGTTCCACAGTGGTGAGGCTCTTCCAGTGGACAGCTCAGATCTTGGGTATGGCAGGCCAGGTTTGTAGAGTAGCAGGAGTTGGTGCTGTCTTTCATTCTGACACCTGTTCCAGTGGCCAGATGTAAGAGAGTAAGATGTCCTGTCACCTGCTGCCTGTGTTGTGACCCTCTGCAAGTCATATGATGATTATGAATCATACACAAAAGTGTACGTATGGGAGGAATGGTTGCACCAGGAGGCTGGGGCTCTCTCAGGCAAGGGGACAAAGGGCAGAACCAGAGGGATATGGAGAGCTGCTCTGGAAGGCCTGTCTCCATCCTGAGAAGGCATCTACCCCACCTCCTGCTTCACCTTCTACCATTTTCCCTCCAGGTCAGAAAATCCAGCCAGGAAGTGCTACTGGCTCTTCTGGAGCAAGGTCTCATTTCTCAGTGTGACATTGAAGCCGAAGTATGTCCCACTCTGCTGGAGCGGTCTGTTCCCAGCCGTGATGATGTACGCAGAAAGGAGGCCATGAGCGTAAGTCTTCCTTGGGAGTAGTTTGCACAGCTGGTGGCTAATGCAGAACTTGAATTCTCACAAGAGTTGAACTTCAGCCAGCACTATTCCCTGAGTAAGGTGGTCAGAGCTTATTCAGGAAGGTTTCATGGATAACCTTGATCCTGTCTTTAGACATGCTCATTCTTGGAGTACCAGGGCTGGAGAAGACTCAGCCAAGTGAGTGCCAGGCACCAGCCACTTATACTGTTCATGCTGCTGCTGGGCGGGATGCCCAGTCTCACAGGAAAGCTCAGCCTAGGGGTGTGGGGCCTTGTCTCTCAAAGTCCGGGGCCTGCGATGGTGTTTGAGGTAATGTGTTACACAGTACTTAGTCAAAAAACCTTCAATACATCTACTGTGTTTTATGAACATATTAGACCAGGAGGGGTGTGACCAGCAAGCAGTCCCTGATGGGTGGGTATGGCAGCACACTTGCAGGAGCAGGGGGGTATGCTCAGGATCTGGCCTGCCATGCTGGTTTTCCATGTAGTATCCAGTGGTATCAGGCTGTATATCATTATTAAGGGACTTCATAGGCAGCCAGAGCTGCCTCCTCCTGCCTCCTGCCTCCTGCCTCCTGCCTCCTGCCTCCTGCCTCCTGCCTCCTGCCTCCTGCCTCCTGCCTCCTGCCTCCTGCGTAGGTGGTGGGCTGGCTTCTGCTGTACTTACCCAGTGCCCCAGCCTGGCCTTGCTCCTTCTCTGTGTTCAGGGCCCATCGTGAGCCATCTCATTTCCTTTAGCAGCTACCCCCTCACTGCCCTGTACAGATGAGGCTTGTGTGCTTGACCCCTTCTTCGAATTATAGTTCAGAGCTGCAGGATTGGTTCAGTCTTTCAGGAAATAATTTTGCATAAGTGGCTTTAAACTCCTAAGCCTGGATGATGAGTATGGTGGGCAGAGAGCTGCTTTCTTGTTCAGAGAGGAGTGAGTGCGAGGGAGGAGTTATTTCCTCCCCACAGTGCAAAAGCATTATACGCCATGTAGCTAAAAAATTATATTGCAGTGTCAGAACATTTGGCAATTATTCTTCATTTATATAAAAGTGTTTTTTCAACTATGCGTTAAAGGTCTAGATTTTTAAACTAATTTAATTTTTTGCATATTCCATATGTTTATAAGATGAATCAGTCTGAGGAATAATTGATTATTAAAATTCAAATTCTCCAGGGTTCTTTTATAAATTTCAAGTTTCTCTAAAAGAAATTTAATTTACTTTGCAAAATGAACCTGGATAATAGCATTCAGCCGGGGTGTTTGGCAGTTGGGCAGCGAACTTTGCCAAGTAGATCTCCGTTTTCATTTAGAAATTGGTCCGACAGGTTTCCAAGGTCACAGCTGGCAGTCAAGCACCTTATCCCTAAAGACTGACAGAGCTGAGGAGACCAATGCTGAAAGCATTTCTGCAGCATTCTTATTTTATTTTATCTTCAACTACTCCATTCTTATCAGCAGTGTCTGTCCTGCTTCCCAACCACTGGGAAATGAAATAAGCCTCCCCTAAGCAATCCCCACAGGGCATTTGCCCAAGAAATTAGCTTCCGCTTTGTGACTTGAGGCCCTACTGTGCACCCTTAGCTCTGTTCTCTCCTCTGTGTCTGGATGGCTTCTTATCTTTCCACGGATCCCCACAGGAGAAGCAGGTCTTGTGTTCTTTGGCCCAGCTGTGGTATAGTTCTCTTCCTGGAGCTTGGAAGTTAGGGGTCCCGAACACCAGGAGCTGGGAAGTGACAGTGTATGTAGCATGCAGGTACTTTTGCTGGAAGAGGAGAGGCCCACATATATGTTGTGGAGCTCCCCAAGGAGAATGTTGTCTGGTTCTGGGGGTAATACCCCAAAACTCTGTGGTAATAAATACTCAGGAAGCCATTGGCTTCTAGATGATGGAAGCAGACTGGGCCGGGCAGTGCCTCCTGCTCTCTGGGCTCTCTGTGTACCGTGTTTGAATACTGGGATATCTGTATATACATAAGCACATGCCAACTCAGAAGGAGGCTGCTCTGCGGGAGAGGACTTGTCACATGGATAACACACACATCTCTCTTTTCTTCAGTGTTCATTCTCATTGGGAATCGTAACCAGTCAATTCTGATCCCAGCATCTTAGGTGTCTGCATGATTGGGACCGTTAGCTAGCCTGCTGCACCAGTTAGACCATGCAGCCTGCTTGTGGGGGCGTCACCTGTGTATGCAGTGCTTTGTTCTCATCTTTCCTGACACCTGATCACCGTTAGTGACACCCTCCTCTCTGTGATCACAGGCTGCTGCCTGTCCATCTCCTTTCACTTAGCAGTTGAGTTATGAAGTCCCATTTACCTGTCCCTTGAAGTGGCAAGCTCTGACCTGGGGTCACTGTGGCCTTGTGCCATCAGCACCCAGAACAAGGCCAAGCCCAGAGTCAGTGCTGAATAAATGTTAGTTGTCGGGTGAATGGATTGGTGAAAACTGTGAGAGCTGTATCTTGTAATTATATCTAGACAGGATAAACAGGCCACTGGAGACCAATTATAATTCCTCTTGCTTGCAGGGAGGCCATTAGCATTCTGCGATTATAACTAATCGTCAGAAGCCTGCTTTCTCTCAACACGTTTTCACAGTAAGGCTTCCTCATTTTTTGTCGTCATCCCTATTTTGAGCTCATTTTTATTTGTGCATTTATTTAAGAAGAATGCTGTGGTTATGGGCTGTAAAGAATAGTTGGCTCCAAGCAACTCAGTGAAGATCGGCATTCCACACATGTGGTTCCCAGGGCTGCTGGGATGTCATGTCTCATCACTGTGTGCTGCCGTCTAATGACTGGATTTGTCTTATATGGTGTAGTAATAAGGTCATGTGGGTGTGGTGGTCGGGAGGAGTGGAAAGAGATACAAGGAGCTCTTTAGTTGCCCGTTGCCCTGGATACAGAGGTCTCCCATCCTCATTTATTGTGGCTGTCACTGAACAACTCTGCTAAGCATTACATCAGAAGCATGTGTCCTCAGAGTTTGAAGACAGAGGCCTTTTCCTTATTTGTGTTCCTTCCCTCACCCCAGTTAGGTTTCCGTGTGTGTGTGTGTGTGTGTGTGTGTGTGTGTGTGTGTGTGTGTGTGTACATGCGCGTATGCGTGTATGTGGGTATGCATGTATGTGTGTGCATACGTGTATGTGTATATGCATGCATGTATGTGTGTGTGTATATGTGTGTGCATGTGTATGTGTGCATGCATGTGTGCATGCGTGTATGTGTGTGTGCATGTGTGTGTGTGTGTGTGTGCATGTGTGTGCTGCTTCTCTTGTCTGTGTACAAATTCTCAAGAGAAGATGACTATATTGCCCACCCAAAATTCTTTACTGTACTATGGCAGTGCTGGATCCCTGAGAAAGACAGAGCTTGGAGAGAAAAGCCCTCTCTCCCTCCTCTCCTCCCTCTCTCCCTCTCTCCCTTCCTTACTTCTACTTTTTCTTATTTCCTAATTTAGGTTTTTTTTTTT
>NW_022196897.1:159995549-160001048 GCF_008632895.1 Mastomys coucha | reverse complement strand
TTTTGATTTTTCAAGACAGGGTTTCTCTGCATAACAGAATGCTGCCTGTCCTGGAAAGATTTGAAGACCAGGTTGACCTTGAACTCACAGGGTTAAAGGTGTGCTTCACCAGGCCCAGCAGGATTTAGCTTTATATTGAGCTTGCAGGAGCTGTTAGAAGAATGCAAACATGAGCTCCTGCATGCTCTTCCTCCCCTTCTCTAGGAGCTGGTCACTTTGGTTTGTGTCATCCTTTCTTCTCTGTTCACACACACACATGCATATGTGTGTAAAGCATGCATGTATACATATGTGTGTAAAGCATGTATGTGTACATGCACACATATGTGTGTACATGTGTGCATAAGTGTGTGTGTGTGTGTGTGTGTGTGTGTGTGTGTGTGTGTCTACACACACACATATGAGCCATTTGAGGTTGACTTGGAGACATGGTCATTGGACATTGCCCAACACGAGGGCATTGTCAGTCTCTCTTGGCCCTGAGTCCTCCTGTCTCTAGTGTCCTGATCTTAAACAGCTCCTGAGTCTTTGGATTTTGTAACTTGGGAAGTCTTGACACAGTCTAGGCCAGTTCCTTTGTAGAATGTCTTCCATCTTGGCACTGTCTAGTGTTTCCTCAGACCTCATGTTAGCCTCTGTTTCTCTGACAGGACTGTCACAGACATGACATGCTCTGGCTATGTCACAGCAGGAAGCTTAGGGCCTGGTTAGGTGTAGTGAGAAATGGTGTCTCCTCTCTGAAGTCAAGAGAGTACCTTACTTCTCCACCTCACCCTCTGGTCTTTTTCCCACCTAACTGGTATTTGTGAAGTGGCCCTTCTGAGAGGTTTTGTATAAGATTGTGGTCCTTTTGTCCTCTTAAATTCTTGTTAGCTCACCAGTTAGACCTGTGACTCTAGAGTTTTCCTGGTGACATGACATGGTTTTGGTAAGACGGTAAGGACTCCATTTTTGTTTGTTCTTCTGTGTCATTGGGTAAGTTGGAAACGTAAGAAAGCTGACTGACTTCATATTCAGCGAGAGGTTGAGCGGTGTTTCCTTATCAGGTCACTGTGGGGCAGAGCTGTAGCGTTCCTGTTGGCTGGTTCCTGTTGGCTGGTTCCTGTTGGCTGGTTCCTGTTGGCTGGTTCCTGTTGGCTAGTTCCTGTTGGCTGATTCCTGCTGTGGTTCTCAGTCCAGCTTGAGAATTTCAGCCTTTCTTTCTACCTTTTCCTCCGTTCTACTTCCTAGAGCTCAGCTTACTTGGACTGCTCTAATTCTAAAGAAGGGAACACTGCTCTTTGACCCTGTCCTTCCTGCTGTGTTTAAAGCAGCAGGTTCAGTGTTTATGGACTTCTAATTTATTAACCTTTGTCATCAAGGAGAATTCTCTGTGTTTAAAAGTTTCTCCTTTCATGAGTCTATGATTGAGTCTCTTTGTCTAGACTCATGGTTTATGTCTTTTAATTGGCATTTTTTTGGGGGGGCGGTGTTTCAAGACAGGTTTTCTCTGTGTAGCCCTGGCTGTCCTGGAACTCACTCTGTAGACCAGGCTGGCCTTGAACTCAGAAATCCGCCTGCCTCTGCCTCCCAAGTGCTGGGATTAAAGGCATGCGCCACCACTGCCCGGCTGATTGGCATACTTAATCCGGTTTGCTTGATATAGTTGTTGACATCTTTAGATTTATTCCCAACCTCTTGCTGTTTTTTATTTTTCTTACAATTTTTTGTTCTTCTGTTAAATTCTTTCTTTGTGTATTAGAGTAACTGAATGCTTTTTAGGATTTTTAATTTTAGGATTTAGACATATTTTTTTAAACCACATGATCATCTTATTAGATGCTGAAAAGCATTTGACAAAATCCAGTATCCCTTCATGATAAAAGTCTTGGAAAGATCAGGAATTCAAGGCCCATATCTAAACATAGTAAAAGCAATATACAGCAACCCAGTAGCCAACATCAAGCTAAATGGAGAGAAACTTGAAGCAATCCCACTAAAATCAGGGACTAGACAAGGCTGCCCACTCTCTCCCTACCTATTCAATATAGTACTGGAAGTTCTAGCCAGAGCAATTAGACAACAAAAGGAGATCAAAGGGACACAAATTAGAAAGGAAAAAGTGAAGGTATCACTATTTGTGGATGATATGATAGTATACATGAGTGACCCCAAAAATTCCACTGGAGAGCTCCTACAGCTGATTAAACAACTTCAGTAAAGTGGCCTGATATAAAATTAACTCAAACAAATTAGTAGCTTTCCTCTACTCAAAAGATAAATGGGCTGGGAAACAAATTAGGGAAACAACACCCTTCACAATAGTCACAAGTAATATAAAATGTCTTAGTGTGACTCTAACCAAGCAAGAGAAAGATCTGTATGACAAGAACTTCAAGTCTCTGAAAAAAGAATTCAAAGAAGACCTCAGAAGATGGAAAGGTCTCCCATGCTCATGGATCTGCAGGATTTACATAGTAAAAATGGCCATCTTACTAAAAGTGATCTACAGATTCAATGCAACCCCCATCAAAATTCCAACTTAATTCTTCACAGAGATAGAGCAATTCTTAAATAAATCTGGGATAACAAAAAACCCAGAATAGTGAAAACAATTCTCAACAGTAAGAGAACTTCTGGGGGGAATCACCATCCCTGACCTCAAGGTGCACTACAGAGCAATAGTGATAAAAGTGCATGGTGTTGGTACAGAGACAGGCAGGTAGATCAGTGGAATAGAATTGAAGACCTACAATTAAACCCACATACCTATGGTTACCTGATCTTTGACAAAGAAGCCAAAACCATCCAGTGGAAAAAAGAGAGCATATTCAACAAATGATGCTGGCTCAAGTATTAGTCAGCATGTAAAAGAATGCAAACTGATCCATTCTTATCTTCTTGTACAAAGCTCAAGTCCAAGTGGATCAAGGACCTCCACATAAAAGCAGATACACTGAATCTAACAGAAGAGAAAGTGGGAAAGAGCCTCAAATACATCAGCACATGGGAAAATTTCCTGAACAGATTTAGACATTTTAACCTTTGTCAACATAGTCTCTGCTCTCACCCTTTGTGCTGTTATTTTCATATGTTACATTATGAACCAAAAAAGTATAGTTTTATAATCTTTTAAAATACTATATTCTGAAGAAATTACTAAAAGAAAGATATAGCATTTCATATGCTCAATTTACCATTTCTGATGACTCTCCTTTCTGTCATTTTCCTTCCATATAAAGGACTTCCTTCAAGGCTTCATGCAGTTCTGGTCTTAAAGAGTACTTTGCTTCAATTTTATGCTAGTTTTGCTGGGTATAGAATTGTGGCTATGCAGAAATTGTTTCTTTTCCCTTGTAGACCGTTGCTGTCAGGTCTCCTGTTTCTCTCTAAAGTCAGCCTTCATTCTTATGCTTTTATAGACAAAGTATCTTCCTCAGCCCCACACTTTCCTCCTCCTTTTCTTCTTCCCCTCCTCCTCCTCCTCGTCCTCCTCCTCCTCTTTCTCTTCCTCTTCTCCTTTTCTTCTCTTTTCTCTTTGGGTCCTAACAATGTTTATCCTACTCTGTATTCATTGAACAACCCAGATTTTACAGAGTTTGTGGACTTAGGGGCTTTTGTTCCTTGCCAGGCCTTCCTTTGTCTTTCTTCTAGGAGTCTGGGACTTTAATCCTTGGGTTTAGCCTACAGGTCTTTGTCCCTTTGATTTGGCCATTGTATGTGTCTTAGGTTGGGAGCCTTTGCCTCAGGTGACTGTGGTTGCTGTCTTCCCTGCACTTCCAGCTTCTCAGGAGATTTTTTTTTTTACTTTGCTGGTTGTACTTTGAAGCTCTAAGGTTTTGGTGGTGATCTGTCACCCTGTCTGCAGTTTCAGGGGCTTGGTGACACAGAGTGTCTTCATATAGGAGCATGAACTTGTTGGCAGCAGCTCTGTGAGGTGTGCTTTCCTGGAGGCTGCAGTTGGCTCCCTTGCTGTTCATTTCAGGTTACTCCATGCATTGTGGACCATTTTCCCCCTGACACCTGGGGGATGTTTTCATAAGACATTGAAGGTTCTACATGACTTATTGGAAAAACTACACCAGGTTACGTCTCTAATATAATTTTGTCCCAGCAGTTGGTTACCTTGAGCCAGCCTCTAATACAGAACAGTTTCCTTTGTAAGCCACAGTTAAGACTGCCACTCCATGTGTCTCATCTCTGCTGACTCCTCTGCAGTCTGGGCCCCACACATGTAACCTGTGGTTTGCCGAGGATTTGAGCAGATCCTAGAGATGCCTGCCTTACTTGAGAACCTGCCCTTTGCAGTTCAGGCCTTGTCATATATTTGAGGTGACCTCACTCTATAGGTCCCACTGGCCTTGAACTCACTCTGTACCTCATATTCCCCCTGCTTCAGCCTCTTGAGTGCCACACTCCTGGCTGGCCTTCATCATTTAAGGGTAGCTGGACAGCTAGTCTCTGCCTTTTGGTTGCCCCCTCATCACTTTCCAGTGACTGGCTCTAAAGTTTGTTAAACTTGTGCAGCGGTTCATCCCGAGAAGCTTGTGGAAGGCTCCGTGAGCCCTGCTGTGACAAGACACCTGAGGAGCAGCTCCGAAGGGAACATGGATTTGTTTCCTTATTTCTGCAGTTTCCGAGGTTGTCGCTGCCATGCTAGGGAAGCTGAGGCAGAATGGCTGACATCAAGGAGGACAGGAGACCAGGGCCAGCGCCAGCCTCAAGCTGCCCTACTTTCCTTAATTCCACCACCCCCATGAGTAGATTAAAGCCCTCTTTGGCAGGAGCTGCTTGCTGGAGTTGTGACACCTTCCCTGCTCTGCTGTCCTCAGTCCAGTTCCATTCAAGGGCAACTGTCGCACAGCTGCTCTGTTGCTAGGTGGTTCTGTTCTGCAGTCTCTGCCCCCTTGATGAGAGAGTCTTGATCTGCTCATTCATTGTCACTGTCTTCTCTTCGTAGTCCTCAAGGATATTTATAATAGCTGCTTTCAACTCTTTTTAAAGGTTGTAAATGTTAACTTCTAGGTGTGTGTGTGTGTGTGTGTGTGTGTGTGTGTGTGTGTCTGTGTGTGTGTCTCTACCAACTGTTGTTTTTGTTTGTTTTTTTGTTTGTTTTTAATGGTGTTAGATTTATGCCTGTGCAAGTTTTGTTTTTGTTTTCTGTTGTATCTTCTTGATAAAGTAGAAACTAGAGCATCTCTCTGTCCTCTGAGGAGTGTCGCCTGACTGTGAGATAAGCATTTCCTCTGAGGAGTGTCGCCTGACTGTGAGACAAACATTTCCTCTGAGGAGTGCTGCCTGACTGTGAGACAAGCATCTCGCTGTCCTCTGAGGATTGTTGCCTGACTGTGAGACAAGCATTTCCTCTGAGGAGTGTCACCTGACTGTGAGACAAGCATTTCCTCTGAGGAGTGTCACCTGACTGTGAGACAAGCATTTCAGTTCATGCTACCCAGGCAGGGCCAGCCGCTGCATGGAGAATTCTCTCTGTCGTAAGGTTTTTGTTTTTTTTTTTTTTTT
>NW_022196897.1:159993042-159995438 GCF_008632895.1 Mastomys coucha | reverse complement strand
TTTTCCTTTCTCTGTGACCTTCCCACCTCCCCTGTATGTGCACAGTTGACAGATTTTCCAGCGAGGCAGATAGGATGGAGTCATGGTGGTAGGCTAACCTTTCTTTGGATCCCTCCTTGTCGCCTCGCTAAGCATTCCACACTCTTTTCAGCTCTTCTCAAAGGTTCAAACCTGAATTTTCAAAACAGTAAGGCTGTGGCATTGGCTTGGGGTCTTGCTTTTCTGCTCAGGGACACAGCATGAAAAGCTTGCCCACCGATAGCTCTGTGGAGCAGGGTTGCCAGTGTGGCCTGTGGCTGTGTCTTACCTCAGGACACTTGGTTTGTGTTTATACATGTGTTTCACATGTTTCAGTACTGGCTACCTCATCTGAAAAGTGAGCAGACAAAAAACCTTCGTGGAGGTAAAATGAGTCACCCTGAGTGAGTCACAGCTGGGCACATTGCATGAGGAGGGCAGTTGCCATGGGGCTGCAGGCGAGCTTGTACCTGGGTGAAGTTAGGGTAATATTTGGCCTCTGTTGATCATCTAACTTGACAGACCTTAAGAGGTGCCCAGTATTTTCCTTCCTGAGTAATTGTGGCCTAGCTTTACTGCATGTTTTTGAGAGCCGTCTTTTGGATCCATGTGATGGAGATGCCCCTCTTGTTCCATACAGATAACCTGCAGATGGAGAATGGCATCTATGCTGACCAAGAGCGCAGTTGAGCACCTGCTGCTACCTTCATTCTTTGAACTGTGTGCTGACTGGAGATCCTTCCAAGTTCAGAAGGTTCGAACATTAAACACTCAAACCTCTTTTGAAGCTGAAAACCTCCAAGTCTGTCGCTCTAGAGTTTTCGTCTGCTCTGGGAGGGAGTGTGGGTGTTGGGCAGCAGTGTGCGCACTTACAGGGTCTGGATGTCTCAGGATGGCTTCCTCCACTTACGGGGTCTGGATGTCTCAGGATGGCTTCCTCCAAGGCCCTCTTCTCTTTGCCTTGCCGAGCCTCTCACCTCCACTCTGGCTTCTCTATGGTAATTCAGGAGTTGGCTGGAGCAGCCATAACTGTAAGCAGTGATGTTTTGGCCTCTACCTTGCTCTTCAGGCCTCGTAACACGTGGTCAGGACTGGGGTCTCATTTACTATGCAGAGAAGCAGATGGGCTCTGCCTTAGCACTAACCAAATGCATTATGTATCAAGATCAATTAGGAGCCAGGAAACCCTAGAAGTGGGCGCCCTCTTGTAAATCCCCTGCTTTCAATGCAGCAGGCACCTAGCATGGTGCTGTGTGGGCGATGGGCCTAGTACAGGCTTGTTAGCTGTCTGACTAGAGGGATAATTGCTCTCAGGGATCCTGCTTGTTAGGTTTTACAATGTGTTAGGATAAAAGGGAGGACAGAGAAATGATGGTGCACCTCTGCCTCTCACACGTGTGCACCACGCATTTTGGCGATATTTGTCATCCTGTCTGTTGGATAAGAAGCCACTGAGAAATTTTTGGCATATGAAATTTTTCCAGCCATGGTTGCTACCACACTTCCTGGTATACTTTTCCCGTCTAGCTGACAAGTGGGTTGGCACAGACAGCCTCTGGCTGCCCTGCTCCTGGTCCTATGCTCAGGTGCTCCTTGTCTGTTTGCACACTCCCCGCCGCCTCCCCCGACTGCATCTGGAGCTCCTCCTTGCCCTAAAGCCTGCGTACACTAGGCATACTTTTCTTGGTTTAGGGGTTAAAACCCAGAAGCCCGTCACCATTTAGGTCCCCTCACAAATGTCTTTCCTGCCATGCCTACAGTTACCCCACCCACATCTGCTCCACTCTGCTGCTCTGCTGGGCTCAGCTCGGGACCTGTAGTTTTCAAAGTTCCAATGACTGATGTGTCAGGACAGGTGTCATATCCACGGCCTCCCACACAATTTCTGCTCCATTGATGCAGTGGCTCCACTCAACTCTATTCTTCTACCTGGGTGGTGAGACCCTCACATTCTGTTAGCTCGACTGGAATGCTCTGGCCTTCTTGCCTGGTCCAGACTCACCTGCCCACCCACCATAGAATATTTCTTTATCTTTGTTCACCCCGTGTAGCCTTTTGTGTAAAAGACCCAGGGAAGGTTTCACAGATGGGTTCTTCAAGGGCAGAGACCTCACTGTGCTCATCTCTGCCTGGGCAACTACTGGGCTCTCAGACTGCCCCCTCCCCCCACCACTTCATATAATGCTCTAGCTGTGTGGTTGGAATTTTACCTCAGACAGGATCATCTCTAAACCAGTTTTTAAATTTCAATTCAGAAATTTATTTAGGGTGGAAGCCACATCAACAAACACCACTGCAGCCCAAGACTGATCTCCCGTGGGCTTCTGCTCTGTAGACACTGTGGTCTCCCGTGGGCTTCTGCTCTGTAGACACTGTGG
>NW_022196897.1:159991195-159992590 GCF_008632895.1 Mastomys coucha | reverse complement strand
GTGGCCTTCTGCTCTGTAGACACTGTGGTCTCCCGTGGCCTTCTGCTCTGTAGACACTGTGGTCTCCCATGGGCTTCTGCTCTGTAGACACTGAGAACATTGCAGCATTGTCCCTAGAGAGAGTGTCAGTGGCCAGAACAGCCATTTTTCTGTAGGCGGCTCTTCCCACCATCAGATCACACTCCCATTGGTAAAACATTTTAAGCTAAGTGTTGTATATTAGGATATTAAAATCAACGTCCTATAAAGTATAAAATTTAAAAGATATACTCACCATTTTCATGTAAATATAAGTGAGCATATGTCAAAATTATATTTAACTCATTTGCTAATAAAGGAAGCCAGAAAAATACAACAGCCAAGCTCAGTGGAAAGCTCCGCAGCACACATTCACAATCCGAGCATGGAACCCCACGTGACTTACAGAGGACTACACACAGACGCGCTTCCTCTGGATATGGGCTGCATGTCTGGAGACAGAGCTTGTTCCCATCCTGCTGTTCTGGGTAGCACAGACGTACAGTCCTTCCCTCAGCCTGCTGAGTGCTGGGAGTCCAGCTGGAGTGCCATGTCTACTCTGCCTGCTTGCTCACTCTCCGCCACCACAGAACTGACGGGCCTGCTCCAAGGCGAGGTCCTGGCGAGGTCCTGGCGAGGTGAGCGATGTTCAGCTCTGCCTTTAGAGGGTGGAGCCTTGGCCTTTAGAGGGTGGAGCCTTGGCCTTTAGAGGGAGGAGCCTTGGCCTTTAGAGGGAGGAGCCTTGGCCTTTCTCTGCAGTGTTTTCTCTATCATCTTCTTAACTTTGACCACATCAGTAATTAAAGTTAGGTGGCGAGAGAACTATGCCTTCTTTTCCTGTATGACTCCTTTAGAGAATGTGCGTTCCTGTTATTTTATTACTGCCGTTTTGTTAAGCCCCTGTGGCTCTGCGTTCATGCACTATTGGGACTGGGACTGGCCATCCACAGGGTGCTTTGAATTGAGTAGCTCCACTTTGTTTGTTTGATTATTATTATTATTATTATTATTATTATTATTATTATTATTATTATTATTTGGTAGGTACCAAAATTTCCTGCGCTCTGCTCAGATAACATGTAGGCATGCAGAAAGCATGTGCAGAGTGCTTCTCGGCTGTGTCCTACACTTCCCCGGGGTCTGCAGGGCCCAGCCCTTGCCGCTCTTCATCAAACTCATGAGTGATCCCTGTCGATAGGCGAGTGCTTGAACCACTGGCCGCTGCACTGGCCTCTGCAGAACCCAGCGCTCCAGCTCTCCAGCCCTCCAGCTCTCCAGCCCTCCAGCGCTCCAGCCCTCCAGCGCTCCAGCGCTCCAGCGCTCCAGCCCTCCAGCGCTCCAGCCCTCCAGCCCTCCAGCGCTCCAGCCCTCCAGCGC
>NW_022196897.1:159980341-159990671 GCF_008632895.1 Mastomys coucha | reverse complement strand
CAGTGCTCCAGCCCTCCAGTGCTCCAGCTCTCCAGCCCTCCAGCACTCCAGCCCTCCAGCTCTCCAGCCCTCCAGCCCTCCAGTGCTCCAGCCCTCCAGCCCTCCAGCACTCCAGCTCTCCAGCGCTCCAGCTCTCCAGTGCTCCAGCGCTCCAGTGCTCCAGCGTTCCAGTGTCCATCTTGGTTTCTGGCTTGTTTCCTTTCCTTCCCTTTCCCCCATCGGTGTGCATAGTAAGACCTGGATGCCGTGAGATCAGAACCAGGGTCACTCAAGTCTCAGAAGCTTTGGGGTAGATACTAACAAAGAGGAAAGTGCACAGCATTGAAGCCAAAATTGAGAAGAAGGTCTCTAAGTGCCTTGCCTTCTCTCCTGGATGGCCACAGACCTGCTGAGAACTGTCTGTAAGGTCTCCTGAGTACTCTGTGAAGCCTAGTGTCACGTGGCATTCACATTCTAGAGACACAGAAACTCTAGTGTTGGGCATGTGCCTCTTTGTTGTTGATAATCGTCCATTTGGCTTTGGGGAATGACTGGGAAGTAGCAAATCTGAGTAGTTGCTTTGTGTGGGTGGGTGGGGTCACATCTGCTCGCTACTGCGGGACAGCAGTGTGTGCCCCTTACTAGGTGTGCCAGACTGCCTTCCAGTCACTCTGCCCCTTTATATCCATCTTGGCAAACCCATGCCAGGCTGCTCTGTCCGTTCCGGAGGATGGCACCCTGAGCATCAGGCCACCGAGCCAAGAAGTGGCGTCTAACTTTGCCTCTGGCTCTCCCAGGCCCGGCAGCTGCAGTACCACCTCAGCTGAGCAAGCTCCTGCCAGGATGCTTGGCACGGCTAGCCCCAGTCACCTCAAGCATCCACCTAGAATCCCAGCAAGTATCTCATCTCCAGCTTTAGTAATAGTGACCTTCTGGGCAAGATGGAATATTAGAGCTTTAATTATGTAAAGAAGCAAAAAGTAATTGCAATAACGATTTCGAAACATGACTGCCGGGTTATAAATAATGAAGCTACCATGTCTCCTCGGTTTAGATAAAATATTCATTGAGGGTGGTGATTAAATAACCTGTAAAGAAAATTGTCGCTTTCTCCTTGATTAATGAAGTTCTTCAGAGAATTTACACAGGAAAAAAGGTGAGAGCTCCCAGATGTACGTTTGTGACACAGGACGCTCTGTGTATACAAAGGCCTGTCTCTGTGTGCTGTCTTGACCCTCAGTTCCTCTTCTAGTGTGGTGGTTGCTCTTGCGTTTGTCATGCCTGCCCTCATCCCTCTGCCATCAGGGCTGCGTAGGAGGGTGAGGTAGGACGTGGACAGTTGATGCCTTTGACTACAGGTGGTCTTCATCCCCCATCAAAGTGCTCTGTGCTCCTGCAGGTGACAGTCCTGGGGAAGAGCACACAGTCAGCTCATCCTCATCCTTAGGCTTTTGTTCCAAAGTCTGCCCCCTGCTGGGGTACTCATAAATATGCAGGAGGCTGGCTGAGCTCCCCAGGATTGCTTTCAGGGCATTCCAGTCTGCCAAGGGGCAGAGCGGGCTGGCTGAAGCTCTAAGTTTGCAGTCTTCTGACAGGACGGGCAGGTGCTCGCTCCTTCAGGAGAGAGTGAGGCTGAGCTATGGGTGCTGCTCCTGCTCCTTCCCTGTGCTCGTCTCGAGGTAGTGAGAGCTTGCTTCTCCCTTCACCCTAGCTCTAGAGTACCTGGGCACCCAGAGCCAGATGTACTCCCGGAAGGAACTTCATCTGCACACCAGCTCTTCCACAGACACAACAGAAAACCATCCAGGGAGCCCTTCCCTAGCTAGGGCGGAAGTGGTGGGAAATTCTTCAGGCAGCAGTCCTGATGTCAGTGGCTGCCTGAAACAGGACCAGAGACTACTGAGGGCATGTTCAGTACTTTCCAGAATTGGCAAACTCCTCTGCTTGATACAAGCAAAGATGTGGAAGTGCATCTGAGGAACTTTGGGCTACTGGAAGGGAGCCACGCTGGGCCTGAGGCTGCATGTGACAGTATGTGGCCAGGAGCAAGATCCAGAAAGTCCTTCAGAATTTGCAGGGGCATCTGCTGCATGACCCAGACAATCAAGGGGAAGGCAGGACGCCTGTGTGTTGTGCATGGCACGGGCCTGCTTCCTTGCCCATGTGCTGCTGTGTGTCTGTGTGGTCAGTTACATGTATGCACCAGGGGTGTGTTGAGCACAGTTTGGTATCTCTAGCCAGCACCTGTTTGATATTGGCCTCCTTGTTCCAGGCAGCATGCGCCCAGCCTGGAGGGACCCCTGACAGAACAGGGGGCAGTGCTTGGGCACATCTGTGCTGATGGAAGGCTTATTAGCTCCAGAGACAGTGATTCATCAGACAGAGACATCATTTCCGAGTTATGTATCCTTTCTGGCCATGAACATCTCAGGGCGGCCTTCCTTTTGAACCCCATATTCTCATGTCTTCACTGAGTCCTAAGGTTTCTTTCCTAAGCAGATAGGAAAAGCACGACTTCTTTGAGGTGTTTTTCATTTCATGATTAATGTTCCTACCAAGTGTAGGTGGGGTCTAGGAGCTGGTCTCCTAACCCCTTGTCTTGCCACCCCAGTTAGTCCTCTGCGGCTCTGCAGTGCTGACCTTGAGTTTTTGCCACGTGAGGGACTTTAGAGAAATAACACTTGCTGCTGCTGCTGGGCAAAGGTTTGTGACGCTCTGAGGAGAGGAAATGTGAAGACCCAGTTCGCCCCATGATTAGTCTTTGTCTGCCAGGCTCTGAGTAAACGAACCCGTGATTGCCGAAGCGATGAACAAGTGGTCCACTTGTGCAGGCTACAGGCAGAGGGCTGCGGTGGGATGCCCAGGCGGCAGCTTCTCGGATTCCCAGTTACAGCCGATCAGGGCTGGCCAGCAGTGACCCTTGGAGTCTGGAGAAGGGCTTGTGTAGGCAGTTCTGCCTGGGGTATGGTGAGGACTGAGACAGAGGTGTCCAGAAGAGGCACTGGGCAGGAAGCTGGTCATTTCTGGGGGTAGAGAAAATATCAAGGGACCTTCATCCTGCAGGTCCAGGGCTGGACCGCAGAGGATCGGCCCTGTTCCTGGGAGGCCATTGTTTGCACTATTCTGCACATATTTACATAGCTAATTTCTCACTAAGAAAGGGCTGTTAGCTTTTCTCAGATCTCAAAGGGGTCACTAACCCCCAGAGATTCAGAAACAATGACACATTTCACATTCTGGCCGTTGCCGAGGGCCTGGTGTGCTGTACTTGGGAGGTAAGACTTATCCGAGCCCAGTGGGAGCTAGCTACAAGCTCTGAGTACTGGAGAGAATATTTGTATTGTAGGAACAGCATGCAAGGGTGGGGGGAGGGCATGTGCCATGTACCCTGGAGATGGAAATCTACAGCTTTAATTTGTGTAGAAAAATAGGTGAAGTAGGTCCTTTGAGCCCCCACACTAGTGTGTAAATAAACTTATGTGTATGCGCATGCATATGTGTGAATAGGAGGGGCAGCAGCCATCCTGCTTTATAAATGGGGCATAGAACACCCCTGTCAAGGAGAATGGCCTCCCAGACTCCTCTGCTGTAGAACCTCACTTGTCTTTTTGTGAGAGACAGAGGCGTTGACTGATTTTTCCTGCTAGATGTGTTTTGAATCCAGATGTGCTTCTCTGTGTGACTGATGATCAGTTGGAATGGTCACATTCGTGGTCAGCATCACAGCTGGCAGGGGCCCCTGCTGAGACTCCAGAGTCTGAGCCTAGGCACTTTTCAGTTATGGAGGAGGTGTATGCGCCTCTAGGAAGAGCCCCACTCCCAGGCCATATCCCTCTGCATATCCCTCTGAAATGAACCTAGGATCCACATTCAGTTATTAAAATCTTTTAAAAAGATGTTTTTCGATAGGCTCTTACATAGCCCAAGCTAGTCTGAACCTTGCTTTGTAATAGAGGGTGACTTTAAACTTCTGATCTTTTTCCTGCCACCTTCCAAGTGCTGGGAAATCCAGCTTATGGGGTGCAGGGGACGGAAAACAGGGTTTCATGGCTCCCAGGCAGACAGGCTCCTGATTGAACGACATGCCCAGCGCCCGTGCTGCCATTAGACCGTTTGCTGCTTCTACTCCTGCTGCTCAGGCTCAGGTATCAGCTGCCTCTGCCGCACTGAGAGCAGCACAACTCTGTTCTGCTGGTGAACCCGAGGCTCAGGTGTCAGCTGCCTCTGCCGCACTGAGAGCAGCACAACTCTGTTCTGCTGGTGAACCCGAGAGCATGAAGGAAGAACCTGTGTCAGATCCCAGCCCTGCCTCTGACAGTCACGTCCTCCCGTCAGCTTCATCATCTCAGAATGAGCTCTCCGCGGCCAGGATATTACAGAGCAGTGAGTACTTGCCCTACCCCTCAGCCACCGAGGATGTGACAGAAATCACAAAGCTGCACTTGCTTTTATTAATACATCCCTGCAGAGAAGATAAATGGCAAATTTCATTTCATTCTTAAGGTCATGTTTTGGATAACTAGACAACCAATCAATCAGGTGATTGATCATCCTGAATCCCTTCCATGGGAACAGGGTGGGCACCAGAAACAATGTCCCCCCCCAGGGGGTGGATGACAGGCAGTGCTCTTGGGGGATTAACGGTGTAAATGTCCTGGGTCATTGCTGGCAGTCACTTACGTCTCTAATAACAGAAGAGGGTGAATTCCAAGTTGGTGAAGGCCGTAGAGAGTGATGAGTGAGGCTGGCCTCTTGGTTCACAGGCATCCTTTAATACCCAGCTGGCTTAGTAATGCTCCTTCCCAGAAGAGAGACTTGGATAAGCCAGTGTCACCTACTGTACAATGTTCAGGCTGGAGTCTGCCCTTTGTGAAACCAGGACAGCAAATGGAAGCAGAAGGGACTGTACGTCCTTCCTGCCTGCGTCTCTAGAAGCTTCCTCAGCCTCGTGGTGCTGGCCATTATTTCCCAGTTCCTACCCAGCTTGCACTCAGACCAATGAGGTGATGCCTTTCCCTGCGGTGAACCAGGATGAGCAGGCCTTGCAGTTCGTGGTCGTCAGGACCCAAGTGCACATTCCTCTGCTGACGTGTGGGGTAATTTGGTTGTAATGATAATTTATCACTCCCATCCTAAGGCTGTCCACATGAAGCAACAGTGCATAAGCTGAATCTAAACTTTTCAGAATTCTTTTTTTTTTTTTTTTTTGGTTTTTCGAGACAGGGTTTCTCTGTATAGCCCTGGCTGTCCTGGAACTCACTCTATAGACCAGGCTGGCCTTGAACTCAAAAATCCGCCTGCCTTTGCTGGTAAGAAATAATAGGATGTCCTGTGTTACTATTGTTTCTAGAAAATTCCAAGAAAACTAGCCTGTTCCCTTTGTTATCTGCCTGTAGAAACCCTGAGTGTAGAGGAGACAGGTCCAGCCCAGGCCCTTGTGGGCTGTAGCTGTATTGTGGCTTCTTTATTGGAGGCAGAAGTAGGCAGAAAGGAGCGCCATAGCAGCCAGGTCTTCTGAGGTATGTGTGAGAAGCTAAGCTGGGCGTCTGCAGTTTAACTCTGGGGCTCAGATGAGGTCGGCAAGGGGCCTCAGTGCCAAGTCAAGAGAAGAAGAAGAGACAAAAAACGTGGAGGGGAGAGTGCCCCTCTCTAGTGTGGTGCTCAGGGGTAGCACTGTGCTATGCTGTCTGCTCCACATCAGCATAGGGTACTCAGGAGGAGGGCCCGTGCAAGGAAACCCTATCCCACAAGCACCCTCACTTTGCTCTCCGTGTGTCCCTACCTGCTCACAGCCATGGGTGGGGTGCGGATGGCAGAGTGCTTGGAAATGTGTCTGCTGAGGAGCTAGGGTCCTCTAGACAGTCTCGCCCCAATGAGTTGTGGTTGGCAGGCACCGTGCAGCGTGCCACCCTACGTGGGTGTCACTGGAGAAATGAGCTCACAGTATTGGTGGTATCGAGCTGGGCTGGATTGCTTACAGCCTGGCATTAGCTCTGAAGTCCGAGGTATGCAGTGAGTAACTGCACTGGAGACTAGGGCAGGGTTGGTTTCTAATGCGCTGATTTTGATTCCAGCTGAGTTGTGTTAGTGTGTGTGGATCTGTGTGTAGAATCGGAGGCATCGTGCCCAAAAGAAACCTGGGTGTCCTACCAAAATGCTATTGTTGTCACATTTCCTGTTCAGACAGACAGCATGCTTCTCTGTAAACATTGGGCACTAAGGTCCCAGGGAGAATGCTCAGGGCAAACAAAGCACCTATTGTGTATTAATTGACTTCTGGATCATAGATTGAGCTGATTTGTCAGAATCCATTAAGACAATAGACAGTATGCCATTTCAGGTGCACGTTGGAAGTCCGTGTGATGATTGCAGGAGAAGGTCAGGGCCATCTCAGCTAATGTTAATCAATGACCAGAGGCTGACATGTCACCCTTGGGCGTTCTTGCTCATTTTAATTGTTAACCTAACGTAAAAGTTCATCGGCACACATTAGGAGTGTTTGCACATGTGAGAACTGAGTAAATATTCCCCTGCTGGCCTCCTCTTCTCTCTTCAGGTCGCTCCCTCACCACCATGCCTTCTACGTGCACTTAGGCTTGATTCCCACAAAGGCCAAAGGTTTTGTCTTTTCTGAAACTCCCCTCTGCCCCTTCTTCTGTAGCCACATTAGAGGTGGCTAAGTGGGCAATACAAAGAAGACCCTGGCCTTAAAAAAGCAGAAGGTACAAGCCCACCCGTGGGCATCCCCAGCTTTTCTGTGTAAACATGGCCTTTTGCAAGGTAGTCTTGGCACTGGGATGGGAGTTGCAGGTTCCTTGATGGGGTGGATGAAGATGTTGCTCTCCTTTGGTGTCAGTTTGTAACATGTCCCGTCAATTCCGCAGGATCCAGCTGAGCCTCATATTCGAACTCGTGACCGTCTGGAGACAGAACAGGGGCAGGAGCAGACTGCGCTTGAAGAGAGTGACCCAAAAGTTCAGGTTTGTTCTTCGAAACAAAAGTAAAGGACAAAAATACCCACCAACCCCTGGTGCTGAACCTTTAACTGTCCTTACAGTTCAGTTCATGAGCAAGGCCAAGCGGGTTTCCTTCGGCCAGGATTAACTATATATCTAGTTAATTACGTTGATAATATTTTCTCTCATTATGAAGTAGTGTTCAAAGTCAGTGAAGCTCAACAGTAAGAGGGAAAGATGACTTCACTCTAATGCTTGGAAACAATTGGTTTTGCTTTCTTTGGTACCAGAATTTTATAAGCTTCTTTTGTTGGGCTATGTTTACATTCCTCTACCTTAGGGATTAGCCCCTTGTGCCATACAAAGCCCCTTAAATACTTTAAGTCATTATCCACACATTGGTCTTCTATAGCCAAGTATACACAGGTAATGTGTTTATACTGAGGGATGCTTCAAGATCTCCTTATGGTCCCCGGGCAGGCTTGGGCCCAGCTTCCTGGGCTGCTGTTGGGGAGGTTGTCCACACTGGGCCCCTGGGCCGTGCATTCTGCTCTCCAGACTCTCTGACAAGGTGTCGTTGGCTTTGGGGCAGCTGACTGCAGGCACTAACGTCCCTCTGGCTGTCCTTGTGTCATTTCTGCTTCCTGAGACACCTGCCCTCCTGGCTTCCTTGCCAGTAGGATGATCTTCTTCCTCCTGTTCCCCAGGGTATAACCCCTCAGCCTCTGCTCGGTCAGTTCGTTTCCATGACTAACCCAGCTAGAACCCAGGCTGTGGACGCTGACATGGCCAAGCACTGTTGTATGTACAGCCTCCCTGGGATGGCCCTCGGCCAGCAGACCTAGACTGCCTGAAGGACACGTGTGAAATGTTGGCTTTAGATGTTCAGGTGAGAGGAGCTTGCACAGAGGCACAGAGAGGATAGCATTGGGTAGTGGGCCTGGGGGCTACAGTGCAGCTTGGTGACCTGACTTTCATGTGGCTGGGAGCTGGCTTGCTTACTGGTCTCTGGAAAAATGCTAGGAACATTGAATTTAATCTGATCATGGTGACTTGTGTGTCTTCTGTCACTCTAGTGGAAGGTCTGCCGCACCCTTGCCTTCTCCATTCATGAACTAGTAGTGATTTTCAGGATCAGCTGACAGCAGCCGACCTGGTGCTGTCTCCAGTGGCTTCTTGAAGGATCTAGACAAAGTGTGTGTAGGAGTCTTTAAACACCTGTCCAAGTTCCTAAAGGTGGCAGAAGGTTGCACGCATTCAGGCCTTCCTGCAGGCCGCGGAGGTGGAGAGCTCGGATGGGCTCTGGGGCTGTGGATAGCAGCTGTGCTCCTCTCGTCCTGCAGGGGAAATATGACCAGAATCTAAAAATGGACACTCATGCCTCTGCTCCAATCCTGTAGGGCTATGCTTCTAAGGAATGGTTCTGGATAGCAAAGCCGAAGGTTCCCAGGAGAGACCTGGCTTACCCAAGAGGTCACTTGCTAAAATGCAGCTCTGCACATAGGAAGCGCTTTCCTACAAGATGCTATAGCCACTTCTGCTCCTGCCTTTTCCCCTTCCCCTTAAAGAAACAATGAGTCTAAAAGCAAGGGCTTAGAAGTTACTTAGTCAGACAGATGTGTTGAGTGGCTGCGGCCCAGGGTTGCCTCTAGGGACTTTGGTGGTCACTGATTCCATTCAGATCCTGCCTTTCATCACAGATGAGGGGGCCTCAGCCAGAGGGACAGCAGAGCCATTATCCACTGAACACAAAGACACACTTCCTTAGGTGGGAAAGTACAAGGGTTACAGGCACAAGAGGTAGAGAGGGGCATGTGGGGTGGGGTGGGGCCATGTGCTTCCCCACCAGAGAAAAGGCAGGTATTGTTGAAAATATGCTTATACTTGGTATCAGCTAGCAACCGTGTTAGTGTACAGCCACATGGAGTCATCATACATGCCTGGGGTTGTAGGTAGCAAGCAAGGTACAAGGGAGACAGGCTTTTTGGCTGGTGAAAAACATACAGCTTGCAGAGATAAAAGGGGGTGCTGGGGTCACCTTGAACCTGACATGTCATTTATGGGATGTATTCTCAACAGTTGCTTCATCAGGACGAGAGGAGAGTGCACCTCTGCCAGCTGCAGAGCTTGGTGCTGACTGACAGCAGCCGGAACTGGAGGTTTCCATATGAACTAGCAGAGTGAGAACCTCTTTGTGGCCATGAGAAGCAATTCAGGAAGAGAGCTTCCTGTTTTTATAATTGACTGCAGAGCTAGCAGCACAGTGCTCCTTTGGATAAAGAGATTATGTTTTTATTAAGGTATAAACAGAATTCCAAAGCTCTGAGGTATATATGTCCCCCGTCTCTGGGGAGACATCCGTCTTCACACGAAGACAGGGCTGAGTCGCTCTGGCATCCGAGTGCTCTGCTCTTCTAGAAGGCAGTTTATATGAACCAGATAAAAGATGAGTCACCACTCTTCAGTATTTCCCTCTGAACTGGGGTGGGTTTGCAAAGCTTCCGTGAACTTGCTGTGTGCTGCCTCGCTGTAGGACACATGGTACCTCATGCACTTGGCCATCCAAGGAATACTGGGCAGTGTTGAGGTCTGAAAAGATCTCTCCTGGATGAGACAGCTATTAAAAACAATATCCCCCATGCAGCTTTCTTGCATGCACCACATCTCCGTGAAGTGCTCTTCACTTCCTATCTGGTGTCAGCCCAAGGAATGGTCTAGGCTTTGCCAGTGATGAAAGAGTATGGTCCAGTGTGTCTTTTCTAGGCGGAGAATAGCCTTTAGGGATATGGGGGGGGGGGGATATATGTGTGTGTGGTGCTCGTTTGAGCTTTTGTTGAGGTATATTTCTGTATCTTTAGTTTTTGTTTTCTTTTTCCCCCCTTAGGTACAGCTAGTCATTTCTCAAATAATTGTCTTCCTGAAGAAATCCATCAAGCTTTTGCGGCTATGTAGGAAATGATTTGGCCGGCGCCGGGGACAAACTGGAAGATTTTCTCTTTGCTGTGAGCTTTAATCATTATCCTTAATTTGAGAGATTGAGGTTTAGTCATTATGTCATGTTCTCAGCACACTCCTACAAAAAGAACTGGGAAAAACAAGCCTGGGCCGGCACGGCGGCCCTGCGCCCCCTGGCGGCGGGTGCTGGACGGGCCCCTGGCGGCCCGGGCCCTATCTCCCATCTCTTGGCTTATTGCGGTGGCCGGCCGCCGCGATAAGGGCTGCGCGCGGCGCGATATTGGCCTCATTTTCCCCCCGCAGACGGCGGGAGCGATATGAAGCCGCTCGCCGCGGCCGGCTTCCTCTCTGCCCTTTTTCATTTCCTCTCCCCGCGTGCAAATCACACCACACTCTCTCTCACCGGAGCCGAGCAGGGCCGCGGCGAGCAAGACTGAAAG
>NW_022196897.1:159943755-159979919 GCF_008632895.1 Mastomys coucha | reverse complement strand
GGAGGGGAAAAAAAAAAAACCAACAACAAAATCCTAGCGAGCAGGAGCGAGGGAAAAAGACCCTCCGAGAAAGATGGAGGGAAAAGTGTTAGCATCCAGAATGCAGATTCTGGATGCTAACAAAAAGACCCGCCGAGAAAGATCGAGAGAAAAAAAAAAACAAACTAGCGAGCAGGAGCGAGGGAAAAAGACCTGCCGTGAAAGATGGAGGGAAAAGACCCGCCGAGAAAGATCGAGGGGAAAAAAAAACTAGCGAGCAGGAGCGAGGGAAAAAGACTTGCCGAGAAAGATCGAAGGGAAAAAAAAACAACAAAACCTAGCGAGCAGGATTGAAGGAAAAAGACCTGCCGAGAAAGATCGAGGAAAAAAATACCTAGCGAGCAGGAGCGAGGAAAAAAGACTTGCCGAGAAAGATCGAGGGGAAAAAACGTAGCGAGAAGGAGCGAGGGGGAAAAGCCTGCTGAGAAAGATTAAGGGGGAAAAGCCTGCCGAGAAGGAGCCAGGGAAAAAGACCTGCCGAGAAAGATCTTAAGGGGAAAAAAATCCAGCCGAGAAGGAGCAGGAGCGAAGGGGAAAGGGCGGGCGAGCCAGACGGCTAAGTGGGGAAAGCGCGCGAGGAAGTGATGTGAAAAAAGGAAACAGATTGAGAAAGAGCGGGCGAAAAGGCTAGGGGGAAGCGGTCGAGAAAGAAGAACAGCGGGGCAAGAGCGATGTTGAAAATGAAGGAAAGAACGAGCAAAAAAGAAACGAAGGAGAAAGAACAAGGGCGAAAAGGCGAGGAAAAGAGCGCGGGCGCCGCCATCCGCCGCTCGGCTCCTCGCTCCGGCGCGCAAGGCGACCGGGGAACTGCTGCAGCCGGTGGCTGCTTTTACGTGGTCTGGTGTAGGGCCGACTTTTATTTCTGTTTCAACGGTAACCGGACTCGGGAACCTCAAACCCACGCCCTGAACGTCCAAACCCCTATTTTACAAAGCGCTCGGTGCACTGGGCACGGCGGCTTCGGCACGCCCGCTGCTCCCGCTCCCGCTGCGCCCGCGCGCGGCCAACAGAGGGAAGAAGCGAGAATCGCTTGGTAACTAACGTGGTAGGGGTCCCTCTGCTTGTGCTTACAGGCAACAGCTGATCCTGAGCTGGGATCTGTAGACCCCAGCAACGGTTCACGGTTACCAAAGACACGCTGCACCGAAGTTGTGCACAGACAAAGTTTCCCAAGTGCGCTGCATTTCATTCAAGCTAGTAAGGAGCCGGCCTTGCCGGGAACACATTCTTGTTTCTGTCTTAACTCCATTATTTTTTTTTTCTGGGCTCTATTTGTCATTTTCTTTATAAGCCCAGCTTTTAATTTTTGCAGTTAGAAGCTATATTGTTTCATCAATTTTCAGGATAGCCTTGTTATTAATTTCATGCTCCCATAATGGGAACTGTGCAGAAATCATTTTGTATATGAAACTCTTTAAATAATAGCGTAGATTTTTTTTGTTTGTTTGTGTATGTTTGTTGTTGATTCTCCACAGCTTTGTTGAACAATTCATGATGAGCAGAGCCTCCAGCAGCAGAGGTAATCCTGGGTTTTACGAATGTGTTTCAGCCCCAGAAAAAAAACCAGTCCTACTTGAAAATAGTGATTTTAAAATTTCTTGATAATGAAATTTTATAAAAATGCCATGCTCTCAATGGTAACAATATACTCATTTTGAAGGGTGATGTTTTTAAAACCAGACCCCTTGTGCTAGATGTATTTGTCCGATATTACTGCCCTTGTTTTACCATTTCCCTTGGAGAGTGTTATGTGCATGTATCTATTATTAAGAGCTATTTAAAATCTTCTCTGCGTGTGCTAGTGAGTACTGAAGAAGATGCTCTCTCTTGCTTGTATATTGATTCTGAGGGTGGACGTGGACATGAGGATGCCCTGTGCTGTGGGGAGCAAGCGCTGCTTGTAATTGCCTCAGCCAACTCTGCAGCGGCCAGCCAGCCCAGCCAGCCGGCACGGCCTCACGGTTGCCTCTCTCACATTGCTCACAGGTGGTGGCGAGGCTGCAGAAGGTCTGCTTGCGTGGTGCCTGTGCTCTGGGGCTCCTTTTCATCCAGGAGCTCATCTGGAGATGAGCCCCGGAGCACATTGCCCTGAGTGGGTTGGGTTGGAAGGCAGGTTTTTGCTTGCATCTGCTGGGTTAGCACAGCCCCGGAGAGTCTGCCTGGGGACTCTTTTCCCTGGCAGAAGCTGGGGAAAGTTTACCGAGCTGCAGGAGACTGAGCAGCTCTAGGAGGCACAGAATCTTGTTCACAGTCACTCTGGGCACTGTTCACACCCAAGACATGGTCGGTCGCTACTGTGTCCTGTGCATCCTGAAGATGAAGTCAGTGCAGAGCCAGCCGGCTCTCCCATCACACCTAGCCCTCTCCTGTCACACTGGGTCAGAGTGGAGAGACCCACTTTCATGCCCCAGGTTTCAAGCTTACAGCACCTCATCTTCTCAATACCCCTCTGACTAGCACCGTGGAAATGTTTGTGCCTGTGTCACAGGGTGCTGGCTGGAATGTCAGCCATCTTGACACATCTATCTGATTCTCTAGCAATGGCTCCTGAGTATGCCCCATGGTGGAACATGATGGCACGCCTGTTTATCTTTAAGGATAATTGTTCTAGGTGAAGCAAAGAGGCCAAGTGACCTAGTCAGGATCCCGCTAGACATGGAAAGCCATGTCTTTGGTTTTGTTCCCCCAAGTATTGTTTTAATCGTTTTGGTGTTTGATCATGCTGTCTTCTGGTATCACAAAGGCAAAGGGGGGTGGTACGCCATCTCCAGGAGCTGTGCTGAAAGCCAGCTTTGATGAAGCCAGTCTTAATCCAAGGCCTGCAGTTTAGATGGCTGCCTTGTAAACAACTGCAGTGAGAGGACTCACCAGCGCCCCCTGTTGGGTTAGGAGGACATAGCCGGTATTTTTCCACAGCAAAGCCAGACATCTGTGAAGGAAAATATCAGTATTCACATCTTTGTACAGCAATGCCTTTTCTTTCTTTCTTTCTTTCTTTCTTTCTGTTTTTTTTTTTTGCTTCTATGCTTTTAACTACTTATGTGAAATTTTGGAATTTAGAAAAATATGAGAAACAAACAAGAAGTGATACCAATTCATTTTAAGAAAAACCAACAAGATCTTTTTTGAGGAAAAAAATATTAAAGATGTAGAAAATCTATAAAAGCACAATGCAAGGGACCGATGCTCCTGAGATAGTGCACCTCAGAGACTTGTTAATCTCTATCAGCTCTTGGAAGAAGGTACTAGGGTGACAAGGCAGATCTAGAGTGAGACCTCACTGGCCTAGAGCCTATTTCTGAGCTCCTGCTAGTGGCCTGGTTATAGCAGTGTGTCTGCACAATGGAGTGTGCACCGTGCTGTTCCACGCCATGTCCCTCTAACCTGATGAGGTCAGCTATGAGAACAGGCATGTTGATGACCCCGAGACACTGTTATCATGGTAACTAACCAGAGCCTGTGGATGACCCCAAGACACTGTTACCATGGTAACTCATCAGAGCCTGTGGATGACCCCAAGACACTGTTACCATGGTAACTCACCAGAGCCTGTGGATGACCCCAAGACACTGTTACCATGGTAACTCACCAGAGCCTGTAGGTGACCCCGAGACACTGTTACCATGGTAACTCACCAGAGCCTGTGGATGACCCCCGAGACACTGTTACCCAGATGCTAACTCACCCGGATACCAACTCCTCTCAGAGGGAACACCCACCGGAACCGGAGTCCATGTGCCTGGCTCAAGTCTCTACTCACTTGTTGGTTGTGAGACGTTCAGTGTCACTACCACACTGGTACAGAGTTTTCTCACCCATAAAACAAGGCTAGTGTTGCTCTCCAGAAGCAGCCGTGAGAAGAAAGGAAGGCGTGTCTTCTAAGCGCTCTGTAAGTTAGGAGGCAGTGCACAGACTCCACTGTTGAGCTCAAGTAGGCATGGCTAGCTTTGAGAGGCTGAGCCTGGGCCAGCATTTGGGTTAGCCTGGCAGCTAGTCCTTGTCTTAAAGGTGGGGTTCTGAACAAATTCTTTTTTTGTTTGTTTGTTTGTTTGTTTTTCAAGACAGGGTTTCTCTGTGTAGCCCTGGCTGTCCTGGAACTCGCTCTGTAGACCAGGCTGGCCTCGAACTCAGAAATCCACCTGCCTCTGCCTCCCAAGTGCTGGGATTAAAGGTGTGCGCCACCACTTCCCGAAGTGAACAAATTCTTATTGCCCAGGTGTGTACAATATGGTGGCCTTGTGCAGGGTGATTGGTACAAAGGATCAGTTACTGCACCATTGAAGAAACGGGGTTCAGAAAGGTGAGGCAGCTTCCCTGAGGCTGCAGAGTGAGCGGTTTGTTTCGAGTCTGCACCTGCCTACCTCCAGAGCCCGCAGACCTTGCAGTCCGTGGCAGCCATTCCTTGGGAGTGAGTTATAAAAACTATAAACTGCTTATAACTAAATTCACTTCTTGAAATGTAAAAGTCCCCCCCCCCACCTCACATCTCAAACCTATAGATCCTGAAGTAATGTCTTTACAATTACAGAAGTACATGTGCTTTGAAATCTTGAGAAAGTCACTGCTAGGCTTTCATTTCTGCAGGCTGTGGTGATTGAAGAGTCTGCTCCTGTGCTCCAGTTTGTGGGACACTTGCTTCGCAGCCTCCTGAGTCTGACGTCCGATCCTGTGCCAGATGTGAAGGCTCTGCTGGCCAAGACACTGTGGCAGACACTGCTGGAGAAGGCTTAGACCTAGCTGGCTTCTCTGGAAACCCTGGCTGAGACAGGTGGCAACTAGGTCCCCAACGAATTATAGCAGGCTGCATAGTAGTTCACTGGAGACACAAGACAGCTGAAGGGATGCGCATAATTCCCTTTCTTAAACAAAGATACCCCAGATACAAACTCACACTGCTTTCTAGGTAGTGAGGCGTTTTTTCAGTTCCAGTTATGATAGGAAAGGACGCCAAAGTCTATCTCAAAGCTCTCGAAGTATGATGCCACTGGGCTGTTTAAGCCTGAGTTGTGCTGCTTGCAAGCTGTGTGCCTGTACTGGCTTGTTTCCCCACCATGGTGTGGGCCCCTGTTTGTTCATTTCCAGCCTTCTCCCTGTCCTGCTCCCCACATGTCAATTCTCATGAACTACAGAGTAAGATGCATGTAAAGGTTTAGTTACTTAAACTTTTAAAGCAGGTGTTACTACTAGCAGTCCACCATTAAAATCTCAGAAATACTTTTGGAATAAGGTATTTTACCATCTGAGAAGACTTAGGTACAAGGCTATTTTTGGAAAATTTATCCAGGGTCTTGACATGGCCTAAAAGATAACAAGACTAGGATATATTATATAACACAGTTCATGGCACATGTAATGCCAACTTTTCTCTCCTTGGCTTATTTTAGAAATGTTGAGAACCATCATCTTGAAGTTGTTGAAGAGACTCTTGGCTCTGCAGTCTGACAAGGACCAAGATATTTCATTTTTTGCTTCCTTAGAACCAAAGATACAGAATGCTATAGAAACCACTCTACTGGAAAACTAGAACTAGCACCCCATGATGGATGCACAGAGATGCCTCTGATACACACATGGCTTGTACTTGAACAGAACCCAGTTAGTTGTATAAGAGCTTCTAGGTGAGGTTTCTTTCAGGTGATGGCAGCCTAGTCCTTCTTGCCTCTACAGACCTGATGAGTGGCAGGTTTGTAGAGCGGTTGTGGGTCCAGGTACCGATCGCTCTCAGGCTTCCTCACCATGAGCTGTGGCCAGCAATTTGCTTTCTTAGGCAGACTTGTTTTTAAAACCTCCCCTCAGAGCCTGGTACAGTTGCTCACATCTACAATTCTAGCACCTGGGAGGCTGGAGCAGGGAGATCAAACGTTCAAACACAATAGAGAGACTTCTCGGCATGTCTGAGCTACATAACACAACCCTGTTCAAGGAAACCAAACCTAAGTACAGCTCCCCTCGCCAATAAAGCCATTAGTAGAGGCTTGTAAATAACCTCTGGGCTTGCTGCCCTGATCCTCTCTCAGAAAATGGAGTTTATGGCCCTGTATTTTATCTTCAGCTGAAATACTGTACATGTGTAAATAACTTGACAGGAGGAAGATCTATGGATGTAACGTTAGCTTCTGCAGTGAATAAACATGTCACTTGAAATCTTGTTCTGCTTTGGGATTGCTGCAGATGCAGCTCTTCGGTGGACTTTTGAAGTGTCCTTGTAAAAGCAGGCTAGTAAAGAACTGCTCTCCCCGTTATCTGGCTCCTCTCGGGTATTGCTCCTCACCCTTTACCTAATTCAGAAACTGAAAATGTAAAATATGTGTTGGTCTTTGACAGTAGCTAGAGTCATAAAGTTGTTTTAATGTGGACATGTCCAGGGATTTGGTGGGTGGTGTAGGGACTGATGGCTGAGCTACATGGATACTGGTTACACTTTAGACTCAAAGAAAAGAAAGGAGAATAAAAGAAAAGAAAAGGAAAGAAAGAAAAAGAGAAAAAGAAAAAAAAGGAGGGGAGGAAGAAAAGAAACCATACTTTTGACCAGAACTTTCTACAAGCTCCATTGATTTGGGGAGTTATATATTCTTTATATTGGCTTAGGTACACAGAACTTAGATTTCCTACTTTTGAATTTCAAATGAATAAAAAGATGCTGTACAGTTTAAACATTTTTCATTAATTAATAATTCTGTGTTCTGTAAGCATTTGATTATGGTTCTGTACCCAGTCTGCCCTTCTTAGTGTTTCGGGTTTTAGCAAGACAAAGTAGTGGGTGGCCCATGGGACACAGGTGCTTCTTTATAAAAATAAACTGTAAAGTTATATGTTGAATTTCCTGTTATACAGGCCACCTCTGCAGGCCCCCAAATACTATTGTGTTTGTTATTTAAAAGGAAAGGAAAGAGTCTATGCTGTGCCAAAGAGACTAGGAAATATGTAAAAAACTCAAATACCAAGCACAGGCAACATATGGGCTACTTTAGCAGAGTTAATTCATTAAAGTTAGAGACAAATGATTAAAAACAAAAACAAAAAATGGCCCACTTTGTGTTTACTATGTGTCTACAGTAAGTACATGAGGCATGCTGCCGGGCTTCTGCAGCAAACAGGCTTTTACTGCTTAGGTAATAGAAACTGTATTAAAATCTGTTGGTCTAAAAGTAAGGAAAAGTATTCAGCTAGATTCTTGGATTCTTTACAGAGCATAATTTTCTAAAAAGAAGAGCAAAAATGCCAGGCAGTCATGATACACTCCTTCAGTCCCAGCACTTGGGAGGCAGAGGCAGGCAGTTCTTGATTTTGAGGTCAACCTGGTCTACAGAGTGAGTTCCAGGACACCCAGGGCTACACAGAGAAATCCTGTCTCAAAAAACAAACAAACAAACAAACACAAATAATAAAGGTAAAGTAAAAATAAATATTTAGTGTTCTGAGGTAGAATCTAGGTCCTGTAATTAAACTGACCACTTATGGCAAGACCAGCCTCCGATCAAGACTGTGGCTACGGGACAGCTAGGGAACTTTTCCTTTCCTGAGTGGAACTTCGGGATCAATACTCAGGACTGCAGACAAAAAAGAAAAAGGAGAAGGAGGAAGAAGGAAAGGAGGAGGAGGAGGAAGAAGAAAAGAAAAAAGGAAAGGAGGAGGAGGAGGAAGGGAGAGGAGGAGGAGGAAGGAGAGGAGAAGAAGAAGGAGGAGGAGGAGGAAAAGAAAAAAGAGGAAGGAGGAGGAAGGGAGAGGAGGAGGAAGAAGAGGAGGAGGAGGAGAAAAAGGAGGAGGAGGGGAGAGGAGGAGGAAGGGAGAGGAGGAAAGAAAAAAGGAAGGAGGAGGAGGAGAAAAAGGAGGAGGAGGAGGAAGACAACGACGACTGTAAGACCCATGGTTAAAAGCCCCAGCCTGTTCACTGTATACATAATTATCCATCATTTACAATGAGCCTCTCCGATATAGAAGGATCAAACCACCCTCCCTTTATATCACCTTGAACTGCATGTGCCTTTGCCCCCAAGTGAGTGAATGGCCTGGACCACCATGCCTTAGACCAAATTTTTGTAACTAACTGCTATACAAAATGTATTTTTCAAGCTTCCATTTTGTTCTTGGTAACAACAGAATTTTCGAAGGGCGTTCTGGCTCCCTGCTTTAGATCTGGCGTTTGGGGGCCTCCACCCTTCCAACCCCGAGGTTTGAGCTCTCCCTAAAAAGGTTCAAGCCTGACTTTCCCATCAAATGTCTTCCATACGTTTCTCCCTCCAAGGATGTCACAACGTCAGGGCACATGGGTTTGGTGCCATTTCCACGCAAGCCTCTGCCTGTTCCAGGTGGCCCAGGTCAGCTTGGATTGCTATGTTCCAAGCACATAGCGACCACCTTAGAAACTGTGGGCCGGGCGTTTCTCACTAATCACGCAGACTGCCCAGAACAGACGAGGTTCCCCACAGGGCTAGGAGGCTGGCGAGGGCCGCGGAAGAGGGGGGTTGGAGCCGTCTCCGGAAGCGCGGGCGCCCCTCTCCTGTCCCGGGGGCCCCAGGCGGGGGCGGCGATGACGCGCGGGATGACGCGGGCCATGCAGAGGGCGGCAGACGTGGCGGGGGCGGGCACGCGTCCGCCGAAGCGGCAGGGGGGCGACCCCAAGGCGGGCGCGCGCCCTGCTCAGCCCTCCAACCGGGCCCGCGCACGGGTTAAGGGGCACACAGGGGACCCGCTTGCCTCCACCGCGTCGCCGGACTTTGCCCCTGACGTCTATATCCTGCGGGTGAGGCTGGAGGAGACTGGGGAGGTGTTCCGCGTGGCCAACTGCCGCAACGACATGACAGTGCGGGAGCTCAAAGAAGAGCTGGACCTGATGGTCGGCATCCCCTTCAACCTGCAGCGGCTGCATTTCCTGGACCAAGGTGGCCCCTGCCCAACCCCTTCCCGCACCCCATGAGCTCCTCCCACTCAAGCCCCTCGCCCCCCCCCGCCCACTCCTGCCCTAGGTTCCCAAGACACTCTCGTAACTACCAGAGAATCCAAGGTGACCAAGTCAACCCCAGCCACCTCAAGCCCCATCAAAAAAGGCCCCTTGGAGTGCTGGCCATTCAAGGGCTCCTAACTCCTAACCATGGGTGGGTGTCTTATTAACCCCAAATATAAGGGGTTAATAACCTGGTTCACAAGCATTGTGTCTGTCCCAGGCTGCGGTCTGCCAACCTTGAGCAAGTCTAGGCTACTCAGAACCCCAAATCTCAAAACCACAGACCTTCTGGGCCATCTCTTGTCTTCGTTAGGGAACCCAAGCTCCCAAGACAACCATGTTTTCCAAAGACTGCACACTTGAAACAAAACTAGGCCTCAGGAGACCCCACCACCACCAAATGAAGGACAGGCCTTTCCCCCATGAGAACCTGGATCCAAAACAAACCCTAAGTGGTGAACACCCAAGTTCTCTAGCCAGCCTGTCTATGCAAGCATTTCAGAAGCTAGAACAAACCTTGTTGACCTCAGGTCCCCAAAGGCAGAGGACATCTGCCTAAGATTGAACCTCAAATCTCCAAGGTGGAAATAAGTAGCTCAACTGTGTCCATACACAGCTGCACGGACATAAGCCAGCCTGGCCTGGGACCCTTAAGACCCAGGACAAAGTTGGCCAAGGCTGGACTCGGTCTCTAAGCTAATTACCACTGCCTCAGGAACCCAGGTCCTCTGTCCCCACTCTCCACTTGAAGATACTAAACAAAATCCTACCTACCTTAGGAAACCCCAAGTCCAGACCCAGCACGACCAAATCTTCAAGTAACCATGACTATTTTAGGTGACCCCAAGCTTCCATCAACTGTGTCTACACAGAGATGATAAAACTCAGATCAAACTTTCCCCTCTTGGAACCCCAAACCCAGAACAAAGCTAAATGTCCAGATCCCCCTCCCACACTAACCACTACTCCCCCCCCAACTCATACCTACTATGTGTTCTTTCAAGGGTGCTAAACATCAAAATAAAGCCTGCCAATCCTCCAACCCCAAGCCCAGAGCACACCTACTCAAGGCTAAGCCCCCAAATCTCTCAGACTAACACCACTGCAGCTCCCCAAACACTTGCTCACCAGCCATGCACACAGAGATACTAAAACTCAAAATGAACCTTGCTTCATTTCCTGGAACCCCAAGCCCAGAACAAACCCAAACTCAGGTTTGAACCCCAAATATCTAGGCTAGCCATCAGTCTCTTAGGACCCCAAGTACTCTACCAACTTACTCATGAGGAAATCAAAAGTAAGCCAAACACTTCCCCCTTTGGTCCCCCCAAATCCAGGATGTACCTGCCCAAGACTGAACCCAAGATCTCCAGACTAGCTATCACTACTTCAGAACCCCAAATTCTTCAGCAGCTGCCTTTACATGAGGACACTGAAACTCCAACCCTTACCTACCTTAGAACCCCAGATCAAAACAAGCCTGACCAACCCTGAACCCCAAATCCCCCAGGCTAACCGTAAGACCACCAGGACTGGCCATCCTCCATAGCTGTTTCCACACAAGGATACTGAAGCTGAGACAAACCCTGCCCACACACTGCTATGTGTGACCCTCAAATCCTCTAGCTGCCCCTGGCCACACCAGCACCTTAAATCCCAGAGCAGACTCCACCCACATCACAAGCATCAACACAGAGCCTGGATACCGAACTCTGAGACACCCCTCCCCCCAGCTATCACCATTCATCCGTACAGCCACATCCCAGTCCACATAAGGATGCTAGATCCTAAAGTGGACCTTGCCCACAGCTGGATTCCCCACTTCTAAACCCAACTCTCTCCACCTCTGAAAGCCAGCCCTCCAGCTTCCCATGAGCACAGCAGGACCCCAGTCCAAGCCAAGTATCCTCATAAAGGTTCCAGGGATTAAATGAGTCAAGCCCACAGGAGGACCCCTCCCCCCAAAAAAAGTGAAGCCATGCTTGCATCTCTTCACTTTCCCACCCTCAAGAAAACCATGTGTTCGTGAGTACCTTAAAGCTGACACTAGCTGTGTCCCTGAGGAAATGAAGGTTCAAACCAACCCTGATTCATGAGGACCCCAAAACTCATATAGATCAATTAGCCAAACCTATCATATCAGAACCCCAAACTTAGAGCAGACTCTATCACTAGCAAGACCCTGAATCTCAAAGGAGAGCTGTCTGATTACTCCCAGGTGCTTACCAATCAGAGCTGCCTAAGCAAGCCCAGCCAAAGACTCCACGTCCTGCCACAGATTCCTCCAAAACCAGAACCCCCAGCCAGATGGCAAGGCTAGCTCCCATGGGAACCCCAAATACAGAGTAAGTCCTCCTTTCACCAGAACCTCAGAACTCAAACCTTGCCCATGATTATTAGACACCCCCCCCCAGTCTTGACACTAACCTAGCCTGTCTCTGAACCCCAAGTTGCAAGCTGTGTCCTTCCCCACACTGGGGGCTCACAGGGAGCCCCGCAAAGCTAGAACCAGTCCTTTCAGTTCTCTTGAACTGGACCCCCATGAATCCCATAGCTAGACTAATTCCATGGGGAGGCACCCAGTGGGAAGCCAGAGGCTCTTCAGCCTGTCTATCCTTCCCTCAACCTCAGGGCATGGCTTCCCCTGTCCCCATTCCCTACAATGTTTAGGATATGAGAACAGGATCAAAGACCCTTGGGCTCCATCATCTCCCCACCCGATGGAAATCAACACAAAACACTTCAAGAAAATGAAGATTAAAAAACAAAAAACAAAACAAAACAAAAGCAACAACAAAAAACCTCTGGGCTGCCGGGGGAATGTGAGCAGCCGGTATCCGGGAGACACTGCAGAGTACTGCAGGGCCTGGGAGCGATGGAGACACGCTCAGCTTTCTCAGGCACTGGCTGTCCTGGGCTCAGTCTCCTAATCCGGAGAGCAGAGCCCCATTAGCTCTAGAATTCTCTGTGCTGTTCCCCAGTGGACAGGAATGACTCTGCAAACTGTGCAGGCAAGGCCAAAACACTCTTCCTTGGCACTTTTAAAAATAGGTTAAATGTTTTCCGGGGCATATGTATTTTCTTACAGTAGTTGAAAGATGCATATTGTGTGTGTGTAGTGTGTGTGTGTGTGTGTGTGTGTGTGTGTGTGTGTGTGTGTGTATTCTTTAAAGCTTTATTTAGCAAGAAGCTGCGTTTGAGCCTGTCTATAGCTAGCAAGGTATGAAGGACATGAGGTGTGATGAGGGACTGTGCAGTTGTTCCCCAGAAAGGAATTGGAAAGTGTCTTCCTCACTCTGGACCCCCTTTTGTTCCTTTATTCTCACCAGCAAGCAATAAATTCAAGCAAGCTGTGAGAGAGTAAGAGGTGGGTGACTTCACAGTGATGTCACAGTGCTAAGATTCAGCAGTCACTTAGCAACTGCTGGAGGCCTGACCCCTAAGCTGTGCCGCCTTGACTGCGACTGGTACATCTGCCCACCTCCAAGGTTGCAGAGGGAAGGGCAAGTGAGATCATGGCGGGATCCCGATGGCCTTGTCTAAACTTGCCAAACAAATTCACGAGCGAGTACTGCCCCTGGTGATCATTTATCTGTTGATAATTAGTAGCATTTGTCTGAGGCCAAGGTAGTGGCTGCCCATCTGCAAAAGGGAACGTGCTAGGGAACTGTGAGGCAAGACACACAACTCTCCTAGATGTTTACTGAATGGTTAGGAAGTCAAATTGTCTCAGAGCAGTGACAGACAGGCTCCCATGGTCAAGCCACAAACAAAACCTTAACAGATTCACTGACCAGCATTCTATCTATCTGCATCCTTCTGAGGGTGTGGTCATCAAGTAGTGCCCACAAGTCTGGCAGGAGTCAGACCTTGTCCCATCCTAGGCAGGCCTAGCCTCGGCTTGCTCCCAGTTAGAGGGAGAGTCATGTAGGGGAGGGTTGTTGTGAAGGTTCAAGGATGTACCGCGCAGTTCAGGCATAGAGACCCACAATAATTATCAAGAGCGCAGACCATTTGTGGATTCTGATCAGCTGGAAAGGGTACTAGGGCAGCCTGGGTGGGTTGTTATTGCTCACAAAGCAATCCAAGACATCTATGGTTCCTAAGATAGACGTGTGTTTTGAGAAACTAAATAGCGCTACCTTTTAAAAAGCCCTCCCTGCATGGTGCCCCTTGAGCTGTCTTTTCCGAACAGTGGGTTTTTTCTTTTTTTTAATTGTTGTTGTTGTTGTTGTTGTTGTTAAAACAGGATCTCATGTATCTTCAGGTTAGTCCTGAACCCCTGATCCTCCAGCTCCCAGATTCTGGGGTGATAACTGTGTGTCACCAAGCCTGGCTGAGCCCGGGTTTCTGGGTATGGGTCTAGGTCTGCTGACCCCAAGAATAAGATGCCATGCCGGGCCTGGCAAGAGCTCTGATACTCCAGTCCAAATACTGTGTGAGGGTTGATATTTGCTTCTGAGACTACCATAGGCTCATAGGGGAACAGTCTTGTCCCCACGAGGGACAATGTCTGGGGTGACATCCTTGACTGCAAGAGCTAGCTATCAGTGTGGTGCGTGGGATAGAGAAGGGAACTTAGTTGAAAATGTCAGTTAAGCACCTACTTGGACAGACCCTGACGTGGGCTGTCTGTCACTTGCTGGGTCCTTCAGTCACTGTCATCTCTTTAGCCAGCTAATGGCTACATTCCCCGGAGTCGGTGTTCAGTTGAAGGTATATAACTTGCTAAGTACACTGTCGGGCCTGTGATGTATAGCTCAAATTTAAGTAGTTCTATTTGTAGAGTTTGCCTCATAAAACGATTTCGCTGACTCATGCATTTTCTCCCCAACAGGACAAGCTGTAATTACAAAATTTTATAAATCATTGCCATTGTGTGTGTAGTTTTTTTTCCTTTTTCTTTTTTTCTCCTTTTTGGATCCAGCTTCCATCTGAGCTGAGCCAAATTAATTTTCTAAAAAGCCTTAGCAGCATCAAGCAGGCTCCTGTGTGACCATCAAGGGAGAGACTCCCCCCCCCCCGACCCCCTCTGCTTAAGATTTTAAGAGTATCTTTGCGTGATTTGGGGCCAGACATGGTCTAAACTGAGGCAGTGATTTCTCTAAGTCCTAATTTTGTTAAAAGGAAAAATTGTTTCCCATAGGAACTTTGATGGATGATGCCACACTGAAGTTCTACGATGTCATTCCCGGAGCAGTTATTTCATTATGTATCTGGCATTATGATGGTTGGACGGAACTGGTTTTGGCTGCTGTGGAAGGGGACCCCAGTAAGGTGGTTTCGTGCTTTTTTTCAATATTAGGGAGCAAGGGACCCCAGTCTTTAGCGTGAGAATTTGAATAAAGGCCTCAGAGTGGGGAAGAAAGATGGGCTTCCTGCATGGAGTGTCTCCAGACCGTCTGGGCTTGTGCGTCCCCTGGGCTTGCTTATTAACAGTTCATAAACCCGCTTACTCCACCCGCAGTGGGGCCCAGGTGGTACATTTTCTATCCATGTGTTGACCAAGTTGAAAATCAAATTTAACCCTGGTAAAGAACATGGGGTGGTAGCCCAGTGCTCAGGGGCTTGCGTACCGTGTGCAAGTAACTGAAATACCCAGAAGGTTCTGTCTGCCTTGGGAGTGGGGAAGTAGGGCACCCTTGGGCGGCAGCCTTCACTTGATGTTTGTCAGGCCTCCTGCTGGGCTTGGGGGAGCATGAGGAGGAGTGGGAGGACAGGGAAGTTTACCCATCCATGAAGATGAATGGTCGGTACCAGGGCAAGCGCGTGTGCTCTTTCTTCAGTAGACTTTGAGGGTAGAGCTCTGAGATTCCCCAGGGGGAAGAGGCAGTTTCCTGGTAGGACAGGGTTCAAGGGAAGGTTGGGGTACAGGAAGAGGTGCTGGGATGCATCCAGGGAAGGGTGGGTAGCGGGAAGTCTGTGCCCCAGACCCCAGGCCTGAGAACCGAGAGAGCAAAGCCCCAGCTGTAGCATGTCTTCCACTCGTCTACAGCCCCCAGTTTCCTCTCTCTCTCCTGGAAGTGCCCTGCTGCCTGAGAAGATGACCACAGTACTCCACTCCATCATCACTCCACTCCATGTTCAGTCGGCCCCACTGCCCCTCCCCGTACCCCTCCCCGACTGACTGGGGCATCCAGAGCACCGAGTCCTCTCTGTGGTACCCATGGCTCTCCTCCCAACCCTGAAGATCTGTGTCTCCCCCGCCCCCCCAGAGTTGATGGGCATCTCTCTGCCAACAGGCAACAGAGGCAAGGGGCACAAAAATGGACTGGAAAGACAGACTCCACCACTCCTCCCTCTCCCAGGGCTCCTTGCGGGGGGCCACATTGTGTTAGCTGGCCTTTTCCCCAAGGGCCACAAACATCTTCCTCTGGATACACTGGCAGTGTTATCTTCTCCCTTCAAAACATTGGCAGAAAGGCCTTCCTGTGTCCCCTGCCTGTCTGGGGGCGGAGGCAGGGTGCTGAGCAGCCTCACTTCCTGGGTGTGTGTGCGTCACCTAGGGCCCCTCCACTCCCACTGTGTACCTCGGTTAGGATTAAGTCAACCCCCATGGGTGCCCCAGAGACAGCCCGGATCTATTCCTTTCACCTAGATGTCTTGTCTTGGCATCAGCGAAGATACCTACTACCGAACAGCAAACTCACAGCATTTTAAGGGGGAGCAGTGGAGGCAGTGGACGGCCCAGAGAGCGTTTGTGGCCTTGTACATCTCAGCTCACAGAGGCCACGTGGATGCCGTGCAGTATCTTCTAGAACTTGGTAATTCTGCAGAAAGCCTGGCCTGGTGTGGTTGGGAGGACAGACTGACCCATCTTACTTGTTACTTCAGCAATGGTTCCCTAGATTCCAGTCTTCTAAGCCACCTACCGTGTCATGTCTCCTGCTGGGCTCCTTGGTCCTGAGCACCATGTGGTATTCCCACCAGGGACTTGCACTTCTCTAGGCCAGGTCTGTAGAGCATTCTGTTGTGGTAGAACCAAAATGATAGGACAGTGAGTCATGGAGGCCTGGGGGTGGGGGTAGGGGTGGGGGCTGTCCAGAGGACTTCCTAGCCTCACCTTTCCAAGCAGCTCATGGTCTGTCTTCATCCTTGCCCTGCCTGAAGTAGATTCTGCAATGGTGAAGCACGACCTTACCCTGGCTACCCCACGGAATGGTCAGCAGACTGGCTGGAGGTCCTTTTAAATAGATGCTCAGCCACACTCTCTTTCCATCATGTCTCCATTTAAGGGTGACCATCTGTCTGTCTGTCTCTCTGTCCAAAGCTGTGGTCAGCATCGTGTCTGGGCAGATGTCTGCAAGGAATCTTTTGTCCTCCTTAGTTGGGGAAACGAAGCCCCTGACTGAGCATGGCTGCAGAGCCCACCGCAGGACTTCCTTGGAGAAAGGGGGAGGGACTCGCAAGCATCTCTGGCTTTCTAAGCTACCACCTCCAGGAAGGGCCTCTTCCTT
Source organism: Mastomys coucha (assembly GCF_008632895.1). NCBI lineage: Eukaryota > Metazoa > Chordata > Mammalia > Rodentia > Muridae > Mastomys > Mastomys coucha. The sequence continues at coordinate 159,963,479 of NW_022196897.1, read as the reverse complement.
TACTATCTTTCCCAGCCCCAGTGATTCCCCCACTTCTACCAGACCAGACAAGGTGGGAGACAAGACAGCTGCCCCAAGCAGGGTACTGGCATGTCATGTCTCTGCCACAGAGCTCAAGATGGTTGGGTGACAGCATCGTGTTTTCTGCCGTCCCACACTGCCTTTCTGCACTTCGCTTATACAATGAAAGATAGGCTTTCACAGCCCAGTAGTCCTTTAAGCTCATAAAAAGACATCTTCGCTCTGATGGAACTGTGATGTATTTGAAGGCACCCGTTAAAAAATGACGGCCGGCTTTGCAAAGCCGTCTGTCCTCTGCAGCCATCGTTGGGGGTGGGGGTGGGGGAGGCACAGGGTCGGGCCTGCCTTGTTCTGGAAGCCTACTTAAGTTTCGCCTCACCAACCAGCCATAGCTCAATCGAACTGTGCGGCAGCAGCCGCAATTGCAGGCTGGGTTGAATCGAATACTGTCTGTGCTGGACCCCTGCCACTGGCCCGTCTGTCTGCAGGAGGCTGCCATTTCCTGCTACCACCCCAGTACCTACAGTTGCGTCCCAAGGATAAATGCAGCAGTGCCCAGACCATGTGTGTTTCTGTCCTCATGGATTGTAGGGGGGGAAGTCAGCCGGCGGTTACAAATGTTTAATCCCACAGCCTCTCACATATGGGATGCACTCCACACAGTGCCCACCGAGCTCCTATGGGGAGAGGCAGGGGTTGTAGGGAGGAAGAACGAAGGAAGTCACTGAAACCCTAAAGGGGGAGAGATGCAAAAGTGTAGCGCATAACAGGAAAAGCATGTGCAAAGGGCCTGGGGTACAGTGCAGAATGATGTAAGGGCAGAAGACGCATGGAGCTGCTGCTTCGGAAGCAAAGGTAATCAGTAGAAAGCATAAGAAAGGGATGGAGACAGTGCTACAATGAGCAGATGCAGTGAGGTGGGCAGACAAATCCATCAAAGAGTGCTCCCCAGGCAGCAAGATGCAAAGATGGTCTTGGAACAGGAGACTGGAATGTGCTGTTTACTGGGTGCCGCCTGGGACCAGGCTTGATGGGAGGGGTGATGAGCTAAGGGAGGCCACCGTGTCCCTGGGAGCAGCATCAACCCTTCGTCGTATTCTTGCCATAGCCCCTGGTCCCTTTCTTGTTGCACCTTCGTGTCACATGGTGGGACTCCTGGCTAGAACAGATCACTCTAGCTGGTCTTTTTAATCTCACAGGAGCGAACTGCCTGGCCAAATCACCCTTGGGCAGGACACCCCTGCACGTCGTCGCAGCCATGGGCAGGACAGACTGCATCCAGCCCTTACTGGAACATGGTGCCTCCATCCACGACAAAGACTTGAAGAACGATACACCTGTCACCATTGCGCGGCGCCTGAAGCGTGGAAATCTCGAGCGCAAGTTGTTCCTCCTCTACTGGATGATCAAGTCTGGGAACAGGAACCCCAACTTGGCAGGGAGGGATGCTTCGGAGAAATCCACCCGGGGGTTGTGACAGGGAAGAGCTCAATGTTGATCTCCTGAGTACATTTGCCTATCATGAGACTCTGGAGTGACCTTCCAGCCCCCACTGTAGCCCTCCATGGCACTCACTAGGGAACAAAAGAAGGCACAGATCTAAATCAGACACCAAATTGGTGTCCTCTTACTAGTGTCTGCAGGAGGGTGTAATGGGTCAGGTGAGTCCATCTCTTTTGTAACCCATTCTGTCCCCCACCATGCCTACAATGCCAGCCTTTAATTTTAAGCTCTTTGTACATTGATGCCCAGTCACACCGGTTGGGGTGATAGTAGCCAATTATCCCTCCCTTCTGAGGCCCTCTAATGCACCAGCATAATGGGAGTAATAACAGGAACGATAATAGCGCTCCTGTTACTTCGCAGAACGAGCACGGCCTACGTCAGGAGGTCATGAGCAGCGTAGGTTGTGAATCTGTTTGTCAAACCCATGCAGCTAACCATTTCTGTGGCCAGGGATGGGACACAGTGTAGGCTGAGCTAGCTCTTAGGGATCTGCTGCTTGAGTACGGGGAAGAGAGAGTAGCCAGGAGTGTGTCTTCTGGACCTCCAAACATAGTCTTCCAAGGGCTTCATTCCTTATCCTTGTGGGAAGGAGGCATGTGGCCTTCAGTGGGAAGAAAATAGCACAGGAGACAGAAAAGAGAGAGAGGCTGGCACCCTCTTCCTGTGGTCACAACCCAGTGTCCCCACAGCCCTCATGCTCCCTTCCCACTGTCCCCAGCACCTCCTCTCCCTGGAAGCCAGTCATTGGTCCCAGGTACTATGCCTGGCAGGAGGACCCACACATTTGGGGACAAGCATTCCATTTCCCCCAGTTCAATTAGACACTTGGCTGGACATCCAGCATCGTCAAGCCTTCAGTGGTGACATTTTCTTCAGTCTGGAGCAAGATCACTTGGACATGCTCCTGGCCTCTGGGTTCTGAGGACACTTCATTAGAGACAAGCTCAATACCTTGCGTTGGACCTTAGACTACACCGTAGACCCTGTCATGGGGGTCGGTGAACCAACTGCAGGCAACAAGCAGGGAAATGGAGGTTGAGGCCCAATGCCTGGAAAAAAGCACAGGGACCCAGCACCAACAGAAAGGCAGGCTAGAAGTTACTAGATTGTTCTAGAATGTTCCAGAGCGGAAACTCAATTTTCATGATAGTTTCCCTCTTGGTTTTGAAAGATTGCCTTGCAATTCTGAAGAAGTAGAAAGGTAGGAAGGCACACCTGGGGTCAGGGGTCGGGGGTCGGCGGTCAGACAGCTGCTCAATTGCTTGTTTGCCTGAGAAAGTGGTGGGAGGGCCTGAGTTAGTCCTGTTAGGATGACTCCCAGTTCTAGGGCTGCAGTGCAGGGGTGGGCCACAGGCCTTGTGGTGGTACAACATCCACCTTGTCGTTGGGTCATATGTTTCCCTGAAGCCCTGAACCCTGACACAAGTCCTGGAACCCATATCAAAGGTCTCCTAGCTGTTCATCAAGTTGCCTTGGGTGGTGTTGGGTGAGTGGCACTGCACCCTGGCTGCCCTTCCTTTCAATTTCCCAACAAGACCTTGTTTTAAAATTAATGGTCTGTGTTTCCTGGTGTCATAGCAAGTAAGACCTCTGTTGACAATGGTTCTAGGGCAGCCGACGTGGCTGTGCCCAGGCTCAGCCTTCTGTTTGACAAATAAGAGTCAGGAAAGCACAGGGGATGCTTTGGCCTCGGGGATGTCAAACTGAGATCTTACTTTTGGCAGGCATGCTCTAAAGTCAATAGGCAGATATTAAAACAACCTCAATCCATCGGGTCAGGTCACTTAGCTAATGAGGTGCGGGGAGGTGGGGTGACTTATGGGTACCCTTTTAACTTAACAAGTGGAGTCCCTCCAAGTCCTGTGTTTGCCAGGAGCTTGCTAAGCAGTCTTTGTTATTGGAAGGGCCAACCGCCTGGCAGGAGGACCCACACATTTGGGGACAAGCACTCCCACATCCCCCAATTCAATTAGACACTTGGCTAGATATCTAGCAGCGTCAAGCCTTCTCTGGTGACATTTTCTTCAGTCCAGGACAGGATCACTTGGACACGCTCCTGGGCTCTGAGGATACTCCATTAGAGGCAAGCTCAATACCTTGCGCTGGGCCTTAGGGTACAGCTTGGGTGTGTGAGGGCTTTCTTAGCATGAACAAGGCCCTGGATCCAGTTCCCAGCACTGTAAACATGCAATGTACACCCCCCCCCTCCCGCAACACACAAGTGCATCACATAGAAACAAGCCCTACACGGGGTATGTCAACAAGCCTACAGCACGGGCTACACGGGGTATGTCAACAGCTAAGTGGCCTGCCATTGGTTGACAGAATGTTACATCTGGAGCTGTTTCCTCCACGCTTGTTTTATTGTTCATACTTCAGGGGACAACAAAAGGACATCAGGGAGGGTTCATTGTCAGTGGTTTTCTCCAGGAGCGAAAATACCTCGCTGGCCCTGGAACAGATCTGGAGAGAGTCTCGGTCTGCTATATCCTGGGAACAACACGCGTCTGGGGAGGACACTGATTCCCTTACATCTGCGCCCTCACTGGGATGGCCTTCTGGTCACCAGGGACCTCACTTGTGTGGAGCTGGAGGCTCAGAGTAGGAGAGACTGGAGCCCTCCAGGCTCATGTCTCTGAGCCGGTCTTCATTTCTGTGAGGGAAGGATTCCTTGTAGAGAGTAGAGGAGATTCCTTCCTGCACCAGGTCCTCGAGGTTGCTAGAAATATTGGAGGACACCCCCCCAACTCCACCATACACACACATGCATGTTGTTTGAGACATTGGCTGGGAGCCCTGCTGAAGCTCTGGAGTAGGTGGTTGAACCAACAAGAGAAGAGGTGGAGCCGGGCAGCAGCAGTAGCAGCAGCGCACGACTTTAATCCCAGCACTTGGGAGGCAGAGGCAGGCAGATTTCTGAATTCGAGGCCAGCCTGGTCTACAGAGTGAGTTCCAGGACAGCCAGGGCTACTCAGAGAAACCCTGTCTCGAAAGACAAAAACCAAAAAAAAAAAAAAAAGAAAGAAAGAAAAAAGAAAAAAAAAAAAAGAAGAGGAAGAAAACCCACTAGGTGTCTGTCTACTTCTGGCCACTGAACTCTGACGAGCAGTCCTTGGTCCTTAGTGCCCTGGGAAGTGTTGTGGTGTGTCCTTGATGACCTTAGAGGGGACAGGAAAATGATCTTATCTCTTCATCCCTGCCAGGGACATAGCTCTTCAGTAAGCCCCACGGCATTCTGGGAAGAGTTCTGGAAAGCCAGCCCCACAGGATGACACAGCAAAAATGATGGTTTGCACTGCATCGAGCTTCCATTTTCCTTAGCTACAAGGGTTCTCAAAGTCAATGTCCCAGTGACCAGCAAGTCCTTTCCCCTTCCCGGAGTGAGTCTCACTCACTCTCTCCTCCTGATCTGCACTGCAGAGGTCACTGCAGCTGGCCTCTGTCACAGGAGCCAGTGTAGTGGAAAATTTAAGACCAGCAACACAGCTATACATTAGAGAAATCTCTGCCTGAGCGGCTCACTCGGGACTGAGATGGTGGGCCCTGAGATGGTGGGTCTACTCTCCTGGCTCTTCAGCCTCTGGTCCCCCACAAGCCTGGTCTCACGTGTCATCAGCAGCGAGTAGAGCTGTCTCGGTGCGCCTGAGTCTTTTGTCCTCCCTGTAAAGCAGCTGAGCCATGTCTCCAGGCGCCATGCTGGATTGCTTTAGGTGGGTTCTGGGGCTCAGACTCAGATCTCCATGCCTGCATAGCAAGCATTACTGATGGAGCTGTCTCCCCAGCCCTCCTCCCCATCAGCTGTGCAACCTCAGGACCGACGGCCGTGTCCTGAGACCCTCAGCTTCCTCCACCCATCTCATCTGCGGGTCTTATCTTTCTGCACAACCATTTCTGTTGGTGGAAGAAACAGTCCGTGGGAATTTCCTGCCATGGTGACCCCTTGGTGAGCAGGAGGGCTGTTTTGTGGTCTGCTACACAAGCTCTAGAGACTTCCTCTGCCCCGGTATGTGGCATTAGACCAACCAGGGGCAGCTCTTGGGGTCTCAGTTGCCTCACATGGAGTGCTGGGGGTTATAAAACCTGCCCCTATTGCCACCAGAGAGATGGAATGCCTGGCACAAAGCAGACACTTGAAAAATGGCAGGCATTATTCGTATTATTATACCACCAAGACTTAATTTGCTTAAAATGTTTACTCTCTGAGAATCGATCCCCTCCCGGATTCCGGAGAGGCTCATAAATTCTCAGCAAACCTTATACAATAAGAGTCTCCATCCAGAGCTAATAATTCCCAAAGTGGGAGATTAATAATTTCCCGTAAACTTGCTGGTCTGGACATTAAGTGATGGAAGGCTTTCTCAGCAGCTCATAGAGCGCCCCCAGGCCAGAGCTGCTGCAGAGGAACAACAGGCTCTCAGGCAGAGGAAAATTCCAGTCTCCAGGCCCTGCCTCCGCACTGCGCATTGAATACAGAGGCAGCCAGCAGAGGGCACAGAAACCCATTAACATTTAGCAAAACACCGGGGCTTGTGTTCTGCTGAAATGTCAGGGATGCTGCTATCTGCGTCACTTGAAAATTCAAGAGTGGGGCTCGGTTTGGGGGGCTCGAGGATGGCATTTCTGCTTGAGCCCTGGGAACTGTCTGCAGAGTGGGCATGGGGGACATGTACAGTGGCCAGGGGGACACGTGTATAGCCCTCACGACATCTGGAAAAGGGTCTGTCCTCCATTACTCTAGAGTACACATCTGGCCATGGAACAAGAAGACCCCAGTGTCCCATCTGCCCCAGGAGAGCACTGCCTGTCTTCCCACAGAATCATCCTTGACTTGTTTGGTTGCTATACATTCTAAATTTAAAACAGAAAAAAATTAAAAATACCAGTAACATCTGGGGCTCCAGAGTGCATGCATGTGTGTGTGTGTGTGCCTGTGTGTGTCTGGGAAATGTCACAGGGATGTTTAGAGAATTCCATATCCTTGCAAGGTTATAATTCACCATTTCCTGTCCAAATGCCCAGTCTAGACGCAGCTCTCCAGTTTTGTAGAAGTCCCAGGGCAAAAGACATGTTTATATATGTTGAAACTGCTGGCCAGGATGGCCAGGCCTTGAAAGTATCCCCAGTCCCAGGAGAGGGGTGTTGGGGCTTTGAGAGTGTCCCCAGTGCCCAGGAGGGGGGATGTTGGGGCCTTGAGAATGTCCCCAGTGCCCGGGAGGGGGATGTTGGGAATGTTGGGGGCATATTTTGCAGCTGTTGAGAGATCATACAGGCTTGGAGGGGTGTGATTAATGTTGCTCGCAGCCCTTACAGAGGGCCAGAATTCATTTCCCAGCTCAAACCCACCTGTAACTTCAGCTCCAGACGCCCTCTTCTGGACTCTGTGGTCACTGCATGCATATTCCATAGAAGTATGCAGACAGTACATAAACACACAAAAAAGCATGCATGCATCGACATACTCATCCAGGGACACATGCACGCACGTTTTAATAAAAAAAAATTATTTGAGGGACTTGGGATGTAGCCTAGCTGATTGTGTAACACATGTGAAGCCCCAGGTTCAACCCCAGCCTTCCAAAAACTGGGTGTGGCTGTCAGTTGGGGTTTGAAGTTCAAGGACATCCTCAATTACTTGGTGAGCTCTAGGCCACCTTGGGCTACATGAGACCCTGGTGGGTTTTTTTTTTCTTTGCTTGTTTGTTTTTTAAAAAAGACTTGATCTTGTCTTGTGTACTGTATGTATAGGCCAACAGATTGCCCAGGATGTGGCCCTAAGGGTTAGAAATATGTACTTGACCCCAAGTTACAACTGTCAAGAGACACCCTGTGTATGTCTATCCGTGTTGATCTAGGCATAAAAATTATGTTAAGGAGGCTGAGGGCTGACGAGCTGGGTGCGTCCATATTGCATTGGGAATCAAGTTTGATTCTCAGAAACCAAATAAAAAGCCAGATTGGTGGAGACTGGATCCCTCAGAGTCTGTTTCCAGCCTACTGGAGACTGGATCCCTCAGAGTTTGTTTCCAGTATACTGGAGACTGGATTCCCCAGGGTCTGTTTCCAGCCTGCTTGCACAAGAGAGAGCTCCTGCTTCAGGTAGCAAGGAAGATGGAGCCTGAGGAGAACTGCTGTGGACATTTGCCCTCCGCATGTGCGCGCGCACACACACACACACCTTACACATGTGCATGTGCACACACACACACACATATACACCTTACACATGCGCATGTGCGCGCGCACACACACACACACACACACCTTACACATGCACATGTGCACACACACACACATACACCTTACACATGCGCATGTGTGCGTGCACACACACACGCACACACATATACACCTTACACATGCGCATGTGTGCACACAGGAGCACACATACACATGCGCTCCTGTACACACATGATCACACGCACATGCACACAACATGCACATGCATATACACTTACACATGCACGGGAGCGCACACAAGCACAAATGCACACACACAATGCACACAGACACATACACGAACACACATGCACATACACTTGAGCACACACAGTCATATGCACACACACGCTCACACACACACGCACACACACATGCTCATACACACACACTCACACACACACCTGTACCACACACACAAAGAGGAAGAAAGGAAAACGATCCCTCCCACCGTAGCTCTTCAAAGCTGGGGAATTTTGACAACGAGCCCTTCCAAGGAACTTTTGAATGCCGTATCTTATGAATGCACTCAAAGCATTGAAGTACGGGGCACACGCTCGGTAAACATTAAGGCTCTGCAGGTCAGTGAGCTTACCCTGACTGTGGGGCTGAGCACCATCATGCAGTACAGACTGAAGGGTGAGGGGACATGCGCTCAGACTCCCCAGACATCTCTCAGATTCTCAAGACAGGTGCAGAGAAAGCGACCAGTCCCCAAAGCTTCCAGAACTTTCTAAAGCCCCAATTCCTGGATTCTGAAAGGAGCCCCTCCCAGACCGGCTCAGGGCTAGCTTCTGCTAGGCGGAGCTCTTGGAGACTGCTACTCCCAGCTGGAGATGAAGCTACCACCAGGTGTCGCCTGGAGACCACAGATGGATTCCCAGCCAGTGACTGGAGGCCAGCCAAATCCCCCTTTCTCCTTGCATTAGACCCTTGTGCCTCAGGTTTCCCTGCCCCATTCTTACCTACTGTTTTCATCTTTGTGTAGCTGAAAAATAGTTTTTAAAATATGTAATTTTGTATTTTCTTAAGATAGTGTTTCATGTAGCCCAGGCTACTTGACTCCTTCTGGACTCATGTCTTCCAGTTTAATGGCCTTCTAGGGGTTTAGGAATCATGGTCTCAGCGTTAAGGGTAAGAGATAGCTAGCTTTAAAAGAAAAACATTTAAAGAGTCTCACTACTATGTTGCCCTGGCTGCCTGCCCTGGAAGTCAATATGTAGATGAGGCTGGCCTTGAACTCACAGAGATTCACCTGCTTCTTCCTCCCAAGTGCTGGGATTAAAGGTGTGCACCACCACACCTGGCTTGTAAGTCTACATTTCGACCTCCCAACAGAGGGATGCCTACGACCCTTGGACTGTAGTGGATATTTTAATGCAACAAGAAAGGCAAGGTGTCTCTAGGGCCAAGCCTTGCTCCTCAGCAGAGTGTAAACTGTGTGTGTGCAGGGAAGGGCGGTGATCTAAGACATGAGTCGGAGCCGCGTGAAAAGATTTAGGAATAGCATCCAGCTTGGCACGGTAAAGTTCTAGCTGGGGTTCTGACATGGGCCCGTAGAGTGTGTTCACACCTGCAGATGGAGTCCTTCTTTGAACAGAACCGAACTCCACCTGGAGACAAAGAGCAGCCACTGCCAGCAGGTGGACAAGTGGCCTGCGCTGGGGGTGCAGGGGGCATCTGACTCGCCGCTTGCTATCTGACAGACGAGGCGAGACGTGTTTTATCTCAGTGCTGGTATGCTGGGGCCCATCTGGGGCTCCATCACCACTTCCTTACCTCACAGCCATCTCTTCCATGGACAAAGCCAGCCACATGGCTTCTTTAATTTGTCCTGGCCCTTGTCAGACCCCTGCTTCACCTCTCACATAGCCTTCTCTGTCTTGGCTTTCCCACATCACTCTTTGTGTGTTCTCATGTTTGAGTGTGTACATGCAGGTTTGTGTGGCGCCCAAGTTGGACATGAGTTGCCTTTTTCTCACCTTTGGGCTGGTGAGATGGCTCAGCAGAGAAAGGAGCTTGCTGCCAAGCCTGATGATCCGAGTTTGATCCCTGGGATGCACGCGATGTATAGAGGAAATTGACTTGCTCAAGCTGTCTCCTGATCGGCTCCATATGTGTACACTCCACCACCCCCCCATCACTCATACAATGTAACACAAAATTTTTAAGAGAATCTCTCAGTGAAGGAAGCCTAAGCTACCCTGGTTGACCAGCAAGGGCTCCTCCTCCTGTCTCCATCTCTCCAGAGCAGGGTTTGCAGGCATGTGCTACCACATACAGCTTACATGGGCACTATGGATCCGAACTCAGATCCTTGTGTTTGTACAGCAGACACAGGAAGCCACCACTATTCAGTTCCCGGTAGGCTTGGGGGAGGAGGGTGTATGTGAGCCAGAGGAGAGACAAGCCAATGCAAGGCACCAATGTGTGGTATCAAGGAGAGTTCAGGTTAAAGGACAGACGGTAGCAAATATCTGCGGGCAGGTAGGGAAGTCTGGCCGAGCTCTGCAGGAATGAGCCATGAGATTCTCTGGAACATCCTGGGACATCTTTGGCTGTCAGACACAGACTTACTATGAGACCCTTCAAGACCCTCCATGGTACATACCAGAGAGAACGTGAGCTATAATTCCACACAGAACAGCTCCTGCAGTCATGTTTGTAGCATCTTTGCTTACATAATCAGAAAAATCTAGCCACCCAATTTGAGGTTCTCATACAAGGGGACTATTACTCACAAAAAAGCAAAAAAAAAAAAAAAAAAAAAAAAAAAAAAAAAAAAAAAAAAAAAAAAAAAATTAAACCCAAGCGAATGGGTCAAACCCAGTTACCAGCTACAAATAAACCCCACAGCAACAGGAACTTAATACTGGTGGCCAGTGGAGAGGGCCAGCCAGGAAAGACAGAGTAGGAAATGAGTTCAAGTAGCCTGGGGGTGGGGTGCAGGTATTGGGGCATCTGATGGAAGTGATCAATTGTACAACAGTCTAGAAACTTCTAGATTGTGCACTTTAAATGAGCAACTGTAGGCACATGAATTTTGTCAGTGAACCCAGAGTTCTGTTTGGCTTATGTGTATTCCTGTGTGTCCATTCTTAGGTGTGTGCATGTATGTGGGAAGCAGTAGTTGACATCCAACACCCATGCTGGCTTGATTCATGTGGACACAGGCCAGAGGGATGAGGACCGTAGAGGAAATCCAGTGTCTGACTCTAGTGGGTTTGTGCCCAGGGCTAGAGTCTTAGGTAGGCTGTCTCTGGGAGACCGGGCCTCAGCATGCTTGGCTGTCACATGGCCCATGGATCTGGGTGCCCACCTTGGGGTTCTGAGACCACTCCAGTGACTGAGGGTCCCTTGTGGGTGAGGTGTAGCCTGGTCTCCTCTTCCTAGGTTAGCTCTGGAACACACTTGCTGCTGCTGCTGCTGTTCCCTCCAGCCTACACCCCCACCTCACCCCACTCCACCGCCCCGCCCCGTTCACCAGACTTGTCCCAAAGGCATTAAGTACAGAGGAAGCTCCCAGCCTTCTCTTCCAGATGTTTCCAAGCCCATGAGAGGAGGAAGTGAGGAACACAGAGACGCCAGATAATTTAATATCTCCCTAACCCCCGCCGTCACAGTCGGGGTGATTTATCTTGAGAAAGGTTCTGGGTGGTGTGCGGGGCGGGGACGCCATCCCCCTTCCAGGAAGTGTAGAATTAGAGCTGGAGAAGATGGCTGTTAACAGCTGCCGGAGTCGGGTCCAGAGGGAAGTCTTTGACCCTGTGACCATCCCTTTGAGGGGAAAAATATCTTGCCTGGCATCATTTGCTGTATATATTATACGTCGATGTATATATTTAGCAAAGAATTTCAAATTCTTTGGGAACAAGAATCCCAGCATCCTGTTTTCACATGTCCAGAACAGAGATAAGGATCAAATTTAGCCAGTCACACTGATGCTGTAGGACATGCATGCAGGGCCAGAGCCTGTGTGCATCCCTTTTCCCAGAACTGGTGGCCAGATGGACGTGCGAGATTCAGGGTTTGCAGAACTCCCCTTCCTCTTGGACTCTCAGAGGTCAAGGCTAGTCTGCGGCAGATGGGAATGCAGTTAGGGGCCCTGAGACGTTTGGAGAGCGGCTCTGTGGCCTAGTTCTGTAGAGAGGTGAAGCCATGAATTTTGGGGGGACCCTACAGGGCACCATTGAACCTTCAAGTCACCTAGCTGCCTCCCAGCCAACTCCTGGCTGTATGTCAGTCAAAGCCGAGTGCACTGAGGCCCGGTAGTCAGTCAACCAGGCAGATTAGTCAGTTGGGAATTAAAGACAGGCCAGGGCACACAGGTTCTAGAATTCACTTACCTGGAGAGGTTGGTTGGGGTGAAAGCTTCATTCTCTTAGAGTGTGTTGGAGGGGAGGCCTGTGGTGGCTGGAGTCTTTGTCCCAGTCCCAGTCACCCTGTGGGCTGATGGCTGAAGAGTGTCTGGCTTGTGAAGCCTGATTCTAGCTACACTGGGAGCCACTGACCGTTCTGGCCTGGATCACCTGTGTCTTAGTTAGGGTTTTACTGCTGTGAAGAGACACCATGACCAAGGCAACTCTTATAAAGGTCAACATTTAATTAGGGCTGGCTTTACAAGTTCAGAGATTCAGTCCATTATCAAGGTGGGAGCAAGGCAGCATCCAGAGAGATGTGGAGCTGTAGGAGCTGAAAGTTCTACACTTGGCTCCAAAGGTAGACAGGAAAAGACTGGCACCTACCTGGCTAGGAGGAGGGTCTCAAAACCCATACCCACAGTGACACACTTCCTGCAAGAGGCCACACCTCCTAGTAGTGCCACTTCCTGGGCCAAGCGTATTCACAACCACCACACTCTACTCCCTGACTCTGCCAGGCTTGTTCGAACGCATGAGTCTATGGGGGCCACGCCTAGCCATAGCGTAATGAAGAATGTATTTAGTCCAACTTCCAAAGTCCTCATAGTCTTTCACAGTCTCAACAACGTTTAAAATCCAAAATTCAAAGTCTCTTATGAGATTCATCCAATCTCTAAACTGTAATCCCTTATAAAATCAAAATAAAAAAGCAGACTACACACCTCAGACATCACAGGCTGTACATTACCATTCCAAAATGACACAGTGAGGAAATCCTGGACAAAAGCCAGACCCCAAACCAGCTGGGCCATCTCCAAACTCAGCATCTCCATGTCTGATGTCAAAGCTGTCTTCAGATCTCCATTTTTTTTTTTCATTTTTGTTGACTGCATCAAAGTTCTTTCTCCCGGGCTGGTCCCACTCCCTGTTAGCATCTTTACTCAGCAGATAGCCCATGGCTCTGGCATCTCAAACATCTTGGGGTCTTCAAGGCAACTTCAGTGTTACAGCTTCTTGTTCCAATTCTGGGATCCACACATGATCTTCTGGGCTCCTCGAATGGGCTGGGGTCACTTCTCCAACTCTGCCTTCTGACACTCTAGTCCATGGCTGATTCCACTCCACTGCTGCTTCTGTTCTTGGTGGCATCTCCAATACACTGCTGTCTTCTGCTGCAACTAGGCTTCACCAATAGGCTCTCATAGGCTCTCTTCGTGGTGCCGAGCCTCAACTTCTTTGCATGACTCTTACAGTCCTGGGTTGTCAACTGCAACTGAGGCTGCACCTTCACCAATGGCCTTCCATGCCCTTTCAAAGTACCAAGCCTCAGCTGCTCTCCATGACCCCTTCATGCCTTCAAAATCAGCACCACCTGGGTGACTCTTACACATTACCAAGTCCTGCTGCAGCACAAGGTACAACCTTGGCTATCTCTGGAACACAGCCTCTTTGTGCTCTCAGAAAACACTTCCTAGATTTCACCTCAGTGATGCTGGTCTCTTCTTAACAACCATTAATTGCTTAGCTACAGCTAGCTGGCATCAATTGTCCCAGTAGTCCCCTCTGTTCTTGACTATAAAGTCAGAGCCACGTGGTTGAAGCTGCCGAGTTCTGCTGCTTGCTGGGACTGGAACTTGCCCCCCATTATCACCAGCTTTCTGTTTTTCAGCTCCCTCACTGCCTAAGCTTAGCTGTCTGGGAACTTTCTCTGTAGACTGACTTTGAACTCAGAGATCTGCATGCCTGTCTTGTGGGATTAAATGTAACACTCCGCCTGGACTTATAAACTTTTCTTCACCTAGAACTTGCTCTGTCCCATGCTGGCCTTGAGCTCAGAGATCTACTTCCCTCTGTCTCCTGGGTTAAAAGCGTGGACCACCATGCCTGGACCTAGGCTTTTCATAGTGATTATGCTTCAAGATCCAGATCAAAAGCTTGTGCCATCTTATGTCAAGGTAACACACAATCAAATCTCCTTATGTCCAAACAAAAGCAATAACCAGGTCATAAGAATATAACTATCCACTGTTCAACTGCAAACACAAACAAGCTTGGCTGGGTGGAATCTTGCCCTGAGATCACTACTCCTTTAATCCATTTATCTCCTTGAACACAGAATTCAGCTCCATTTCACTTCCTGGTGCCCCTTTATTATCACTTAAACCATACATACATTTTGTACTTTTTCTTTTTAAGCTTGCTATACTTGATCAAAACGCTCTTCATAAGACTGGATAGGTATGGCCTCAGAACAATGTTTAAACTAGGCTTTTTTTTTTTTTTGAGACTTCCTTCCTTAATGCAATTAATTTGACTCTCTTCACCTCAGCCTCAGAGAGATTCTCCAGACAAGGGCCAAACCCAGCCACATTCTTCATCAAAATACCACAAGAACAGTCTCTAGGCCACATACTAACATTCTTCTCCTTTAAAAACCTCTTAAGCCAGGCCCCCACAGTTCAAATCACCCTCGGCATCAATGTCTTCCACATTCCTACTAGGATGGACCACTACGCATCACTTAGAGCATTTCATCACTTTCCAAATCCAGAGTCCCCAAATCCACATTCTTCCAAACAAAAGCATGGTCGGGTCTATCACAGCAATGCCTTAGTCCCTGGTACCACCTTCTGTATCCGTTAGGGCTTCCATATGAACAGACACCATGGCCAAGACACCTCTTATTAAGGACAACATTTAGTTGGGGCTGGATTACAGGTTCAGAGGCTCATTATCATCAAGGTGGGAAATGGCAATGTCCAGGCAGAGGAGCCGAAAGTTCTACATCTTGCTCTAAAGGCAGACAGGTAAAGACACCCATGTGGCTAGGGGGAGGGTCTCAAAGCACACGCCCACAGTGGCACACTTCCTCCAACAAGGTCACACCTCCTGATAGTGCCTGGGCCAAGCCTATTCAAACCAGAACATGGTACAGTGGCCAGCCAGAGCCCAGCCCTGGCACCCTAGGCTGCTGTACTTTCTACAGCCTCATCTCAGAGTGGCGCCCCTTCTTAACTTTCCCCACCTCCCGTGTCTAATTTGTGTCCAAGGGCTGAGGTAAGCCTCCCCGCTCCTGCTTTGTGCCTCTCAGACAATCCTTGGTGGCATGGTTGTTAGCGTCTCTCACCCTCAGAATGATCGCTCTGTAAAAATGTGAGGCCATGTTTCTCTCCTGCCTCAAACCTTCCGTGACTCCCAACTGACTCAAGGCTGACACGTCCCAGGCTCTCTGTACTCCAGGGGGCCTTTTGTGGCTCTCACTCTGGGTCACACCATCCCCCTCTGGGTCTCAGGAATGGGTGTGCTCTCTAGTTCTCCCTATATCACAGCCTGCGCAGGTAGTTCTGACTAGCCAGGATTCCCTTGCCTCTCTTTATCTAGCTGGTCCCATTGTCAACATCCCCGTTGCCTTCTCGGCTTGCTCAGCTCAGATGTGATGGCTGGAGACAGTGCAGCCACCTTGTAGTGTTTAAGACAAAGAATTTTCCAGAGATTCGGCTCTTATCTTAAGACACTGTGAACCAGCAACAGCAGCAGTCACCCATTTTTTTCCTGATGTCACCTTAGTGGGTTCTCCCAGCCAAATCCCAATATAAATCCGATATATTCCATCTAAACAAACATCTATGGATCTACATAGAGGAGCTCAGCTGCGCTGTGCATTTCTGCACTCAGGATTATATGGTAGATGTTGCTCTATCTTGTCAAGGCTCCTGAGAGAGGTCTGAGCTAGGGACACAGCTCAGACCTTCTCCTGTACCCCAAATTCACACCGTTTACCATTGACTTTGCAGGCTCCCCTGCGCATGGTGCCTACTTTCCAGTCTCTGGACTTAGGGCGTGGCCATGCATCACTCTGGTTCTAGCTCAGACCAGAAAAGAGAATGGACCCCGGGACCCTCATTCCCTCTCCTACTTCTCCGAGTGTTGTTTCCTTTGCTGTGGGGAG
The DNA here is from genome assembly GCF_008632895.1 of Mastomys coucha. NCBI lineage: Eukaryota > Metazoa > Chordata > Mammalia > Rodentia > Muridae > Mastomys > Mastomys coucha. The sequence goes on along the minus strand of NW_022196897.1, from coordinate 159,947,426 downwards.
GACACATTAGTACCTGGGAGGTGGGCAAGAGACACGGGAGCAGGGCCCCTCAAACCTCACAAGTAGAATCGGCAGTGACTGGTGTGCTCAGGGCTGAGGACTGGGCTCTGAGGACTGGGCTCCAAAGGTTCTTTCCATGCATTAACATGAGTTTCCATGCAGTCGGTTTTAAAATGTTAGCCCCTCTCCCCGATTTTAGCAAGAGACAGGTCAGCCCTCAGCTCTCCTCAGCGGCTCCACAACATGAGAGCCAGCAGGAATCCTTTCGGGTTCTCAGTCTCACCTGCTGAAGCGGCTGTCTTGTCTCCAGGCATCTTATCTGACTGAGCTCAAAGCATGATAGGGAATCAGCTTGGGAGGCAACAAGAGCTCATATATGGGAGGGTAAGTTGGGACCAACTAGACAAGGAGAGGCCCGGTAACAAGGTCTGCGTTAGGCAGTAGTAGCTGGCTGTTGCAGTAGTCCGGTGAGGGAGGAAAGCAGGCAGCCTGGGCCTGAGCCTTAGCCCAGGGGCACTTCCTGTCAGGCAGCCTGAGCCCAGGGGCACTTCCTGTCAAGGAATTATGGGTAGAGAACACTAAGCTTCCCGGAGCCTGGAATTTTGAATTCGGCTCTGGACGCATCTTGGAGGGAAGAGCCTTCCAGGGCTGGGCAGAGCCTAGCTAGGGACATGTGTGATGGTGGTGATCCAGGCAGGCGTCTGGCATGTGACCGTGACAGCTCTTCCTCTTCCTAGGCACGTCTCCATGTGTGTGGCCAGAGGTGCTGGGTCTGGCCAAAGGGGGAGGGTCTTCATAGGCTCCCGCAGCTGCTCTTCTTACACCTCTGACTTGGAACCAAGAAATAGCCACCTCACGGCTCTAGGTGCTGAGTCAGCCATGCAAGAGCGTGACTGGGGTCCTGGTCATTTCTCTCCAGGGCAGCTGTGGCCTGGGACAGCGATCAGTCACAAACAGGACATTCTCCCCTTCCTGCCTCCAGCCTTGAGGACACCTGGGGTGGACCCCAAGATCTCTAGCAGTACAGAGAGATAAAGTCACATACAGTTTGCTGCATCCACACCAGAGCTCCCAGGAGATGTTAGCCTCTGTATCCATGGTCCTTACTCTATCCTCAGCTCCACCATGCTGAACTTTGACATGGGGGCGGGGGGCAAGAAGGGTCTGCATAGCTCAGAGGGAGGGCGCTGTCCCCATGTGAGGGTTGTTACCAGGCTAGTGCTGTTTATGGTTCTCCTGGATGGAGACAAATCTTCCCAGGGGCCTTTGCCGCTGTTCGCTGTTCCTGCAGAGTATACTTGTCGGGGGAGGAGTCCCCACTCCCATGCCGAAGCCTCTCTGGGTCCTCCTACCTCTTCTAGCAGCAGGAATGAGTAGTGTTGCCAATAGCACCTGTCCCACTTGCTATCCCACTTGCTGTAGTCCTTGCTGCTTACCAGCCAGCGGGCACAAGTGAGGCTATGCTTGCGACCCAAATGCCACAGAGTCCTGCTATGCCTACTGGTCCTTCTGGGGGCTCAGAAAATTCCATAAACTTTTCCACTTCAGACAGTTCTAGGGCCTTACAGCTGCCACCCACACACATGCTTCTGAGAGGGTGCGTATGCTGGCCGCCAGTGCCCTCTGCTGGTGACACTATGTTCTGCCGTGGGCCTAGGTCATTGGTCCCATAGTATAGGGAAAACAGGCTCTCCATGGAGTCTGCATAGCTCAGAAGGAGGTGCTGTCCCCGTGGGAGAGTCTCCTCCTCCTCCTCCTCCTCCTCCTCCTCCTCCTCCTCCTCCTCCTCCTTCTCCTCCTCCTCCTCTTCCTCCTGCTGAGCAAGTGAAGGACTGTAGGAGACAGGCGGGGCTGGGAGGGTGTTTGGCAGGCAGCACCTGCTGCCGAGTACCAGAGCTCTGTTCTGACGCTCCCACAGGGCTTAGGGGAGTTGCTGCAGCAGACAGGACCCAGACACTTCTCCAGGCTGCCATAGGTGCTGCCTCTGATGCCCCCGCAGGCTGATTTCGGTCTGAAGGCTCTTCACATTTGACTGAAAGCAGTGTGGACCCCTCCCTGTAAGGCTGAATGGGACGTCTCCACAGCTTCTTCACTGGGAGAGAGTGGGCAAGGTGAGCCACAAGGCTGAGGGGACTCCGGTCTACTCTCCGGAGACTAGAACGACAGGCCAGTTACACACCTAGGAGAGTAAATGACAAGCGGATCTCCCTAGGGACACATCACCCACTGGGCTCCCCAGCATGCTTGTCTAAATGGTTACCATCTTTACTCAGCTCAGCTCTCTGTGGGTTCGGGACCAGCTTTCTCATCTGAGTGAATGAGTGAATGAATGAATGAATGAATGTACCGATGAAGAGAGAGCTCTCCTGTATCACTTGGGACATTTTAGGGTATAATTAGCAGAAAAAAAAATCATTGTAAACTTGCTTAAATCCAAAGAGGGTCCTGCGGGCTCAGGACACCTTGTCACTGTCAGGACTACCCCGGGCTTTCAGGGCACGGAGGAGTGATGCTGCCGGGGTCCCTGTCTCTTCCTTCCCCGGCGCAGGGGGCTTCTTATGCTCCCCCATGCTCTTTTCCTGCATGAACTCTCCCCGTGTCAATGAGCCTCCACTGCAGGAAGCTCCAGCAATGGGCTCCTCAGAGCTCAGGGTCCAGAGTGAGCAAGGCTCTTTTCCCATCAAATGTCAGAGAAGTCCCCCTGGAGCTACCTGATCACATGCTCATCCTAGACTCAATCCCAGCCTCAGGGAGACTGAGATAGAAGGTCAGCCTGGGCTACATAAGAAGAAGCAGACTCAAAGCAAAAGGCAACTCTTGGAGCCCAGCAGGATGGGATACTCTGATTGGCCATTGGCTAATGGTCCCACCCCAGCGTATACGCATTGGGTTGGGGGCGGAGCATCGTGATTGACCCCTGGCCACAGACTAGAGGGAAGGAGCAAAGAATGCATATACCCGTTCATGATATTACTTTTAATCTAAAATCGCATGTTGTGTTACTTAGCTTGATCCACTTCAGGAACCAAACTTGTCGTTCTTATCCAACTTTGAGAACCTGCACATTTCTTGTGTTGTTAGGGCCTTAAAGCAAATAAAAGAAAGCAAGAAAGGGTGGAATCAGACAATAATTTCCTAGGAGAACGTTTCACTTCTAGCTGTCCACATAGAATGTTGGTGTGAAATAACACCGGGCAGTACATGACAAGGCTGCCTGTCCTCCTACAGTCTGGGGTGAGCCGTTCGTGATCTCAGTGGCTGCCATTTCTCCTTATTACCACAGCAGAGAACACTTAAGAGTCTACTTCCGCCACAGGGATGGGTGGGTGTGGAGGCAAGGGTGACCTTCCCTGAGCTTGTGGCAGTGTGGAGGGCTTGGGCTGCAGATGGGGACCTTCACAGTGGAAGTGTCATTTTTGGCCTTCTGTCAGTCTCCATGATGTCCCAGGATTCCCTTGATGAGTTTGTCATCCACTGGAATCTTGAAATCCTGAAAACATTCAGGCGTGTTTGCTGTTAATTCAACAGGTGAGTCTTGGGTTGACTGAGTGCTCTGTGCCCTGGCTTGGCTTTCCAGATCCCAAGCTCCGTGCCTCTACATCCAGTCCAGGCAATGGATCTGTGCCAGTTCACCAATAACTAACACTCTATATGGTTGGGGGCCCCAAACT
>NW_022196897.1:159924938-159943745 GCF_008632895.1 Mastomys coucha | reverse complement strand
GAGTCTGTTGCTTGCTGAATAAGATCTAAAAACAGAGAGATAGTTGAAACAGCCAAGGCCCACTTACAACATCTACCTAACCACACATACACACACCTAAGAGTGTGTGCATCCAGTATGGTACCCCATATGAAGAGTGGGTCTGGAAGCCCATATCAGCTCTCCACTGCCCATGCCCACAGTAACAGGGCCACGTCAGGGCAGTCTCTAACCACCCACGCCCAGCATCACAGCGGCCTCCAGCCGCCCCCTGCAGCATCATGGTGGTCTCCAGCTCCCCAGGGGTCTGAGCGATGCAGCTTGGGTACCTGCACTCCCAGGAGAGTTTTGGGAGGCAGAGCCTTGGCAGATCTCCCACGAGGCTCCTTGCTCATGTGAGGTTTGTTCCCCATTTGTCCTTAGGTGTGAGCCGGTGATCGTCACCGGGAATCGCATTCCTTATGGCATTTTAAAGAGGTTTTAATAGGCTCATTATATCAGCTACTGGGTTAAAGCAACACCATCTGTCTTCTAACTTCTTAGGTCAGAAGTGCAGACGCAGCTCATCTGGGCTGGGCTTGCTCAGAGTCAGTGTCAGAAGGACAGTGTCCTCATCTGAAGGCAGAGGGTTGTATGTACCTCACCTGCTCGGGAGGTGATCGCTTGCTTCCACCTAGCAGGGATGCTGGCATAGAGGTGTATGATAGGGAACCAGGGGGAAACAGAGAGACAGAGACAGACAGAGACAGAGACAGACAGAGAGAGGCAGATAGAGACAGAGAGAGACACACAGACTGAGAGTCAGAGAGAGACAGAGAGAGACACAGACTGAGAGTTAGAGAGAGACAGAGAGACAGAGAGACAGAGAGAGACACACAGACTGAGAGTCAGGGAGAGAGACAGACAGAGAGAGACACACAGAGAGACAGAGAGAAACACAGACAGAGTCAGAGAGAGGCGAGAGAGACAGAGGCAGAGAGACAGAGAGGCAGAGAGACAGAGACAGAGACAGAGACAGACAGAGGCATAGAGAGACAGAGAGAGACACACAGACTGAGAGTCAGGGAGAGTGAGGGACAGACAGAGAGAGACTCACAGAGAGACAGAGAGAGACACAGACTGAGTCAGAGAGAGGCAAGAGAGACAGAGAGACAGAGAGAGACAGAAAAAGACAGCAAGAGACACAGACTGAGAATCAGAGAGAGAGACACAGAGAGAGAGAGACAGAGAGAGAGAGGAGGAGGAGAATGAGGACACAGAACTTAAGCAAGCAGCAGGCCTTGGGAGATAGCCTTCTGTCACTGGGCAAGTGTCCTTGGGAGATAGCCTTCTATCACTGGGGAAGTGTCCTTGGAGAGTGTGTGGAGAGCCCTCTCTCTGCTTTTTCAGGGGCTTTGACCATGTCACACCACCATCTGTCCCCAGTTACCAAAGGACAGGCTAATGGGGCGTGGACTTCAAACCTGGTGACCTGCCAGCTCAATAGGCCTTTCCTCTGCATAGTCTAGCTGCCTGAGGTACTTCAGGACAGGACAGACAAATGACTAAGCTACACTCTTTTCAATGTTCTCATTCTGAAACTTTCATCGAGGAATGGAATAAGTCATGTAGTTTTTCTTTATTGATCAACTGTGTTTTCCCTGGCGTTCATAGATAACCATTTTCTTGTTTGCTTAAATACTTAAAAATGAATATATTCCTCACTAGTTCAGTGTCAACTTTGCATAGGTCATGCTAATCAATATTCTTAAAAAAGTATCACGTCAATAGATTTTTGTCTTCAGGAAGAACTTCTGGAACACTCTTTGCACCTTTCAACGTTGGCCTAGTCTCTGCTTGAGGTCAACTCTGGATCTCTGGGATATCCAGAGATCTCTGCAGACACCTATAGCATAGGGTGCCCATAGGCCAGCTGCGGATCTTGCCTCCCTCCCCTGTGAATGGTTGGATCCAGGTCCCTCACCTCTGCGTTTGGGGGCTTTTACACATCTGGCTACCAGGAGCTCAGTTATGTGGTAGCACCTGTCAAGGAGGAGAGCCTTCCCACTCCCTAGTGCTTCCAGAAATCTGTGGTCCTCTCCAGCTCACTCTAATGATTACAGTGCCCCTTGGAGCCACTGGAAGAGCTTTGGGAGGGTAGAGGTTATGGTAGGCCCAGCAGTGCAGCCTTCCTTCTGAGGGCCAGTTTCCCTGCCAAGGGAGAGGACTAGAGCACCCTGAGACTTTCCCCCAGGCTTCGGCCTTTGGGGTCTATTTGTGATTGCTTCAGACCTAGAAAGACATTTTGGCTCTAAGGACCGAACAGGTCACTAGACATGTTTATGCCAGTTCTGATCTCATTACCACCCTGCCTGGTTTGCTGAACGATGACACTCCAGGGTCCTTGTCTTGGGTCAAGCCCAGCCAGATAAACAAGGCAGGAGGAAGTCTGTCTCAAGAGATTGAGTGGGTGTAGGTAAGGTCCCTCTGGACAGGTGTTGAAACCCATGGAGCTAGCCCTGAGCACAGGCTGGCCTCTTGGTGTGGCTGCAACAGTGCCCGTGGGTGGTAGGTCTGCCTCTTCAGGGAGCTCCAGGCTTCATGAGAGGCCTCTCACCTAGTTGGGCCTGACCCATGCAGAATGTCCAGGAAAATCTCCGTAAGGTCAGCTGATGGTAGGCTCAAATCACAGCTCACCACTGGCACTTCTAAATTATTGTTTGATTGCCTAACAGGGACCGTGGCCTTGCCAATTTGACATTGAAAGAACCTTTCACTATCTCTCTTTGGAAATGTACCTCAAGACCCAATGAGGTGCTGAGAAAGAATACGGATACAATATACATAATGTCTATATAGACACTGGCCCATAAAGGTTCAGCGTATAGGCCCACGAGTAATTAATAGGCGAGCTAGATGTGTTTCTGTGTGTAATCCACACGTCTGTAACCCCCCCATCCTGGAGCCAGATGGGCTGTTGACTCTTTCCTTTGGAAACCGGCTCCGCACAAATGATTTAGGCATAATTTATATGCTTCCCCAGTGACAAGTCTTGGCCCATATAATTAGCTGTAATGATAAATACAAATAAAATATGGGATAATATGTGGCCAATTACCCGTGCCAAAGCTATAATTCCATCTGTGGGGATGATAAACTGCCGAAAGCAGCAGTCCTGTGGGGTTGGCTCCCAACATCAGAAGTCGCCTGACAGCTGACCGTATGATGTGAGGTGCAACTGTGTGGTGGCATCTGAGACGCAGGGAGCTGGGGAGATCAAGCTCCAGGAGAGAAGGGCTGGAGCTGAGTCTGCCTCTACTGGTGAATCTCAGGGACGCTAATCTTTACACAGCATTGCCGTGACCTTCCAGTGAGCATGCCAGGGACACAGGCCAGGCAGCTGAGCAGTGGGAGCCTGAGGCCTGGTAGCAAGCAGCCTAGCTCCGGGCTCTGAGTGGTGATGCCACTGGGGATGACACTAGGGGAGGCAGGACTCTGTAAGTTCTGATGACCACCTTGTGGGGCACAACCAGTGTTCCCAGGATAAATGAGAAAGCGGGCTCAGGATTACTGGTAGCTGCTGTGCCGGCTTGGTAAAGATGAGGGGCGGGTGTGAAACTGGGTTGTTCTTAGCTCTCCAGAACTCTCGACACTTGGTTAAGTGGCTCTCCCTCGGCCATCCTAGAGGGGCAGCTAGTGTGTCACAGGGCCTGCAGAAGGCAGGGCAATGGCCCCCCAAACTCCTGTCCCGATCCCATTACTTGGGAAAAGTTGGACACAGGTGAATCAAGGACACAGAGATAGGGTGAGTGTCCTGGGGTACCCTAATACAGTTCCAAGGATCCTTAGAAGAGGGAGGTGAGGGAGATCTTAGACAGACCGGAAGACAGAGAGTGACAGCCCCAGGAGAGAGGTATGACAAAGCCAGCACTACCAGAAATTGGTGTGGCAGGCTCTACCCCAGAGCTGTAAGAGGGGGCAGTGCCTGCTGATCTCTGGTGTGTGGTTTGAGCAGGTTTGTCCCCCCCTAGATTCATGTGTTTCAGTGCTTGGCACCATGAGGAGGTCTTATTGGCGTAGAGGTGGCCTTGTTGGAGGAAGTGTGTCGCTGTGTAGGTGAGCTTTGAGGTCTCCTATGCTCCGGTTCTGCCAAATGTGGAGGATAGCTTCCCTCTGGGTGCCCGTGGAAGACAGTCCCCTTCCGCCGCCTTCAGATCCAGATGGAGAGCCCTCGGCTCCTCCAGCACCACATCTGCCTGCACACTGCCATGCTTCCCATCATGATGATAAGGGACTGAACCTCTGACGCTGTAAACCAGCCCCAGTGAAATGCGTGCCTTTACAAGAGTTGCCTGGGTCATGGTGTCTCTTCCCAGCAGTAACACCCTGACTAAGTTTATCGGACTTTCTCAGAGCATAGAACGAAGAGTTTTACCTACAAAAGTGTGGGTGATTCCCTCAGTAAAAGGCTGCACTAGAAAATCTTTACCCAGTAGGGACGAGGGCTTCAGGCTTCTGCCCCCAGGTTCTGGGAGTTGAGTTTGCTGTCTTAAGCCTCCAATTTGTATTGCTTATCACACAGCTGTGGGGCACCCACCCAGCCAGGCCTGTGGCAGCTGCTTGGAGCCACCTCAGGGGCTACAACATTCCTTACTGACACTGGAAGTCACTGTATTGGGTCTCTATGATGCTGTTACTATGTCATCGGCTCAGAGACTTGATAGGATACATGACCTCATAGCTTTAGAGGCGGCCACCTAGCGGCTCCACCAGAATTGGGTCTTGGCAACCTGTGTTTTTTTCTAGAGGTTCCGGAGGATATCCTCTGTTGTGCATGACTCCTCTGATCCAAACAGTGGCCATCTTGGAGAGTTTGCTTGCCAAAGGTCACCTCAGCTGGGCCTGTCAGATGACTGTCTATGCCATCCTCCCATATCGGGGCAGGGAGGATTGTGAGACCACCAGAGTGTCCAGCCACTTGCTCCACCCCACCGACAGTAGCCAACTCCGTCCTGACTGCATGAGGCACTGGGGAGGGCACAGAGTGCACAAGTAAGTAGAACAGGAGTCGGACTCCATGTGTGTAGCCATGGGGCCGTTGTCGTCCCTACTGGGTAAAGATTTTCTAGTGCAGCCTTTTATTGGGGGAATCACCCACACTTTTGTAGGTAACTCTTCATTCTATGCTCTGAGGAAGTCCAATAAACTCATTGGTTCCCCAGAGCGAGTTTCAGTGGAATGGTGTCTCCATTTATCACTTGGGCCTTAGGAAGGAGGGCTTGCTTATGTGTCCCCCGGGAAGGAACTTAGCAACGGCCCATTCCCTGGCTGTTCCATTTTGTAGGGGCCACTGAGGGTGGAGAAGAGGGCTCTGTCTCCTGGCCAGGAGCAGGAGGAGTTTAGATGCCTGAGCCTATGGGAGTCCACGGGGTAGTGGGAAGAGGAGGGGAGAGATGGGCCAGAGCAGAACCCAAAGCTCGTACAGAAAAGGAAACACCATGCCTTGGGCTCAAAATATAAGGACATGCGGAACTAAAATAAACGAGTAACCAACAACCCAAACCACACCTGTAATCAAGATAAATAACATTTTAATGCAATTTTTAAAAATCAAAATTAATGCCAAAAAAATCTATGCAAACAAAATACCAGGGCTTTAAATAAAGACAGATGAGTTACAGTGTTATGTTCAGCAATATTGGAGCTGGAGGCAACAGAAAAAAAAATCTGTGAGATGATCCCTTATTTACTGAAAACTTCAATATTTTATACAACATGGAGATGTTTGTATTGACTCTAGGTTTTAAAAAAGTTATTTGTAGGAGTATTGATTTTTAGTGCTTATGCTCTAATTTCTCCCCACTTTTATCCTATGTTTGGTGGTAGATGGCAGGTGACCAGTTACCCAGAAGGATGGCCCTGGCGTTCCAGGGTCAGGGCCCTCCTCTGAGTGAGTGATCAGCACCTGCCGAGCAGCCAGGATGGGGTTGGAGGAGCGCTCTCCTCAGCCTGACTCCGGTTCATGCAGTGTCGTGAGCGTCCAGTAGGGGGCAGCATGGCACCTCAAGTCCCGCCTGGGCCAGGGGCGCTTGTTCCTACAAAGGTGTCCAGACAAGAGGGAGGCAGAAGGCTGCTGGAAACCCCTGCTCTGGGGGAGGTGGTGGTGGGGTGGGGTGGTGGTGGTGGGTAAGATGGGGGGTTGAGGATGGGGTAGGGAAGTGGGGGCTCCAAGTTTTAATCCTGGTGAACTGTGTGGTTTAATTGCATTTGAATTGAAAACAAACAGAATAAACACTGTGCAAGATTGAATGTTAATGCCACACCAGGCTCACCACAGCCACTCTGGACAGACTCTTCCTTGTGAAGAATACAGGTTGGGGTGAGCTGGTCTCTGCCACACCCTGCAAGGTGGTATTCTGCCATGCCTGTCTGCCCCACCTTGTCTGTGTCAGTGGGCATGAGCAGACCTGGAAGGGCTGGGGCATGAGTACCATATTCTGGCCAAGCTCTCCACACAACCACAGCGCTCCCACCATGTAGTGAGTAGGTGACAGGTGACATCACCCCTGGATGCCCCCAGCCCCTTCTGGGGTCATGATGGAGCACAGTGCTGTGGTCTTGGCTAGCCTCAGACTCCTGGGTCTTCCTTGATAACATACTTCCCCACTGAATGACATCTTTGCCTCCCACAGGACATTCAGGGAAAGCACCCAGCTGTCACAGTACTTGTGGGGTGCCGACTACGGGCCAGGTGCCATGGAAAGGTTCTGTGGGGACACGGGACCGCTGGGCTGGGAGCCCAGGGTGAACAGTAGGGTAGCAGAGGAGTGGGGAAGCGAAGGAATTCAAGACTGAATTCCTCTCAGGTGATCGCTTAAGACAGACCAGTTCTGCCATGGGTGATGTAGTGTTTGGGGAGCCAGGGTGTCCTGCCCTGAAAGAGTGGCTCCCACTTAGGCATCCCGACGTTAGGCATGGATTTGATTTTTATTCTTTATTTTGTGCCATTCACATTTTACTCATTTTCTGCAGAAGGCAAGAGCACATCCTTTGTTAATTTGAAAGGAATATCATGAAAAGGTAAGATGTTCGGGAGAAAACCCATTTAGACATAACCCATTAGACATTTAGCCTTAGGGAGTGGTACAGCTTGGGGTCTGTGGCTGCTGGAGTCTTCACAGGGCCAGCAGCTTTGTGGCCATCCTTCATGTTACTCTGGGACGGTGGAAAGAGCACCCGGAGGAATGATCAGATGGGTGGGCACAGACCTGGCCTACAGCCTCCCTTACACAGGTGTCTCTCCTGAGGGTGGGATGGCCTGACCTCTCAGCGGTGGGCTGAGGACCTTTCAATTGGCTGAAGGACTTGAACTCACCGGCAGGGCCCTGCCTCTCATAGCACAGGGAGACACGCTGGGGGGCTTTGAGCTGACTGTCCCATCTGTGTCCAGGACTATTCCCTTTCTGGTAGACTGGAGGTCTAGTCCTCCTCCTTCTTACGCAGGTGGAGATGGCCCTGCCTTGGCTCAGGCCTCAGGTCCCATCACAACGGTGGCCAGCGCTTAGCAGATAGTCCAGGTCAAGAGGGTGAGCTTGTGAGCATGGCTCTGAGATGGCCCTTGCAGGCCGAGGGTGAGTGTGAGACATTAGAGTGGAACCTGGGAGAGACGGGGTTTGCTGTGCTTTCTTCAAGAGCCTCCCCCTGCAGGACATGGGGACCGCATGTGGTTGTGGAGCTTTGGCTTCAGGTTTAGGGCAAATCTGAGCCTCACAGCTTTTTTGAGTGAGCCAGGCCCTGCATGTGTGATGGGACTGCCTCTTATTGGACAGGAGAAGAGAGGATGCTGGTCAGGCAGGGAACAAGCCGTGGCAGGTGGACTTCCTATCTGGTACCTCTCTCCCTTTGTGCAGTTCTACAAGGCAGACAGAGTGAGGAAGGACACAATGTGGAGGACATGGCGGGGGCAGGGGGCGCGGGGAAGGTGACAGTGATGGTGACAGCGATGGCTGGCTTTTCTGTGGGTGTCTGGCTGGTGACCTTTTGGAGGAGTGGATTCAGAAGTGACTGCTATTTGTGAAGGCGCAGTTCAGAGACATCAGATGGAGTTGCTACCTCTGTGAAAAATGTCAGGCCCCTGCTGTCCCTGGTTGTGAAGAGTGGATGCAGCAGGATCCAAGCTGAGATCTGACAGGCTCCCAAGGAAGTGTGTCCTCAGAAAATGCTTGCATGTCTACTTATTTGTTGAGATGGTAACCAGTGACGTGTGTATGTGTGTGTGTGTATGCATGTGTGCCTGTGGTAACCAGTGACCTGTTAGTGTATGAATGTGTCCATGTGTGCCTGTATGTGTGTGTGTGTGTGTGTGTGTACCAGTGTGCCCATGTATATGCATGTGTGAATGAGTACATATGTGTGTGCCTGTGCATGTACACACTGTCTTTCTCCCTTGCTGGACTCCTTCATCAGGGTCTCATGGAATGGACAGAGTAGAAAACTATTTTCTTCCAAAGAGTATTTTTGGGGAAGCTATGACTAAAGCAGTAAGAGGAATGGGCACCAGGCTGGGGTAGGGTCTGAGGATTTGCTGGGATCTAGCTTCCTCTCCAAAGCAGTATAACCTTTTACCCTGTGGCAGGGTCACCCGAGGGGCTGAGCCCTGGCTGTCAAGGTCCTGCTGCTTCAAAGGTGCCCTTTGGCTTCTGCCCCCATAGTCCTTCAAATCTGTGCAGATCAAACCCCGGGGGCCCAAACTTTGCCACACGTGGGTTTGCCACAGATTCAGCCTGCTGGGGCTTTAGTGTGGTCTCGTGTGCCTCAATGTGTCCTGCTGCCCCGATGCCTAAACTCAGGCTCCAGAGTCCTTCTCTGACATTAGAAGTGTGGAATAAATTCAGAGTTTCTTGAGCAATAGCTGGTACACAGCAAGTGCACATGCTACATGGTACACAGCAAGCACACACGGTACACAGCAAGTGTCCGTGGTACACAGCAAGTGTGCAGTCAATGGTGGCCCTTGCTGTCTGTATTTGATAGTGACTGACCAGGGTGTACTTCCAGATTCCTGCAAGCTTGGCCTTCTGGAAATGCTGAGACTTGGGGGGAGGAGCCAGGTACAAGTTCTGTCTCCCCAGCGGGGATGAGAAATCAGACCTCTGGATCCTTGGGGAAGTGTGTAGAGGGCGGCGACAGCGGAACATCAGAGGTCTGCGGTGAGACCCGGCTGTGTGCCATCTTGAAGGAGGATTGCTGGGTCTCCGAGCCATCTCAGCAGTTATCTCAGCAGTTACTCCTTGTGCCTTCTGCAGTGAGCCATAGAACCTCATTTTTAAAGAAACTGAAGCCCGGAGCCACCAGCAGGGGCTGCAACCTTTAGGGCTGGTGGTCAAGGACAGGACAGGGATCTTCCATATGTCTCTCAGATGCCCTTTGAGGGAGACTGAGTCTCCAGGAGCACTGGCCCAAGGTTTCCGGTGACATAACTAACTCCATGAGACCCTAGCGCCTGTTCCCGGTGCCCCAGCCCAGCCTGGCTCCCTAGTACCCAGCCTCATCTGAGTAAGTGGAGGGGATACACGAACCCAGGCCAGCCCTTGCTCATATATCCCTTTGTCCAGAGATGGAATCAATCAGCAACTGGGGCAGTTTGGGATGGATGCTCAGTACAACAGAGATGCCAGTGGGCAGAGAGGCTGGGCTCCCTTTGGCAGATGCTGTTGATGAAAGGAGGAGGGTCTTGGTGCCGTTGTCTTTGCTGGGTGTGGTGCTCTGCAGGAGGAGCAGAGAGGACCTGCGCCCACCATGACAGCTTAGGCACAGAGTCTGGCCCTGTGGTCCATTTCCCTGCACGTGCTCAAGCCTTCCCATACCCATTCTCTGGAGACCCAGATAGGATGCCAACAGGGTCCTTCCTCTCCTCCCCTCTCGCCTCTTCATGCCCATGGGCCCTCGCATCCTGCCTTCGGCTCCTCCTTCCCCTTGGATCCTCCCCACTCCCACTTGCCTATGTCCAGCACTTGTGGTTCTGTTTTTGTTTTTGTTTTGCATCTCCACCCCTGTCCATCTCTCTCCTCATCCCCCATCTTCCCTCCCCTCCCCTGGAGCAGTGAGGTAGGGCTGTGCTGCTTGCAGCTGACGCTCCCACTCCAGAGCTGGTGTTTCAGTGTTCTGGAAGGGTGGGCACATCCCCAGAAGAGCTGCAGCAGAGGGGAGGATGGTGGGTGGTGGGGGACAGTCGCTTCTCCAGGGATTCAGGAACACCCTGGGAGAGACTGAGAATTCTTTCCAGAACACTGAAAAGTCAGTTCTCTTCAAGTGTGCTGCTGTTTAAGGGGATTAAACAATCTTTACCTGGGATGGTTGCAACCATATCCCTATGAATGACATCCCCCAGTGCTGGTTCGCTTTGTCCATGTGACACAAGCTAGGGTCATCTGAGGTGAAGGGGCCTCCACTGAGAAAACGCCTCGGGAAGATTTGCCTGGAGGCGAGCCTGTGGCAGTTTCTCGACTGATTAATTAATGATTGATGTGGAAGGGCCCAGTTCCCTGTGGGCGGTGTCTTCGTGGGTGGGTGATCCTAGGATGTGTAAGAAAGCAGAGTAAACCTGAGGACCAAGCACCCCTCTGTGGCCTCCGCTTCAAGTGTCTGCCCTCAGATCCGTGCCCTGGATCTTCTCCTGCTTTCCCTGATGGACAGTAACCTGTGAGACACATAACCCCTTTCTTCCCAAGATGCTTTTGGTTGAAGTGTTTTATCACAGCATTAGAAATCAAGCTAATACACCCAGGAGGAGGGCGTGTGCTTGTGGACCCTCAGAAGGTTCACTTCAAGCCTAGTGTAGAGAAATATCCTGTGCAGTGCAGGGTTAGACCACAGACTCATCTTGTGGACGTCTTACAACCTGAGTCTGAGCTCCCAATTCAAAAGTCTATCAGGAAATCAAACATGGCCAGCAGACACTCACATTTAATATTTCTCTGAAAAACCCCTGAACCCGAGAGGACAGCACAGCCCACTGCCCCAAATGTGCAGCCTGGTGAATTTTTACAAGCGCTCCACAGCTGGGTCCCCAGGGTCTTGATTAAGAATAGAATGTGACCTGAAGCGCCCTCTGTCTGAACCCCCTCCCGCTGCCACCCCACAGAGACCCCAGCCTGACTCTGGCAGGTCGATGCTGTCTCCGCACTTGATATAAATGGAAGCAGACAGTTCGTTCTTTTCCCGTGTCTGGCGTCTCTGGCCCCATGTTCTGCAGATTTATTTTTATCTTCAGTCCCACCACAGCAGGTTTCCTGAGGCTGGGAAGGTTCCCACAGACAGATCCTTTGGGTGCTAATGGCTGGCTGACAGAGGGAATGACCAGCCGACCAACTAACTGGCTTCAAGGGATGATCAAGGGATGGTGCTGGGGAGGAAGCTGATCCAGGAAAACACTTGCCATGCAAGCTGAGCCAGGTGCTTTGGATGCCAGTGCTGGGCAGGAGACAAGGATATCCCTGAAGCTGGCTGGTTAACTTACTTGGTGAGTTCCAAGTCATTCATAGACCTTGTGTCAAAAACCCAGATGAATGGCACCGGAGGAACTCCTGAGACTGGTCCCTCTGGTCTCCAGACTTACAAACACAGGTGCACACATGTACAAAGCACACACGAGGGCAAGTGTACTCATGTGAACACACACACACACTCACGAAGACACACACAGCCCACAGGACTGATCAAGAGTTCTTGGGCCTACCATAACCTCCATCACACCTAACTGACACACGATATAGGTGACATGTGTCTAGGAACTTGGAGAATATCTGAGGGCAAAATTGGTTGCATATAACACAGAACCATTTACAAACTCCAGCCATTTTTAGTAGTTCACCCTGCTGTACAAAGTATTCACTTGACAGAGTGGGACTTGGCATTACATGGTCACAGCACTGCAGCGTTCACATTACGTATTCTCAACATCATAGCAGTCTACTTGCAAACCGGTTTGTCACTCTGAAGTCCCCGTGCCCAGGCAGCCTTGATGCCCCCTCCCCCCACCCCATTTGTTTCTGTCCCTATGGACTCACTTATGCCGGGCTCTTCACCACTGAGATCCTAGCACAGGAGGCCGGTGTGTTTTCTGGTGTCTTGTCTCAGGTGCTCACCACCTGGACACGTGTGCCATTTTTTTTTTCTTCTTTTGACTTCTGGTCACTTCAAGGCATTTTATTTTTAAAGAAGTGAGAATTGCTGATGGGTGTGAAAAACACTCCTCTCCACCCCGTTCTCATCCCAGCCCCACCCCCGTCCTAAGGGAAACTATCAAAATTAGTCTCCCACAGTGCTTTGCTTTTGAGATGGGAATTGTTTGACAACAGGAGAATCTGCAGTTCCAGGCGACTTGCTCTGTGGCTTGAGGGGAGGGCAGAGTGACATGCGTCAGGGCAAATCATCTTCAGGCATGTCCACATTGAGACACCCACTGAGGGCCGCAGTCGGTCACCTCTGCTGTCTGAGGAACCTGTGGGCTTAGACGCCTGGCGTTTCATGGTGTCATCGTCCTTGCTTTATCACTGCAGGGCGGGTTCTTCATCACAAACCTCATTTAACTTACTGAGAAAGGGAAGTCCAAGGTTGCTGGCCCCATCAGTGCAGCCTTGGAGGAGGGGACCCTTGATGGTGTCAATATGGTGGTGGCCAGAAAAACACAGGAAACAAGATCCAGGCCAGAGGCGTCCAGTGATCAGGCTCACTCTTCCCACCACAAGCTATCTTGAAGGAACTATCAGGGTTCTCCGAAAATTACATGAACTGCTTCCCAGGGCTGTGCCTCCAACATCCCTCTCCCTTCTCCTAGGTCCCACCCCTCACAGCTCTATCACCTTCTGACATCACTGCCCTGGAGACCAAGCTGCCAACACAAGACCTCTCATGACACCTGGAAAAAGTGGTGTCTGTCGGCAGAAGGTGGCATGGCGGCCTGGGGGACAGCTTCATTGGACTACTGTTGAGGGAGAGGAAGACTCCTGCCTTGCCTGTGGGGACACTGGGGAGGGACAAAGGGATACTGTGTGTGTGTGGGGGGGAAGAGATGGATACTGGAATAAAGTGAATTTTTGATGTGTTCAGTTTGGGATGCCTCAAAAGGACACATCAGAAAAGCACTTGGAAATATATTTATTCGAGAAAGTATGAGCTGTTGTTTCCGGCATATTTAATTTGCACCCCGCTTAATAACTGAAACAACATTTAGCAATGGAGAGGTTTTCTATTTTGCTTTGGTTAAAAAAAAATGGAGCATTTGGCTTTGAATTCATCTGGAACCTAGGCATGACCTTGCAGCCTTCCCCCCCCTCACCCCCCCCCGGGCCTTCCAGGTACCTGGCACATCACCAGGCCCACCCTGTGTCTGTCTCTTGGTTTGAGACATCTTAGTTCATTTCCTGTTGCTGAGACACAGTAAGTAGCCAAGTCGGTTGTGTTATAGACAGAGAAGGTTTACTGAGCTCACCATTCCTGGGGCACAAGGTGGAGGGGCTGTGTCTGGTGACAACCTTCTCGGGGACAGTGTTCTAGGGTGTGTCAGGCATGCACAGTGGTGTCGATCTAGTCTCTCTCTCCCCCCCGCCCCCACAAGGTCCCCAAAGTCAATCACGGGGCTGATGATTTTGCCTGACTCTCACCATTTCCAGATGCATGGTGGGATCTGCTCTCTGCATACCTCACAGCTCATTGTGTGTGTGTGTGTGTGTGTGTGTGTGTGTGTGTGTGTGTGTGTGAGTGAAACA
This sequence comes from Mastomys coucha, assembly GCF_008632895.1. NCBI lineage: Eukaryota > Metazoa > Chordata > Mammalia > Rodentia > Muridae > Mastomys > Mastomys coucha. The sequence goes on along the minus strand of NW_022196897.1, from coordinate 159,930,018 downwards.
CGAGTACCACAGCAGGCATGTGGAGATCAGACATCAAGTTGGGGGAGTCGGTTCTTTACTTCCATGAGACCTGTGTGCTGAACACAGTGTCAGGCTTGGTGGCAAGCACCTTTACTTGCTGAACCAGCTTGCCAGGCTGCAGGCTCCTGTCCTTCATGCTAATTATCTTTTAAAACTAGAAAGAGACTGTTCTGATTAGCTTACACCTCTGACTTGACACAGCCTAGAGTTATCTGACAGGATAAATGACAGCTAAAGGACTGCCCGAGTCAGGCTGGCCTGTTTGTGGAGACTGTCATTACTAATTGGTGCAGGAGGACAGAGGTACCGCAGCCCCATGTGCAGCGTCATTCCCTGGGCAGGTGGGCCTGAGCTGGATACACTCAGAGCAAGCCAGCAAGCTGCATTTCCCAGTGGCCTCTGCTTTGGGTCCTGTCTGAAGTTCCTGCCTTGAGTTCCTGCCCTGGCTTCCATCAGTGGTGGAGTACGACCTGGAAGCATATATCGAATTAGCCTCTTTCTGCCCTGAGTGGCTTCGGTCAGGATGCTTTATCAAAGCAGTAGAAAAGCAACCCGGATACAGGAGTTGGTATGAGGGAGTGGTGTGTTGCCAGGGTGGAGAGGAGCACACAGCTTTTTGTGTCTTTAGAACATTTTACTCAAGGGTTATGGAGCTTTGGGATGGGAGAGTCACCTGGTGCTCAGAGCCTAATGGGCCATTACTATGGGAGCTTGGAAGGCAGCGCTGGTGCACCAGGTCATGCAAGGACTTGATGGAAATTTGGGATCCTGCTATTCCTGTGATAGTTTGACGACTAATCTGTGTGTACTGGTCATGCAAGGGTTGGAGAATCAGCTGTGACTAACAAGAGACCAGCACCATGGGGGTGAATCTTCTGGAGATTCTCTTTGGGGTCAGCACACAGAAACTGTGGTTCAGGGACCACAGCAAGTATGAGGTGGGGGGAGGTAGAGGAAAAACAACCTGGTGAGGCGAGGTGCTGTTGGTAGAACTGGAGGTGAGGATGCCAGCCCTTGGTGACTGACCACGAGTGAGCCCTTGGTGACGCACCTCAGTGGCAGGACTTGGATTTATGCTGCTGCACTTTGTCCCTGTTCTCTGCTTCTCCCCTTTGGGAATAAGAACGTTTGTTAGCTTGCAGTCTACTTTTTTTTTGACATTTTTGTTTTATTTATTGAAAAACTAAAACAGTGAGATATATAGTTTTTCTTTCTTCTGAAGAGATATGGTACTTTTAGATTTAACTATATATCTAACTTCCTTTTTTATTATTTTTTTACATTTCAAATGATATCCCCCTTCCCAGTTACCCCTCCACTCTCTCTCATATCTCCTGTCCCCCACTTTCCTTTGCCTCTGCGAGGGTGCTCCTCCACTCATTCACCCACTCCTGCCTCACCCCTCTAGCATCCCCCCCTATGCTGGGGCATCAAGCCTCCCTCCCCTCTCATTGATGTCAGATAAGGCCATCCTCTGCTACACATGCATGTATCTGGAGCCATGGATCTCTCCTTGTATACTCTTTGGTTGGTGGTTTAGTCTCTGGGAGCTCTGGGTGGTCCCGTTAGTTGATACTGTTCTTCCTATGGAGTTCCAGTTCCCTTTAGCTCCTTCAGTCCTTCCCCTAGCTCGTTCATTGCGGTCCTCAGGCTCAGCCCAATGGTTGGCTGTGAGTATCTGTGGCATCTCGTCTTACAGGAACACACAATGGAGATGTTCAGCTTCTGAAGAGAGATGCTGAACTTTTAAAGTTTTGGAATTTTTGAAATACTGTGGGACTTTGAAGTTGTACTCTTTTATGGTATGATTTATCATGAGATCTTGGCCACAAACAAGACAAGGTTCTGGTTTAATGGATGAGCTTGTGTGTCGGGCTGACAGTGGGTGCTATGCTCTGGTTGGCCTTGTCAACCTGATGTAGCCTAGAGTCATATGAGAGGAGAAGTCTCAACTGAGGGATTGTCCAGGCCAGCTTGACCTATGGACGTGTTTCTAAGGGACCGTGCTATAAATTGGTGCAGGAGAGCCTGGCCCACTGTATACAGTGTCCTTCTATGGCAGGTGGTCTCCTGCTGGGTAAGAAAGCCTGTGAGCTAGCCAGGAAATAAGAATCTGTGGGTTCTGATTTAAGTTCCTGCCTGGAGTTTCTGCGCTAAGTCCCCTCAAGGACGAACTAGAAAGCACAAGTGTAAGCCAAACCCTGGGTTGGTTAGCTTTTCACCAACTTGACACAAACAGAAGAGGACAACTCAACTGTGCTGTTGCCACCATGAGACTGGTCCTTGGGTATGTCCATGGGCTATGTTCTTGGTTAATGATTGGTGTGGGAGGGCTCAACCCTCCTCCATACCCCCCACTGCCGGAGTAGGTGACCCTAGGCCAGACCAGCAAGCAGCTTTCCTCCATGGCTCCTGCCTTTGCTTTCAGTTTTTAGCCTGGCTCCCCTCGGTGATGGACTAGGATTTGGAAATTCAAGGCAAAGAGTTTGTTCCTCAAATGAGTAGAGAATAGACTAAGACACAGACACTGGCGATTGCTGTCACCAGGGACAGGATCTGGTTTCTGGGCGTGGAGTCAGAAGTCCATCTGCTGGGAATCTTGACCCACCATACGCAATAACACTGCTTGGCCACACGAGCTGCCAATATCCCTCATATGGTCTCCCCAGAATGCAGAAGAGGGCAATGGGGGGGGGGGACTCCACAGGGTTTGGGGCTCAATTACGCCATTTGTCTATGTGGTTCCAGAAGGACATGAAAGCAGCTCGCTTTCCTCTTGGGGGTGTGGCTGTGCAGTGACGCGCCCCTTCCACCTGACCGCCAGCAGCACCTGGTTCCCAGCATGCAGCTCTTCCAAGGCCACTGTTCCGCTATGTGGAGCCGCCCTTGAGCATGCGCACACGGTGGCAAAGGGTTTCATTGAGAGGATGTGAAAGGATGAGGGGCAGAGCGAGAGCGCCAGAAGGGGAGGGGAGAAAGGTGGGAGAGGGAAGTCAGGCATTACTGAGCTAACCTAGGAAACTGGTCCCCCAGGCATGCTCTGAAACGGAGAGGGGGACAGAGCTTCCCGCCACACTCCAAGGGAGAGACAACACAGAGCTTTGACCACAGAGGGGCGATTGCTGGGGCGTTTGGAGACTGCTGGCCACAGGGCTCAAACTGGGTGGTACTGGATGGAGGTCATTTCAGTCCAAGCTTCAGGAGGGCTTTGTTTTGTTAGTTGCTTCGTTGTGAACCAGCCTCTTCCCTATTTGGGTACCAGATCCATCCAGATTCCGTCTGGGGAAACATCTTCCCTTGTTTTATCCCCAATCCCATCTACCATGTTAAGGGTCGAGCCAGGTGAACATTTTGGGCGCCATTCTGACTGGCTCAGGAATAGACATGCTATCAAATCAGAGTTGATGGGACAACATGAGAGAGTGGTTGGGACTCCTGGGAAATAGTTTGAGAATAAGGAAAGCCAGGAGCAGGTGCAGCCCTCTTGTGACCATGAGGGAGTGAGCCTGTCTGAGGGTGAGTATTATCCAGACGCTATTGTTTTCATCCTGCTCTCCTGCTAGTAGTTACAGTGCATCATGGGAAGGGATTGTTGGCCCAAAGGTGCTGATGCAGTGGTTGAGTCTATAACAGAGGCAAGAACACTCCCTGCCTTTGAGAGGGGCAGAGAGCAACTTCCTCTTCTACTGCTTCACCTCTGATTGCCCCTGGCCTTCTCTGGAGTCTAAGAAACTTCCTGATGGTTTAACTGCGTAGAGAGGTGTCTGTCCCCTGTAGCTAGAAAGACTCAGATCAGGCTGAAGTAAGTTGGGCACAAAGATCCTGTCTTCTAGGGCCAGCCAGCCTTTGAAAGCTTGATCAAGCTATGCTGAAGTCTGATGGCCCCTCGAGCTTGGCTGGCTTGGGGTGGGCTACTTCTGTTGACAACCAACAGAATCCCTGAATAATTTCACGAAGGCAGGCGGGGTTGAAGGACTTGCTCCCACAATGTCCGCTGTGACAGAAATGTTTTCTTTCTAAAACTTTTCATCATTTCCAAACTCTAAACCGCACCAAAGCCCGGGAGTGCTCATTTGGTTTGACACAAACGATCATTTGGGGACAAAATTCCACCAAGCTGGCATTTGGCTCCATAGAACCTTTGTTTTAGTGTGTTTAAGTTTCAGTAAAAAATGACAGGGGCAGAGAGATGGCTCATCGGCTAAGAACACTTCAGCTCATCCATTGGACTTCAGCCCAGCTCCCGGTGTTGCCACGGCATCCCGCAACCATGTGAAACTCCAGTCCCAGGGGATTTGATTCTTATTTCCTTGGCCTCTGAGGGCACCGTGTGCATGTTTTACACAGACATACATACACAGTCAAAATACCTGCACACATTTTAAAAAAATGTCTTAAAATATAAATGAATTGAATTTTGTGGGGCTGCGCAAACCCTGCCAGTGGGGTGGGGTTGTATAATGCACCGTATATAATGTATAGTCTCTGAAACATGATCACTTCAGTATCTCAAGCAATCTATTCTGGGGCTTTGGGTGCCTGAAATGTTTCATCCCTGGGGACAGCTGTCCTCGTCACAGTACTTATGAGCTGGTCCCCCTGGCTTTCAGCTTGTGTTCAATTGTACTTTCTTTATAAATCAAGCACAAGTGTTTCTAGTTGGTGTTTAGGCTGAGGCATGCTCGAATCGGGTCTGTTCTGAGTCTCTGGTCCAGCTCCGTGTGGCAGCATTTCAGAGCCTGCTCATTTGGACTGACTTCAGTTGGAGGTTCGTTACTGAAATGATGTCAATAGCACACACACGGGTTCACTAGCTGCGTCTCGACCTTGGAAATGCTATGGTATTTTACAGGGTGCGGTGACATTTATAGGCCTGCTTGGACACCCACAACGAGGTGGCTTTCCATAGATTAAATGTCAAGTTTGCAATGGTCCAAGGTAATTGAATCCTGGAGCTCTGTCCACTTCAATTCTCTACTGGGCCATTGACTTGGGGCCTGGCTCTCATTAGGTGCTAGTGAGCACAGGACCGTTTGTCTTGTGCCAGAGGTCAGTCTGG
>NW_022196897.1:159921080-159924928 GCF_008632895.1 Mastomys coucha | reverse complement strand
GGAGTGGTGAAACAAGACACCCAGAGAGACAGCTCATGTTCATTTCTTTATACCCAAGCACATATGTGGCTAGTTGATGGGTAAGTTATTGCAGACAGACAGTTTGCTGGCTGGTTTCATGTCATCTTGACATAAGCTACAGTCACCCGAGAAAAGAAAACCCAATTGAGAAAATGCCTCCATAAAATCCGGCTGCAGGCAAGCCTGTGGGAGATCTTCTTAGTGACTGATGTGGGAGGGCTCGGCCCTTTGTGGGTGCCACTCATGGGCTCGGCCCTTTGTGGGTCCTGGGAGCTATACAAAATCAGGCTGAGCAAGCCGTGGGAGCAAGCAGGCAAGCAGCACTCCCCCGTGGCCTGGATCAGCTCATGCTCTGCAGCAGGGTTCCTGCCCCGTTTGAGTTCCTTCCTTGGCGTTCCTCAATGGACTGTGACCCAGGATATGTGTGCCAGATAAACCCTTCCTGGATCAGCTCACGCTCTGCAGCAGGGTTCCTGCCCCGTTTGAGTTCCTTCCTTGGCGTTCCTCAATGGACTGTGACCCAGGATATGTGTGCCAGATAAACCCTTCCCTCCCCAAGCTGCTTTTGGTTGGGGTATTTCATCACAGCAGTAGAAGCGCTACGGCACAGTCCTTCTGCAATTGCAAGGGGTTCCCAGATTTGAAGACATCTAAGCAGGGGCTGGGAAGATCCTGAACAAACATGTGGATCTGAGTTCAGATCTAGCACCGTATAAATTCTGGGCACTATGGTCCACACCTATCATGCCAGAACTGGGTGGGGGTGGGGTGGGGGGCAGGGGATCAACAGGAACAGGAGGATTCCTGCAGCCTTCCAGACACCATAACTAGCCACTTTTGTGCGCTCCCCCTTCAGTGAGACATCCTGTCTCAGAAAGTAAAATGAACAGCAACTCAAGAAGTAGCCTGGCATCCAGCTCTGGCCTCCACGTGCGTACACACATGTGCACACACGCAATCACATACAAATACAACACACACACTCTACACAACGCAAACACATCTAGATATTTACAGGAGCCTGGCCATAAAGCTTGGCTGTGGTCTGAGTCTCTTGAAACTTTCTCCTCACAAGGACTCTGGGTGAGTGAGGAGAAATCGCATCCATCTTCCTCCTCATGGGTGCAAACTGGATGCAAGCATCGGGTGAGCCCAGGGATGGTCACCGGGGAGCCCTAAGTTTTCCCGAAGGTTTCACCATGCTGTGATCCACGTATCTCTACCACCACCACCATGACCTTATATACCAGTTCAAGTTCTTCCTGGCCCACACCACCCCCAAGTGCTGGGATTGCAGGTGTGCAGCACCGCACCTGGTCTATACACTGTGAGTGGTCCATACAGTCCATACAGTGGTCTATACAGTGGTCCATACAGTGGTCTATACAGTCCATACAGTGGTCTATACAGTGGTCTATACAGTGGTCCATACAGTGGTCTATACAGTCCATACAGTGGTCTATACAGTGGTCTATACAGCTGTGGAGCTTTGTACTTGCTGAGAGAGAGCTCTGCCCATGGAGCTCCAGCCTCAGCTGCAATTCCATCTGGCTTTGTGGGGTTTTTCAGTTGCTAAGTGGCTTCAGAGCACACAGACAACAAGAAGGCGGTTCTCAGAGGTAGCTTTTGATTAAGAATTAGGACAAATACCACCTGTCCTGGGAAGGCCATCCCCACTAAGGTGTGTACTGCCTCATGCGTGGAAAGCCACGGAAACGTGATCTGCTGAAGGGGAGACGGGACAGCCTGGTGCGCTTCTGGCCTCTCGCCTGCACTGTGGGGACGTCTGGTCCCAGGAAGGGATGGGGACACCTGGTCCCACAAGGGATGTGTGCTTCTTCACCAGCAGATTCCTTGTCTGCAGAACTGACCGAGGTGCCCAGACACTGGATGGAGCCAGGGACAGGCTTGGCCAGGTATACACTTGATTGTTCAGTCGACATCAGGCTGAGTGTCTGGTGGCTGGGGACGTCTCCAGAGCCAAATGGACCACATGACTGCTTCCCCCAGAGATAGCTGGGTCAGGAGACAGAAGATTGTGGACGGGGGGGGGGGGGGGGGGGGGGGGGGGGGGGGGGGGGGGGGGGGGGGGGGGGGGGGGGGGGGCGCGAAGAGGGAATCGGTGTGCCAGTTGCTTTCCTGTCCCAGGTGGCTACAGCACAGAGTCACATGATCACTGAGGAGGGTAAGGATCTGGAGTCAAGGTTGAAGTGACATGTTTCCTTGGAAGCTGGAGGGGGTAGGGTGGTCGTTTCCTCTGGTGATTTACTGGTGAGTTCTAGCCATCCTTGGCTTAGAGATGTTCTCCTTCAATTTCTAAGGTCACCTGACTGTAATACAACATGTGTGTGTGGGTTTGTGTGTGTGTGGGTTTGTGTGTGTGTTTAGGTGTGTATGTGTGTGTGTGTTTGTGTGTGTGTGTTTGAGTGTGTGTGTGAGTGTGTGTTTAGGTGTGTGTGTGTGTTTGTGTGTGTGTTTAGGTGTGTGTGTTTGTGTGTGTGTTTAGGTGTGTATGTGTGTGTGTTTGTGTGTGTGTGTGTTTGGGTGTGTGTGTGTGTTTGGGTGTGTGTGTGAGTGTGTGTGTGTGTTTGTGTGTGTGTGTGTTTGGGTGTTTGTGTGTGTATGTGTGTGTGTGTATGTGTGCGTGTTTGGGTGTGTGTGTGTGTATGTGTGTGTGTTTGGGTGTTTGTGTGTGTATGTATGTGTGTGTGTATGTGTGCGTGTTTGTGTGTGTGTGTATGTGTGTGTGTTTGGGTGTGAGTGTGTATGTGTGTGTTTGGGTATGTGTGTGTTTGTGTGTGTGTTTAGGTGTGTATGTGTGTGTGTTTGGGTGTGTGTGTGAGTGTGTATGTGTGTTTGGGTGTGTGTGTGTTTGGGTGTGTGTTTGGGTGTGTGTTTAGGTGTGTATGTGTGTGTGTTTCTGTGTGTGTTTAGGTGTGTATGTGTGTGTGTTTGTGTGTGTGTGTTTAGGTGTGTGTGTGTGTTTGTGTGTGTGTGTGTGTTTGGGTGTGTGTGTGTGTGAGTGTGTGTTCTCTTTGGAAGGCTCAGAAGCCCAGGATGAGCTCATCTTGTTTAGCTAGCTGCATTTGCAGTGACTTTATTTCTAGTTAAACGCACGTTTGAAGGAACTGAAGACTTGGACAAATCTCTTTTTGAGGGTGGGGCATGGTTCAACCTCCTAGTTGGACCCTTAGTTTTCTCAGGCCTAAGAAGCCATGACATGACCAGCTGCAGCCTTGGCACACGTGGTGAATGAGGACCATGGCTGCCATACTCAGAGGTGGGTTCACCACCAAAGGGCTGTGCTCTTGGGAAACCTCACCCTCCACCCCCCCCCCGGGCTGGGAAGCTCAAGAAACTCCATACACTGGGGAAGGATGTGGGGAGACAGAGCAACCCCACCAGAAGCCCCAGTGTGGTTTCCGTCAGAGGCTTGGCTCTAGCTCCAAGAGGCTGGCTTGGAGGGTCAGCCCCTTGGAAGTCAGATGGCTGCTGGCTCTAATCTCTGTCTGGAAGCTCTCAAATAGGAGAGAGTCCCTACATGGCAGAAATTTGTCTGCCAGGCTCCTGGGTTGGGAGGCTGTGGGCCTCGTGCATCTGAGGATGCTCCAGACCCTGAGGGGATTCCGTCTGCCCCTTGGTGCCTGGTGCCTGTGCCCAGCGGCCAAGACATCAGTGTTGGAGAGCGCTGGAGGGGCGGGGCCCGTGTTGGAGAGCGCTGGAGGGGCGGAGCCCGTGTTGGAGAGCGCTGGAGGGGCGGAGCCCGTGTTGGAGAGCGCTGGAGGGGCGGGGCCCGTGTTGGAGAGCGCTGGAGGGGCGGGGCCCGT
>NW_022196897.1:159908296-159920723 GCF_008632895.1 Mastomys coucha | reverse complement strand
TGTTGAGGATTTGGAGAGGCCCTAAATCTCCTTAAAAGGAGGGACTTCAGCAATGGCTCCACCAAATGAAAGTTCTCCCAGGTCCCCAGGCAGTCATGGAAGAGTCTGTCCCGCCCAGAGTGCACATAGGAGGAAGGCACACACTCTGGAACAGATGATGGACCATCACTGTAGAACTCCAGGTTCGGGACTGTGGCTGAGGTACTTGCCTAGCATGCAGGAGGCTTTGGGGTTTGCTCTCAGCACTGCATAAGCCTGGTTAGGTATTTTAAGGCTAGTACTTGGGAGGTAGAGGCAGGAGGATCAGAAATTCAAGGTCATCCTCAGCTATCTATGCGTTGGTCTCGTGCCAACCTAAACCCCACAAAACCCTACATGGGGAGACCAGAAGCAGCCCCCACAGTGCCCCTAAGCTCTGCCTGGCATGGTTTTGAGGGTGCAGCTCACAACATCTTGTCACCTGGTGTTTTTCCTCTTCGGCCACAGGGAACCCCTCCCCCACCAGGAGGACCGGGTTCAAAGTTGCAGAATTGAGCAGGGGCAGGGTGGAGGTGGAGAACGAAACTGTCAGCTGAGGGGCAGGTGTTCTCAGGGCGGGGATGGCCAGGATGCCGGACGAGGCAGTTGTGATCAGGAAACTCAGGAAGGGACTTGAGGAAATCCACTTGGTGGCCCTGGCCTGTTTTCTGCCCTTGAAGCTGTGGACTTGAAGCCCTCGAAGCATCTCAACTAGGAGCCTCAAGCTATCTCGTTCCTCCTGAAGAGAGAGCAGCTGTGTGTCTGGACAAAGCCATCTCACTGTCAAGAGGGGGATGAGAGAGGTTTTCAAGGGAGTTTCCTGGGGACTGAGCATATTATAGACACACACTTTTTGAGAGCCAGTCTTACTGGGTTTCCCAGACTTCTCAGCTCACTCTGCACCCTAGGTAATCTTTGAGTCTGTGATCCTGTCGCTTCAGGGCTCTCGAGCAGCTGTGCTGACACGCCTGGACCACGGGGCCTGATGCTTTCAAGTACTTCCTTTTTTAAGACAACAGACCATATAACTCAGGCTAGTTTCAAACCTGATATGCCAAGGGTACTTTTGAACGCGTCTCTTCTGTTTCTGTGTCCTGCATGCTGTGACTACAGATTTCTAGCAATCCCAGTTTCTAAAGTGAGCGTTGTGCCTGTTTTACAAGCCAACTGACCTGCAACCCCAGCCACAGGCATGGCTAGGAATTCCCACAGAATCAACAAACATACAAACAAACCAATAAACTAGGGTATCTATCTATTTTACCTTACTTTAGCCAAAAGATGCTAGAAGCACCAACAAATGGCAATGCCCACGGCAAACTGTTGTTCCTCAAAGCATCAGGGATGCTCACTCAGGCACAGTGCGCACCCTGCCCGGGGCAGACGCTGATGTGCTCAGTGTACGCCTTGCTTAGGCCAGCACAGCTCTCGGGCATAAGCCCCTTTGCAGCTGCAGATCTCTGTGTACTTCTCCAAGCAGTACAGGGATGGCATCCCAGATCGCCATCCAATGAAGCCCTGGGTGGTCTTTGGGACTGGGGGTGACGGGAGAATCTGAAGAAGAAATGCAAGGAATTAGTCAAAGGGAAGACTCCTTCCTGCCCACATGCCGACAGGAGGAAGAAGACTAGAATCTCACTGTAGGGCAAATGACCACACATGCCACAGGGTGCCTACAGTGCCAAGGAAGCTTAGCATGGGGAAGACAGAAAAGCCGATATTAAGCAGTGTGTGATGAAATAGCCACTTTCCACCAGCCAGAGTTTAAGGTGTGTGCATGTATGTGTGTGCATGTGTTTGTGTATGTGAGAGTGCACGTGTGTATATGTATGTGTGTTCATGTATATGTCTATGCATGTGTGCATGTGTGTATACATGTGTATGTGTGTACATATGTCTGTCTGTGTGTGTGTGTGTATGTGTGTGTGTGTAGGCTAGAGTTTGGCTTTTGGGTGTTCACTGAGCTCCTTTTCTATTTCTGTGGTAACACGCTGACCAAAGGCATCCTGGGGAAGAAAGGGTCCAAGTGACAGCTCATCCCCAGAGCAGGGCAGGGCAGGATGCTGAGGTAGAAATCATGGAGGGATGCTGAGGTAGACATCATGGAGGGATACCGAGGTAGACATCATGGAGGGAAGCTGAGGTAGAAATCATGGAGGGATGCTGAGGTAGAAATCATGGAGGGATGCTGAGGTAGACATCATGGAGGGATGCTGAGGTAGACATCATGGAGGGATGCTGCTTGTTGGCTCATTCCCTAGCTCCCTCACAGGATCCTGGTTAGATGGCTGTGTTGTAAAGCCCAGGGCACTTGCCTAGGGATGGTGCTGCCCACAGTGGGCTGGCCTAGGGATGGTGCTGCCCACAGCAGGCTGAAGCCTCTAACAACAATTGACAATCCAGAACCATCACCACCACCCCCTCCCCCGGTCCCCACCCCATTTATGTCCGTAGGCTAATGGAATCTAGGCACTTCCTTAGTTGAGGCTCTTCTCTCAGATGGCTGTAGGCTGTGCCAGGTTGAGAAGGCTAACTGAAAGGACTGACGTCTTAGTTGGGGTTTCTAGTCCTGTAATAAAACACCATGACAAAAAACAAGCTAGGAAGAAAAGGGTGAATTTGATCTGACAGCTTGTATCCCATCATCCAGGGAAGTCAGGGAGGAACCTGTAGGCAGGAGCTGATGCAGGGGCTACGGGAAGGGTGCTGCTCATTGGCCTGCTGCTCATGGCTTGCTCAGCCTGCTTTCTTAGACAGCCCAGGACCACATGCCTCTAGGTAGTGCCACCACCCACAATGGGCTGGGCCCTCCCACATCAATCCATAATTTAGAACATACACTCAGACTTGCCCACTGGCAAATCTTATGGAAGAATTTTCTCAGTTGAGAGTCCCTCTTCTCAAGTGACCCTAGCTTGTGTCAAGTTGATTGAAAACTAGCTGGCATAGCGTGTGTCTTCCTCAATGGTTCCCTACCTTGTCTCACTGAATCTGTGGCTCACTGGCTGAGACAGACTGGCTGGCCACCCCCGGGGGGCGCTGCTCATGGTTCTTGTTCCCCTCTGGAGCACTGCCCACCCTGTGCATCGCCTGACTTTCCTGTTGACTGAGGATCCTCTTCATGCTTGCCCCTCCCCCCGATTTTTCCCCTAGTACCCAGTAATGGCCTCCCAAAGAGAAGATTCCTGAAAAATGCCGATCCCTGTCCCCAGTCCTTCAAGCACACTGCCCACAGGACCCCAGTCTCCAAGGCAGGTGCTCTGGTAACCCTGAGATACAGAGAGGAAGTGGAGACACAGAGATCCAGGCCACTCATCCAAGATAGCACAGGGGCTTAACAGCACTGCAGAACTCAGGTTCAGATCTCACTGTAAATCTGAGACTCACCTGCTTACCTGGTCTGGTAATGTGTGTGTACATATGTGTGTGCATATTTGTATAGACATGTGTGTGCCTGTGTATGTTTATATATGCATATGTATAGTTGTATGTTCATGTTTATACACACATGTGTTCGTATGCATGTTTGTGTTTATATGCGCATGTATGCATGTGTGCATGTGTGTGTACGCGCAAGCCAGTAAGGAACATCACTCTATGACCTCTGCGTCAGCTCCTGCTTTCTGACCTGCTTGAGTTCCAGTCTTGACTTCCTTTGTGATAACAGCAATGTGGAAGTAAGCCAAATAAACCCTTTCCTCACCAACTTGCTTCTTGGTCATGATGTTTGTGCAGGAATACAAACCCTGACTAAGACAAATTGATACCAGCATAGTAGGGTATTCCTGTGACAACCTGACTATGTTTTGGGGAGGACTGTGGAAGGACTTTGGAACTTTGAGCTAGAAGAGCCACTGATTGTTAAGAACTCTGTGGGATGTTCTGTAGGGGCTTGGAAGATCATGGTGAGAACAGTTCAGAAGATGGAGGCCTGGCTTATGAAATTTCAGAGGGAAGATTAAAGACTCTTATCAGGGCCATGTTGCTTTGATTGTGAAGATTCTGTGGTTCTGGTTAGCTGGGGCTGGAGTATCAGCTGTGATTAACAAGATACCAGAACTACTAAATCGAAAACTTTGCATAACTGGGACTATTGATGCTGGTTAGCTGGAGCTAAGAAATTAGCAGTGATTAAGAAGAGACCAGCATCACTGAGGTGACATCTGGGAAGTGTTTTCTGAGAGCACAAAGAGGCTGTGTTCCAGAGATAGCCAAGGTTGTACCTTGTGCTGCAGCAGGACTTGGTAATGTGTAAGAGTCACCCAGGTGGTGCTGGTTTTGAAGGCATGAAGGGGTCATGGAGAGCAGCTGAGGCTTGGTACTATGAAAGGCCATGGAAGGCCATTGGTGAAGGTGCAGCCTCAGTTGCAATTGATGGCCCAGGACTGAAGGGGTTATGCAAAGGAGTTGAGGCTTGGCACCATGAAGAGAGCCTATGAGAGGCTATTGGTGAAGCCTAGTCACAGCAGTGTTTTGGGAATGCCAGTACCATGCAATGACCACCAAGGACAGCAGCAGCAGTGGAGTACAGGCATCTGGAGCCTAGAAGACAAGATGTGTGCTACAAAGGGCAGAGCTGAAGAAGTGACCAAAGCCCTTAGAGGAGCAATGTTGGATTCCAGACATTGGTTTTGCTTTTGATTGTTACTGTGCCCTGATATTTTTCCCTCTTGAAGGAAGAAAGTATTTTAGTGGAGCCCACAGTTAAGAGACTTTGAATTTTAAAAGACATTGGACATTTAAAATGGATTGAACTTTTAATATGTAAAGACTGTGGGACACACACACACACACACACACACACACACACACACACACACACGAGAGGGAGCTAATGACTCTCATATGTTTATAGGTATCTTACTAAGGAGGTTCCCAGACTGCTTCTGGGTCTCCTGTGCCTGCCCAGCATAGCCATGTCCTCACCTCTGGCTGCTGGACTGACCACAGTCCGCAGCGGGAACTTACTTTTCTCTTAGAAAGGGGTGTGAAAAAGGTTTTGCGAACCTTGATGTATTTGTCCATGGGGCTCACTGGATGGACGCGGAAGTGGCTGGGCAGCTCAATCTTGGGCTTTGGGGTTTGTGGCTCTTCTTCACCCTCGAGCAGCTGAAACAGGACCCCAGAGATCAGAACCTCAGGCCAAGGATAGGGCATGGGCTGCTCATGCACCCCAGAGGCCACATGTGACATATGGTAGCCGTGGGGCTTCAAGCAGAGGCACTACTGCTCCCGGCACAAGTAGAAAGTGTTGGAAGTGGGATCTGAGCTGCTGAGCTACCCCCGAGTGGCCCTTGGTGAAGTCCAGGAATCAATATTCCTACCATGGGACCAGAGAAGACTTCCCTGGTCAAGAATTTAAACTAAAAAAATGTCCACGTCAGTTCCAAGATCAGGTTTTCTGACCAGAAAGGAACGCCCCACACTCTGGGATAATTTAAAGCCATTTAAAATTCCCTGGAAACCCAATTTAATTACACACGAGGAATATTAATATCAGATCACTTGCGAACAGTACATTATTAAGGCCCTTACTTTATGCATCGAATTTCAAACCGTATAACTGTCTTAAGAATTTTTTAAAAAAACCTCATTACAAATGGCATAATTTCAAAGTCGTGCCTCGGGTGAGCTGTGGGTGGGGCTTCCACTGCTGTGAGCTATAATACTTTGAACTGTGCAGTTCTGGTCATGGTTTCCCTGCATGTGGTGTCTGGCTAGAGGTAGTTATGTCCCAAACAGACCCCCCCTGGAGGCCCACTAGATATTACGAGTGTCTAGAGAGTGTTCTTTATAAATAGGACCTGCTCACTCTGTAAGTGGGCTTTGTGGGAACGCTGGGACTCCGGGGAAATTGGAAAGCATTACCTCTGCGTTGTCTCTCTGCCCATGTCCCCACCATTCCTTATTTGTGACACTTGCCCCTTCTGATTCTGTCATCTGCCTAGCCTCTTGTAGACATCCGGATGTGTGACCCACACTTCAGGGAACACCTGGGAGGGAGGATGCTGTCTCAGTTACTCCTTCCAGCTCCCCTTGCCTCTAGGCCTGGAGAAGGTCCCCCATACCTTTGTTCTACCTCTGCCTTCAGTCAGTTAGGTGAGAGCTACCACCTCACATCACAGAGGGAAGGCAGCCAGGCTGCCTCAGAGTGAGACTGAGGTCGGCCGGCTCCTCACCTTGGCATCCCCTTTGCCAGTCTTGTGGCTAGCCATCATTCTTTGTACTCAGTGGTCTTTTTATTAAAGATGGGTGTGCAGCGGCATCCCCGTGCACCTGGCTGCTGTGCAAGCCGAAAAGCTGGATCAGATGATGTGCTTTGCACACACACCGCACCTTGAGAGTGCTCTGTGACAACTCAAAGGAAGGAACCTCTGGATTTAGGGGAGCAGAAATGAAGCTACTTAATTAGTGTGTGTGTGTGTGTGTGTGTGTGTGCGTGTGTGTGCACCATGGGTGTGTGCATGTGTCCATGTGTGCAAATTTGCGTGTGTGTATGTGGGTGGGTATGCACTCATGTGTGCAGTGTACATGTATGCTCTGTGTGTATGTATGCCTATGTGTGCATGTGTGTGTCCATGTGTGCATGTGTACATATATGTGCATGTGCTTATGTATGCATGTATGTACCTGTACATGCAGATGCCAGAAGAGGACATTGGGTGTCCTGTTGCATGGCACTCACCCACAAAGTCATCTAAGCTTCTCTCAGTACATTCTTGCTGAGTGTCAGATGGTAGCCATTTATTTCCTGACATGACTGGTTACAGCCTGGAGACAGAGGAGGGGAAGAAGGCTCTGATGAACTTCTTAATTACCTCTTTCATGGAAGTTGTTAAATATCCCCACTTTGCTGGCCAGTTTTGCCGGGCTTCACTTTCGGCCTTCAGACGATATTTCCTGAGACAGAGAAACAGTTAGTAGGAGGTGGCGCCTTCAGGAAGCCCTGTGTAAACACCCAAGAGCACGCTTGCCTATGTGCTCTGCACACTGACTGGCTAGTGGATCTGCAGGGCGTGTGGGTGGAGCTGGAGCAAGAGAAACTTTGATGCTCTTGACTGAGCCTCTCTTAGCTTATGAGGAGACCCTGGCCAAAGCAAGAGAGGAGGCAGTGGTGGGAAGAGATGGCGTGGTGTGGGGATCAGGTGGGACTGGGGCTGGCTGCTAGAGGGATGTCTGAGTGTGAATTTTCTTGCTCTGTATCCAGAGATAAAGGGTATCATGAGGCAGAGAAGTGCCCATGGGGATAGGGCAGGGAACTCAAAATGACACCTGGCCCTGGTTTCCTGCAAGTGTAAACTCAGAAAGTGTGAACTTTAAATGGTGGCCCCCTATGCTCCACCCACCCACTCCAATCCACCCGTGAGCAGAGCTGAGAGGCAGCTGGTGGTGCTGGGTCCTGTAAACATGAAGTCCAACTTGATCCTTCAAGCTCCTATTTGGGAATCAGAATCTGCACCCCTCCCCCATCTCTGCAGAGTTTTGGGGCCTTGCTATATATCCTGGGCTCCAAGCCTGGAGAACAAAGTCTATTCCTTTTTATTTACTTATTTGTGTGTGTGTGTTCCCTTGTGCGGGTCTGTGTGAAGGCCAGAGGTCAACCTTGGGTGCTATCTTAGGTGTTGTCATTTCTGTGATGAGACACCATAACCAGGAATCAAGTTGGGAGGGAAAGGATGCACTTGGCTTACACATCCACGTCACTGTTCATCATGGAAGGAAGGCAGGAGAGAAAGCAAACATAGCAGGAACCTGGAGGCAGGAGCTGATGCAGAGGCCATGGAGGGGTGCTGCTGACTGGCTTGCCTCCCCTGGGTTGCTCAGCTTTCTTATAGAACCCAGGACCACTAGCCCAGGGATGGCGCCACTCACAATGGGCTGGGCCCTCCTCTGTCAATCACTAATGAAGAAAATGCTCTATAGGTTTGCCTGCAGCCTGATCTTATTGAGGTGTTTTCTCAACTGAAGCTTGATCCTCTCTGGCTACTCAAGCTTGAGTCGAGTTGACATAAGACTAGCCAGCACAACTGTCACTCTTCAGAGTTCCTCCACTTTGTCATGGAGATAGGATCTCTCAGCAGGAGCTGGGCTCACTGATCAGGCTACACTGGCCAACCAGAAGGTTCCAGGGACTTGCCGGTTTCCTCCCAGGCCCCAGGGATTGTAAGTCCTCCCAGGCCCCGGGATTGTAAGTGCTCACCGCACACCAGGCTTCCTACATGGGCTCTGGAGTCAGACTTGGGTCTTCATCCTTGTGTGCCAACACTTTCCAGGTTGAGCCCTCTCCTAGCCCTAGAGTCTGTCTCGTGTATGCCTGCGTCTGAGTATGGGCACTCATGTGCAGGCCAGAAGGCTGGACAGCCCACCTTTCCCAGGGTTCTAGGGTTTACTATCAGGCCATCAGCGCTCTCTGTGAACACACACCTCCACCTGCCCAGCTGTTGCTCCAGTCCCAGAGTCTAGTTCTCATAGTGATATAGCCAACATGAGCTCAAACAGGAACCACAAAAGTGGCCGTAAAATTCCCTGTAGCCATATCAAGAAGGGAGTGAAAATAGACAACTGGCATTCATTCCCATGGTGCTTTTTTTTGGGTATGAATCTTTGAAGTTTGTCAGTTTTTCATCTCTAGCTAACCCAAGGTTTGACCTCGTTCACTTCCAATGCTCAGGAACCACGCTGGGCACTGGACATCAGAGTCTGGAGGCTCAGGAGGGCCTGTTACGAGAGGAGGGGCCTTTTGACTTGGGTCTTGAAAGGTATGTAGGAATTTGTCTGGTGGAGTGGGAAAGAAAGGGTACTGTTTCCTCCTGAGGGGGCTCGTGGGTGGTCATAGATACCTAAGGCACCGAGACTGTGCAGTTTGTGGGAAATGACACTTTTCCACATACAAGAATTACACAGCTTCCTATGAAACAATCCTAATGAAAGTCCCAATATAAAGCTGGCTCTTCATTTGTCTCACACCTCAGCCACCCACACGGGGGTCGAAAAAGGCGATAAAAGTCACAGAGGCGGTTACTAGGGAGCTTAAGTGAGGAGGGGAGCCAGGAGTCTGCCACCCTAGGTATCAGGCGGCTGCAGTAGGAGGGTTGTGAGTTCAAGGCCAGCCTGGGTGACTCGAGATTAAAAGCAGGATAAAGAAAGCTGGGGTGACATTCAGTGTTGGAGAACATGCCCAGCATTCTTGAGGCTCCAGATTCATACCCAGTGCTGATAGAGGGAGGGAAGGAGGAAGAGAGGGAGGGAGGGGGGAAGGGAGGGAGGGAGAGAGAGGAGGGAGGGAGGGAGGTAATGGAGGAGAGGAGACAGATGTTTCTTGCATCTAAGGTTTAAATTAGACTTCATATAGTGGTTAAAATGCCAAATAATGGAATACTATTAAGCGTTCAAAAATATCCATTACAGATGCCTGATGGAGACAAGTCAGGGAATGAATTTGTTGTTGCTGTTGCTGCTGCTGTTGCTGTTTGAGACAGGTCTCACTGTGTAGACTACCCTGGCCTTAGATTCACAGAGATCCACCTGTCTCTGCAGCTCCACGCTGCCGTGGTGCTAAGCGGCTTCTTCCCACGGCTTCCCAGGTCTCCTCAAACCCAAACCCGTGTGCTACTGTCCTAGGCTTGTGACACCACACGCAGCCCTGGATCTTTTAAAATTAAACTTTCTTCTCATTTAAAAGAATCAGAGAAAACCAAGAAAGGGTAAACCATCTCTCCTTCGAGGTTGTCAAAAATTAGTGTTTTAATTTTGTTTCTTCTTTTTAAATTTCCTATTAGTATTCTTCCAGTCTCTGCGGTGGGCAGGAGGGAAGGGTGGCAAGACTGAGGTATCCCCGTGTCCCTAACGTTGACCCCAATTATTCTTAGAGCACTCCTGTTACTCCCAGTGGTCGACTGTCTTCTGGTCTTGGTGGGGAAACTGAGGCCATCATGGTGTGTTCGCGACTTGTGAGAAGCGCCCAGCCCAACGGGCCTTACCAGATCTCGTCCTGGGCTACAAGGTTCATGCGCTCTGCAGCCGTGGTGCTGAGCAGTTTCTGCGCCATGGCTCCTGCAGTCTCCGCTAACCCAAACCCGAGTGCTCCTGCCTTGGACTCTGGGACCTTAGTTGTAGTCCGGTTGCTGGGAGACCGGTTGGTAGGTCACACGTGACAAGGAAGCGGAAGCGGAAGCACGGCACACCTGCAGGGGAAGAGAGTCCCTGAAGCTTGCCCCTGGCCTCTGCCCTCTGAGCACCCAGTGGTCATCCTGTCAGTGCTCCTCTGAGAGACCTCTGGACTTAGCACCAAGATCCCCACTCCTCTTTCGATACTGGGAATTACTCACAGGGCTCAGCACGTTCCACCTCTGACCGACATCCCCAGCCCTCGGTTTTTTGTTTTTGTTCTTTTTTAACTTGTTTAAAATTTTAACACAGGACCTCCCTAAGTTACTCAGTCTGGCCTTGAACTCATTCTGTAACCCAGGCAGACCTATGCTTCAAGTCGCTCCTGTCGCAGCTCCCTGGATAGTAGGCTCATCTCCCTGGCCCTTTTCAAAACTTAAACATCCAGGTGCAGAACCCACAGAGCTTGGTGATGTCTATTAGGGAGGACACACCCTCCTGTCCAGACCTGAGGCATCACCAAGCAGCGCTGCCAGCCACCTCCCGTGGCTGCAGAAAACACTGCCCTCTGCCCCGCCTCCACCTCCCTGCAGAGCTCTGCTAGGCCTCCACCAGATCTTGGACAGGCTGACTCCTCTAGCCAGGCTCCTCGTGCCTGCTGAAGCTTGTGGAAGGTCCACTCGTGTTGCTTAGAGTTTTTACGTGTGCTTTTCCACTGCTGCATAGTATTCCACTCCTGCTCAAGGACAGAGCTGGTCTGCTAAGGATTTGGCCTGCATTCACGATGAGCTGATAGCAGGCCGCCCCCAGGTGTCCTTGCTCCTGGGTAACTGGGTCCTCTGCTGGGCTGGGCTCATTTCCCTGTCCCCCTTTCCCAGATCCTGTGGTTGTGGAAGCCTTTGTGTAAAGTGGCTCAGAAGAAAGATCCGCTGTGCACTCCAAGCAAACTGCTCCTGCTTTGGGAAGTGTCTCTGCATAATTAAGAATAAGCAAAGCTGCTAGCTGCTGTGCTAGGCCTGATGCCCCGTCCCTCCTACAAGCTTTGTTCCGAGCCCCGCCCCTTCTGCAAGCTTTGTTCTGAGCCCCGCCCCTTCTGCAAGCTTTGTTCCGAGCCCCGCCCCTCCTGCAAGCTGTGTTAAGAGCCCCGCCCCACCTGCAAGCTTTGTTCCGAGCCCCGCCCCTCCTGCAAGCATTTGCTAAGGGCCCCACTATGCTTGATTCTGGTTGGGTACTGAGGGCGCAGAAGGGAGACACAGGACAGACAGGCGAGGATATAGAACACACACCCACACACACACCCCGAGGTCACGGGGTACAGTCATGATGAAGGTCACAAATAGATCAGATGCAAACAGTGATGAGGCTTCTAGAAGGATGGCCACGGGGCAGGGAGACCCCATACAAGCATGAGGACCTGAGTTCAATTCCCAGAGCCACATAAAATGCTTCGCATGGTTACACACTCCTGCAATCCAGGCATTGGGAAGGTGCAGACAGGAGACATGTGTAGATTTCCCTGGACAGCTAAATTAGAAAGCTCCAGGTCACCTCTGAGACTTCATCTCATCTCAAGATGGACAGTGCCTGAAGAATGACCTCTGAGGTTGATCTCTGACCTTTGCACACATGTGGACCCACATAAACATGAACCTGCACACCCATCCCCACCTACACCTGCCCCCCTCCCTCATGGGAGACTGCTGGGGCAGATCTCTGTGAGGAGAGGACCTTTGGGAACATCAGCTGAGGGCTGGCCCATGCAGAAGGATCAAAGCGTTTTCCGTGCCGGACGAGGAGCAGTGGGAAGGCCCCTGTGTGCAGGGAGCCCTGAAGAGCATCCAGAACTCCAGAGCCGTGGTCACGTGGACAGGTTTGGGGGGGCTTAAGTGGGCTCAGCTCACGGCCCCAATTTTCATCACCGAGACCCAAATCTCCGAAAGGGAGAAGGCAGGTTAACAGTTTCCTCAGCTCTGTGACAAATACCTAGCTGAAGGAAGGTCTGACAGCAGTGCTCACGCGGGGAAGCAGCTGCTCACACGTCTACAGTCAGGAAGCCGGGAAGATGAATGCTGGTACCCAGCTCACTGTCCCCGTTCATTCAGTCCAGACCTCCTGCTGTGGAGTGATGCCTCCCGTCTCTAGGCTAAGACTTCTCATCTCAGGCTACCCCAGGCAGCTGAGCCTACAGAGCCGGGTGCCCTTCAACGCTGACTGGGGAAGGAATTCAACCACCAAACAGGGCCTTAGGAACCTACTGTGGGATATGTACACATGTGACACCGCCTCCCCTCCCCCCTCCCCC
>NW_022196897.1:159874361-159908140 GCF_008632895.1 Mastomys coucha | reverse complement strand
GTGGGGGGGAGGGTGGTGTCTTGATGGCTAATGATGTAGAAGGGCCCAGCCCATTGTGAGCAGCACCATTCCCTAGACAGGCACTCCTGAGCAAGCCAGCTAGGGTGCCCTGCCTTATTTCCTTGACTGTGAAGGGAGCTCCCTGCCAGGTGCTGTTGCCGTGGGCCTTGAGTTCCTTCTCTGAGTCCTCTATGTGACAGACCGAGATCTCAAGTGTGAACTGAAATAAATGCTTTCCTCTCCTGTGTAGCTTTTGGTCATGGTCTTTGTCACAGAAACAGAAAGGAACCTAGGGACCTAGGATACCCTCCCACCAGCAAGATGGCAAGACTGAAATTAATCAAAACACGGGACACAGGGTGCGCACAATGTCCCTGGATGCACACCTTGTTCCCAGCACCCGTTGCCTGTGCATTATGTCTCCTAAGAAACCTGTTTCCCCTCAGATTCTGTTTCACCAGTACCTCCTATGCTATTTACCCAGGAATGCTTCTGAAATGCCTGTTTTGGGGGCATGCCTGATGAGCTGATGTGTCCCCCCACATACCATATCCCACTGCTCTCGTGATCTGAGGTCTCCTTTCTGTGTTTCTTATCTTCCCCTTCACCCCTACCCCAGTTCCAAGACTCAAATCTCTTTCCCTCTGATATTTGAAACAAAAAATTTCCAAGCCTCTGGCAGACAGTTTCCTTATCTAACAAGTTTTTTTTTGGTTGCTTGTTGTTGTTTTGTTTTGTTTTTCTTAGCAAATTTGTTCTTCTGAGTAGATTTCAAACAGTGAGAGAGAGAGGAGACAGGAGACAGGATTCCTACGCTTGCTGGCCACACATGGGAAAACCAGAAAATATTTATAGCTTTTAGGTTCTCCGTGTTCCCGTGGGTTAATATTTTTTGGCCTTTCCTCAGTTCTCTGGGACAGTTCATTTTTAATTTTTATTTCTTTTTCATTTTTCTGTTGCTTCATGAAACATTCTGACAACGGGAGCCAACTTCTTCTTCTTCTTCTTCTTCTTCTTCTTCTTCTTCTTCTTCTTCTTCTTCTTCTTCTTCTTCTTCTTCTTCTTCTCCTTCTTCTTCTTCTTCTTCTTTTAGTTTTTAAGCTTAAATGGTTTTCTTTTTTTTTTTTGGATGAGGGTTTTCACCCCTTTATTTCTTTAACCAAAGAGTGCTTTGTGGAGGAGCAGGCTGTGCTCACAGAGTGCCCTGTCTGCCAGCATGACTTTTTCCACCACATGGGTGATTATTGCCTGTACAACAAAGGCCCATGGGCTTGGGTTGAAAGCAAGGTTTGCTTCATACCTCTAAGGGCTTGAGTGAGCTGCAGCCGAAGGAGCAGAGAGCTCTTCTTGCCTGGCTTCAGAGATCTGCTCCCCAACCTACAGCAACAGGTATCACACTTCCCAGTTGGCCTTCTCATCCATCTCTGCATCCATTAGTCCCCATGCCCCACCCTCCCACCCACACACCCAGAAGGCTCAGGTCAAGCTGCTGCTTCCTCCTCTCTTAGGTACTTCCCTCCAACCGGCTCGTGCCTTCCCTCAGATGTGGGGAAAGCTCCAGACCCTGCAGGAGTAAAGTGAGCTGAGTCAGGAAGAGGTTGGCGTGGACTCGACTGTGAGGTCTGCCTTGGCCATCTAAGGTGATAGACAGCCATTCCACCGGCCACGAGTCCCACCCTGGAGGAGTCTCCGATGGAAATGCTCATGCTCTGAAGGCCAGTGCCCAGTACTGATCCAGGGTGATGGACTCTTTGCTTACTGCTTTCATAAAGCACCTGGCAAATGTGACTTAGGGAAGACAGGACATGACTGGGCTCAGTGTGCCACGGTGGAGTGGTCCTGGTGGCAGTGACGTGATGCAGCTGATTGCCCTGTGTCCACAGTCGGAAAGCTGAGAGGCCTGGGTGCTGGGTTCAGCTCCCTGTCTCCTCCTCTTTTTATACATTCCTTTATCTGTGGTGAGTGGGAGTGTGTGTGAGAGCGTGTGTGTGAGGGTGTCTCTGTGTGAGTGTGTGTGAATGTGTGTGTATGAGAATGTGTGTCTGTGGTTGAGAGTGTGTTATTCAGTGTGTAAGTGTGTGTGTGTGTGTGTGTGTGTGTGTGTGTGAGTGTGTATGTCTGTGTGCTTGAGAGTGTGTGAGAGCCATCCATTGGACTGAGCACAGGTTCCCCAGTGAAGGAGCTAGAGAAAGGACCCAAGGAGCTGAAGGGTTTGCAGCCCCTTAGAACAAACAACAATATAAACTAACTAGTACCCCCAGAGCTCCCAGAGACTAAACCACCAACCAAAGAGTACACATGGATCCAGCTGCATATGTAGCAGAGGATGGGAGGAGAGGCCCTTGGTCCTGAGAAGGTTCTATGCCCCAGTGTAGGGAAATGCCAGGGCCAGGAAGCAGGAAAGAGTGGGTTGGTGAGCAGGAGGAGGGGGGAGGGAACAGGGGTTTTTGTTTCTTTTTGGAGGGGAAACTGGGAAAGGAGATATCATTTGAAATGTAAATAAAGAAAATATCTAATAAAAAAGGTGTGTGTGTGTGTGAGAGAGAGAGAGAGAGAAAGAGAGAGAGAGAGAGAGAGAGAGAGAGAGAGAGAGAGAGAGAATGTGTATCTGTGTTTGAATGTGTGTATGTCTGTGTGCTTGAGAGTGTGGGAGTGTGTCTGTGTTGGTGTGTGTGTCTGTGTTGGAGTGTGTGTCTGTGTGTGCGCAGGTGAACGTATGAGTACATGCAGAAGACAGAAGGCAGCTTGCAGGAGTTGGTTCATTCTCTTCCTTTTAGTATCCGAGTCTGGGAGATCAAGCTCACGTTCTTAGGCTTGACTGTAGGCTCCAGTACCAGCTGAGTCCTCTACTTTGGGCTCGTCTCCTCTGCTGTTCACGCCAGAACCCCTGCCCAAGGAATGGTGCCACCCACATTTGGCCGGGTCTTCCCACTTCAGTTAGGCCAATCACAGACAAGCCTTGTGATTCAACTTGTCTAGTTGATGATGAACATTAGCCATTACTGAGGGGCGTGTAATGGTAGCTTCCTCATTCCAGGGCTTGTCTCGGGGGTGAGCTCTGCAGTCCAGGAAGAGGTGTTACCCACAGACAGGGTTAAAACATGTTTGAAGGAAAGAGATCATGGGGCTGAAGGGAGAGGAGGCGGAAGGCATCTACATTCTACCCCACAAGTGTCACTCTCTGTCATGTACTATCCAGTGGCACAGGGAGACCCCATTCTTCTTACCTTTCGCAACAAATGTTACTGAATCTTTTACATGTGCGGACCCCTGGTATCTTACAATGTTCCAAGCAATCCTGTCCTGGTCTTCTAGAAACTCACAGCCCAGAAAAACAACAACAACAACAACAACAAAAACCACCACCACCACCAACAAAACACAGCCAAAGAGTTGTGTATAACATCAAGGTTATCCAAACTCCAATGGCGGTACCAGTGTTTTGAGGTTCTCTTACTGGTTGATCAGGGGGCTACTCCCAGAAACAACAAAATGTAATATTTCTGGATCTAGGCTTGGTGGGCTTTGTAGGTTTGTCCATTATGATGGTTCTTTTGTATATGCTCAGTCCAAGGAGTGGCTAGAAGGTGTGGTCTTGTTGGAGTAGGTGTGTCACTGTGGGTGTAG
The DNA here is from genome assembly GCF_008632895.1 of Mastomys coucha. Classification (NCBI taxonomy): domain Eukaryota; kingdom Metazoa; phylum Chordata; class Mammalia; order Rodentia; family Muridae; genus Mastomys; species Mastomys coucha. Next base: position 159,904,513 of record NW_022196897.1, on the reverse strand, counting down.
GCTTTAAGACCCTCGTCCTAGCTGCCTTCAGTATTCTGCTAGCAGCCTTCAGATGAAGATGTAGAACTCTCAGCTACTCCTATACCAAGCCTGCCTGGATGCTGCCATGTTCCCACCTTGATGATAATGGACTGGACCTCTGAACCTGTAAGCCAGCCCCAATTAAATGTCGTCCTTTCAAGAGTTGCCTTGGTCATGGTGTCTGTTCACAGCAGTAAAAAAAAAAAAAAACCCTAACTAAGACATCCATTTTTCATTGCTATAACAAAATGCCTGAAGCTGTTAAAAAAAACTGGTTCATTTGGCTAATGGAAGATGATGTCATAATAGCTGGAGTGACACTGAAGAAGGGACGATGAGACTTGAGGCCAGAGAGAGGAAGATCTTGTTTTCTTTTCCTAGCCACTGTCTCCCGCGAGAACTGACCTGTGCTCCTTCATAACTGTACTAGATCCCTGTGAGCGGGTTGCCCATTTGTGGCCTGGCCACCTTCTGATAGACTTGTCACCGTGATGAAATAACCAACAATAGCCACGTAAGGAGGAAGCATTTCTTCAGGTTTATGGATGAGGGGATTATTCCATCATTCTGCCTCAGTGCTGCTCTGCTCCTGTGAAGAGACATTGTGACCAAGGCAACTCATAAGGCGGAGCGTTTAACTGGGGCTTGCTTACAGTTGCAGAGGGTTAGTCATTATCATCTTTTTCTTTTTTTCTTTTTTTTCTTTTTTCCGAGACAGGGTTTTCCTGTGTAGCCTTGGCTGTCCGGAACTCACTCTGTAGACCAGGCTGGCCCGAACTCAGAAATCCGCCTGCCTCTGCCTCCCAAGTGCTGGGATTAAAGGCGTGCGCCACCACCGCCCGGCCAGTCATTATCATCTTGATGAGGAGCGTTGTGGCAAACATGGTGCTGGAGTGGCAGGAGAGAGATTACATTCTGATCCACAGGTAGACCTCAGAGAGAGAGGAGGAGAGGGAGAGGGGGCAGGGAAGGGGAGGGGGAGAGGAGGAGAAGAGAGGAGAGGAGATAGATACTGGGCCTAGCATGAGCTTTTGAAACCTCAAAGCCCACCCCTAGTGCCTCCGACAAGGCCACACACATCCTAACCCTTCCCTAAACCTCTCACAACTAGGGAGTAGACAGAATTTGATTATATAAGCCTATGGGAGCCAGTCTCACTCAAACCACCACAGTCAGCAATAGGGGCTGCAGGAAGGGAGGGCCCATGACAGGGACAGGAAGGCTTGGTCACATGACACCCCTAGGAAGTAAATGAGAGGACATGAGGCTGGGCTTGGAAGCCTCAAGGTTCTCCAGTGACACACTTTTTCTAGCAAAGCTCTGCCTCCTACAGGTTCCTGAACCTTCCCAAACAGCGCCACCTGCTGGAGACCACTGGTTAACATGTGGGCCATGGGGAACATTTCTTGTACTTAATAGGCAGAAGAGCCAGAAGCTACAGTGTGCAATGCTGTCCAAATGAAACATTCCATTGTGGGGAGGCTCCATGAATTCAGGAATTAAGCACTTCAGAAGTCTCAGAAGTCACTGAAATTTACAGGACTTACAGGACTTCCCAGGCTCCTTGCTCCCCAAGGCTATGTGAAAAGCAATGGCTGCTGGGGATGGGTTGAGCAACTCTGCCAGGGAGCTCCAGGGGTGCAGCATCTGTGCATTATCACTCTTGCTTGGGCTTTCTGGGGATGTGTCTGCCTTGGAGGTTGCTATGATCATGTAATTAGTCAATAGCCATGCCCATGACTGAGCATATTCCCAATCTGTTCCTGGACTTCACTCCTCACCCACATTCCCATAAGCAGCCGCAGCACACTCATAGCTTTGCCAAGCTGGACCTGGCTGGAGTCCTTTCTTTGGTCTCTCCTTGACGTCCTATCTGGAGTGAGGACATGCTCGCTCTGTCTCCCCAGGAGAAGTCACTCAATCGAAGCTTACATGCTTTAGGAAAAAATTGAAGCTGTGTGTAGAGAAAGGCCGAGCAGGACACAGAGAGGAGGAGAGTGCTCTCATGGGTCTTGGGATGTCTGTGGCCTCCTGGCCCGGCTACAGGTGGCAAGTATCTGTCAAGTCTCTGACCATTTCCCAAGTGAACCTCACTCTCTGCCTAGGGAAGGCCCTGGGCATAACTGGGCATCTTAAGATCCATTTTGTGCACTGGCCATCAGTTTGCCCAGTCCTGGTTCCCAGTGGCTCTGTCTGCTTAGATCCCTCCCCATCTTACCTGCGGACATTACCTGTGGACATTTGCTGCATTGCTGCTTCACACCAAGGCCTGGTGAGATTCCATGATGAAGGTATATCCCCTAGCTCACCCCCTGGGAGGAGAGATGGAAACTGCTGGACTCTTGGGACACCCTCATGGCCACCCACTCTCCAGGGCGCACCTGGCACCAGGCTATGCTTTTCCGACACTCTCTGGTGCCCCTCCCGTGGAGCTTTCCCCTAGCTTGTTTGAATAGTCATTACCCAATATGGAAAGCATTAGAGTCCTGGCCAAGACTGCTCTTGGTTAGTATTTAATACATAATTGATAAATGGGTTAAGGCAGCAGCGAGGGAGCGAAAGGATAGGAAGGGTCAAGATGCTCTTTCTGCTTCCATACAGTGCCGACATGCTCCGAGGAACCAGCCGTGACCTGGTGTCCTGGTGTGCCAAAGCAGCTACAAAACCCGGAGGGCTGGGCTGTAGCTCAGTGAGCTGGGTGCTTGTGTAGCGCACTTGGAGCCCTGGTTCCAGCCCCGACACTGCATACTCTGTGTACTGTGTACACTGGGTGTGGTGGTGCAGCCTGTAAACTCAACACTCAGGAGTTGAAGGACTACAGCAGGAGGATCAGAAGTTGAAGGCCTGTCTCTGCTGTGTGGTGAGTTTACAGTCAGCCTGTGGGTAGGGAATCCCAACCATCACCACCACCACCACAAAACAAAAAGACGCCTCAAAAGTCCGGCCAAATGTGGCGTACAGGGAGGCTCCGCCATGTGTCTGTCTGTTTGTCTTCTGCTCTCTCTGGGGAGACCTGGATGGGTCATCGTAACTTGTACCCTCCTCACTCCGAAGCTCACCGGCAGACCTGCCCCTATGGGCTCAGTTAAACTCCCAGTGCTCCTCCCAGGCCGTTCTCTTCAGAGGTGGGCATGCTGTACACAGAGCATGTTTCAAATGAGGTAGCGAGCCCCCCTCCCGCTCTCTGCCTGTGAAAGGCAGGGGGTCTTAAGACATTTTAATGCCTTTCATATTCCTCGCTCCAAATATATTATTTCAGTACAATAGTTTCTTTGCGGGAGAATTGCTTAAATGATTCAAAATGGATTTAAAAATATATTTCAAGTTTTAATTTTATGCACAGAACATTAATGAGCAGAGCGCCTTAGAGACCGCCTGTCAGTTTAACGTATCCGCAGAATTCTCAACGCAGATGTTATTCCATCTAAATCCTTTTAGAGGGAAGAAACTAGTAATTATTTTTTCCTTAGGGGATGTCAGAAAATATATTATTTTGAAATTATATTTTGATCCCAGAGTTCTAAGCAAATATTGTGAGGGACTGGGTATGTCAAGTCACCTGGACACTAAACGTTTTTTTAAAGTTCCAAGCTGAAAAGCCCCCGGAGTCTTTCACTTGTTTCATGTTGTTTCTCCCCCAACCCTTCCCCCAGAAACCTCTTGCGCTGCTGTGAAAAGGAAACACAACTGAAAACTTAACCTCCACCATGCATGACCAAAACCACAGACCCCCAGCCTGCAGCGGAGGGCTGGATCCTAAGACCGACGTGAGCATGTGATGATTAGAGGCTGGCTCTCATGCTCCCCTTTGTCTGCTAGCGATGCTCCTCCCAGCGTTTGAGAGACCTTCTCCGGGGGTGGGCGGCCGAGGCTCGGTCACTCTTGTGTGTGGATTCACATTAGCACTAGACTCCTTTTCCTTTCTCCACCCCCAAAGGATGCGCACAGAGAACCTTACGTGTCTCCCTCCGGGGTGGTGGCAGCTTGTGATCTGACTGTCCCTCCAGCGGCGGCAGTCTGGGTTTGGAAGGGACAGTCACCTTCAAGTGCCCAGCAGTGTGAACAATTGTCAAATAACTGACATTTCCAAGTCATTTATCTGCAAAGGTGGAGTGTGGGGCAGGGCCACTGTCACCAGGATTTGGGGCACAAGGCTGAGCCCTGACCACAGCCTCCTCTGACTTAGGTCTTGTCAGGTTTTTTGTTTATTTATTTTTATTGTTTCCTGCCTTCTGTGGTGGTGGCTGTTTCTCAGCTGCAGTCTGCACTTGGGGACCGATGTCAGTTTCTCCTCAAGCCTCGGTCTTATCTACTATCATGTCTGCCTTCAGTGTTCCAGCAAGCACGGCTGGGCTCCCAGCCTCTGGGAAAAACAGTCGAGCCACACTCACTATGTACCACCCCACACCTCATACAGGCCTCTCATGGGGTCCTTGGCAGAAGGGGCTGAGTCTAAGGGAGGGGAGGCTCTTTCTCCCTCAGGAAACCTTCCCACCTCCAGGTTCAGAGATAAGCCAAGCAGATGAGGCCCATCTTGCCAGATGCGCCCTCAGCCATTTCCTGTTTAGAGATCTGCACATCTCACTCCCATATATAGCAGGAAGGTGTTAGGCTCACAGCAAGGTGCAGTGGGAGTTTGAATTCTCCTGCTCCTGCCCCCACAGCTTCCCCACGACCAGCATCATCCCCTGTGGTCCACTTCCATGCTCTGGGCACGCCACAGTTTGTTGTCAGCTCCTTTTCAGAAAGACATTTCGGAAGTGGCTTCCAAGTGAAATTGCCATACTTCCCACATGCAGGACTTTATGTGGACATCACTTTGCAATCTGTTTGCCTTCATCCCCTGGAGCTCCATCATGGAGGGACCATGTGGTGCAGCTATGTTGGCTTTTCTAAAAGTCAAACTGTCTTCTAGAATGTTCTGTTTGGTCTTCCATCAGCAAATGACTGAGCTTTTCTGAGGTCTCTACCAGGGTTTGGTCTTGTCTCTCTCCCCTTCTTATTTTACTTATTTTTAGTGGTAGACAATCACTTGGCCACTAAGCTTTCCCTTTTAATAACAAAAGGATTTATTTGGAAAATAAAATTACTGAAGTAATACACCCATAAATAAAAATATAATCTTGAAATCTGTGTAGGAGATTAAATACTCTCAGAATGGCTGCAAAAATGTGGAAGATGGCAGGGGGCCTTCAGCTATCAACCCATGCCCTCCAGCAGGTGGTCTGTTGCTGGTGAGTGAAGAACTTAGCTCTGCAGGGCTCTACCACAACTCAGGGAATGGATGTTCTCCAGGAAACAGGAGAAATGAAACACCCATCACTCACACAGACAGGTAAAAGTTCTAGAATAATTAAATATTACAACATGGCAGACATTGCAGGGAATTGATGGGTGATGTGAGGCCTCCTGACCCAGATGAAAAACTCAGGAACATAGAGAGAAGACTAAAGCTTGCCTTTATGAAGTGGGGTCCTATGTGCAGAGGATGCCAGAGAGCAATCAACTAGTGGTCCATGTGAAAATGCTGACAACCAGGGGTCAAAGGCTAACTTCTCCACACCACCAAACTGCGAGTAGTCTAGACACACTTGAAGTAAAATGTGAAAGTCTCAAAGTCTCTTCCTCCTCCAAAGGAGGCACTGTGTGTGAGTGAGTGTGAGTGAGTGTGAGTGTATGAGTGTGAATGAGTGTGTGAGTGTGACTATGTGAGTGAATGTGTGCATGAGTGTGAATGAGTATGTGAATGTAAGTATGAGTGAGTGTAAGTGTGAATGAATGTGTATGTAAATGAGTATTAATGATGGTGTGAGTATGTCTGAGTGTGAGTATGAGTGAGTGTGTGTAAGTGTGAATGAGTGTTGAATATATGAGTGAATGTGTTTTTGAGTGTGACTGAGTGTGGAGTATGTAAATACGTATGAGTGTGTGTGAGTGAGTGTGTGTGAGTGTTTCTAAGACTTTCTTTCTGTGATGGATCCAGGGCTTTGTGCATACCAGGCAAACCCTGCACCACTGAGCAGCGTCTCCAGCTTCCTCCTCACCCCACCCCCCGCTCATTTGTTTCTTTTGAGATAGTATTTAGGTGTGTATGTGGTACAAACTGGCCTTCCAAGTGCCATGATTCACACTGGTGTAACTTTTGATGCACGCATCTTCTGAACCATCGTACCCTCCATCTGTCACCCCCCAAAGCTGCTAATGTGATGTCACTGTGTTGGAGAGAGCTGCTCAGATCTAAGCAAGTGAGACCACTCCTGATGCCAAACTTCCCCAGATTCCCAGTGTCTTAGTTAGAGTTTTTATTGCTGTAAAGAGACAACATGACCACAACAACCCCTATGAAGGAAAACATTTAATTTGGGGCTGGCTTATGGTTTCAGAGGTTTATTCTACTATCATGATGGTGAGAAGCATGGCAGCATCCAGGCACACATGGTGCTGGAGGAGCTGAGAGTTCTCCATCTTCATCTGAAGCTAGCAAAAGGAGATGTGTACCACACTGGGTGTAGCTTGAGTTTGGAAACCACAATGCCTGCCCTCACCGTGACACGCTTCTTCCAACAAGGCCACGCCTCCTAATGGTGCCACTCCCTATGGCCAAGCATTCAAACACATAAGTCTATGGGGGTCACACCTATTCAAATCTCACATCCAGTTCTGTTTAAATTATGTGGACTTGTCAGTGAAGTATTTAAAGATGGTCTAAAATATTTAGAGGAGTTTGATTGTCGCCAATGACAACTAAATACCCCTTCCTTGCTTTTTTTTCTTGCTTGCTTCCCTCTCTCCTTCCATCTTTCCTTTCATCCTCCCTCCCTCTCTCCTTCTATCCTCCCAAGCCCCTCAATTCTTGTCCAGCATGTCTTTTTTGAATAAGAGAAGGAGTTAATAAGCTGGCGAAGTCTAGACACTGCTGGGAGAGACAGTGTTGGTGTCTAGCAAGTCTAGGTGTGGAATGGAGGGTCTGGGCCCTACCATCAGAAGTCTCCTCTTTTCTAGCATCTCAGTACTTTCCTTCTAGACACTGAGAAGTTTGCCCATTGGCAAGTCACTGCAGGGGGCAGAGGGTGGGTGGGGGTGGGGTGGGAAATCGGGGTAACCACAACAGACACCCCTGAGTGCCGCCCAGAGGCAACCTCTTAAGTGAGTCTGGCATGGCTCAGGGATGAGCACCTGGGAAGACTTGAGCACTGGAGAAACTGGGCTGAGAACAAGGGACTCCTGGAACCCTCAGAGACACTGATTGGGGCCAGATTGAACTTGGAACAGGAAGGTTTTTGAGATGTGTCTCTGTTCTCTGGTCTTGTGCATTCCAATGAGCTGTGTCTCCAAGAATGCCAGAGGACAGCAGTAGTGTTTCAATGTCCTGATTAGAGTTTTATTTATATTAAAAAAAATTGTGTGTGTGTGTGTGTGTGTGTGTGTGTGTGTCTCGCTATACTGTGTAACGTTTCACTGGTCTTCACTGGCTTCACTTCTTCTCTGGTTTTCACTTTATAGAGAGAAATGCTCCAAAAACTTCTTACTGTATTCCAGCTGATTCCAGCCACTTCTGCAGATTCATGCCGACTGAGCGGAACCTTGCTTCCTCTGTTGGAATGAGCCATTACTACTGATTCATGTTTGGTGTTGGCTGTTGACCTGGACTGCTGGCATCCTGACAAAGAAGACCTCAAGGAACGACTTCCAAGCAGATCCACTGCAGTGACAATGAGTGACTTCCAAGTAGATCCAGTGCGGTGACAATGAGTTGGCATAGAATGTCCACAGGGCAGTATGGGACTGTGGCCTCAACCCTGAGTGCCACACAGACTGGGTTTAAACCAGCTGCTGCCCTTGCTGCCCAGGAGTCTCAGCCCATGGCTCACAAAACCCTCACTGTAGCTTCCACATCAATCAGCAGGGGGTACAGTGGCCTTGAGGAGCCACCTCAATGAGAGTGTGATGGGACAATGCACATCAAGTACCTGTACTCAGAGCCTGACACATGGTAGCTGATGTCCTGGACCCCTTAGCTTAGAGTATCCTGCTTCAGCCACGTAAGCTGTGGATTCCATGCAAGCATTGACTCTCTATCCACTCTTAGCATCTAGACTAAGGGTGTGCCACATAACCATTATTACCCTGCCCTGGGAGGTATTGATGTTACAAACCTTGGCTGGAGCTTGGTGGTCCAACACACACACACACACACAAACACACACACACACATGCACATGCACACACACACATATACACACATACACACACATACACACACATACACACATATACACACAAACACATACACATGCACACGCACACACACATACATGCACATACACACATACACACATATACACACATACACACACATACACACATATACACACATAGACACATGCACACGCACACACACATACATGCACATACACACACATACACACATACACACATATACACACATACACACATAAACACATACACACAGACACATACACACATGCGCATATGTGTACATGCACATGCATACACATATACACACATATACACACATACACACATATACACACAAACACACATGCACACGCACACACACATACACGCACATACACACATATACACACATACACACACATACACACACATATACACACACAGACATATACACACAGACACATACACACACATACACACATACACACATGTGCATGTGCACATGCACACACATACACATATACACACACATGCACACACACACACACACTCATTCACATCCTCCTGATCCTGAGTGTGCAGGAGAGTCTGAACCCAGGGCAAAGCCTTGGGCAGGAAGTGGAAATAATTCTTTGGGTTAGTCTTTGAGGTCATGGGTCCGAGAGACACTGTCTATACTGCAGATGTGTCCTTCTGTTGAGTGTTAGCCTTGTTTCCAAGAAAGGCAGGCAACCTCCTTATCTTTGCTCCTCTTCACACATAATGGCTATTTTACTCTGACCACTTTCAAGCTTTCTCTGTGTTTTTTATTTTTAGTAAATCAGTCAGTTCATTAAGTTTTTCAGATAGAATTTTGCTACATAGCCCAAGCTGTCTCCAAACTTGAAGTCTTCTTGCCTCTGCTTCTCAAGCACTGAGATTGTGGTCACACATCACCATGCCCAGCTGGCTTTTGTGTATTTTAGCAATTTAACTATAACACGGCCAGGAAATAGTTCCAGTTTGTTGTTGTCTTAGTCAGGGTTTCTATTCCTGTACAAACATCATGACCAAGAAGCAAGTTGGGGAGGAAAGGGTTTATTCAGCTTACACTTCCACATTGCTGTTTGTCACCAAAGGAAGTCAGGACAGGAACTCAAGCAGGTCAGGAAGCAGGAGCTGATGCAGAGGCCATGGAGGGATGTTCCTTACTGGCTTGCTCAGCCTGCTCTCTTATAGAACCCAAGACTTCCAGCCCAGGGATGGCACCACCCACAATGGACCTTATCCCCTTGATCACTAATTGAGAAACTGCCTTACAGCTGGATCTCATGGAGGCATTTCCTCAAGGGAGGCTCCTTTCTCTGTGATAACTTCAGCTTGTGTAAAGTTGACACAGACTCTACTGAAGATGAAGGAATGGACTTGCCAGCAAGAGAAAGGGCAAGAGGCGAAGAAGAAAAGTTTCCTTCTCCTGTGTCCTATATAAGCTGCAGTCAGAAAGTGTAGGACAGACTAGCAGTGGCTCTTCCTTCCTCAAAAGCTCAAGGTTAAAAGTGTTTCATCCTAATTAAGAAGAACTCATCACAAGCCAAGCTAGCCACTTGATTTGTGTAGATGTAGTCAAGTTGACAATCAAGAAGAGCTGTCTCAGGCAGACAGTGTTCTGTGAGTCTTTGGGCATCTTTCAGGCATGACAAACATGGCAACAGCATTCTGCTGTGTGTCTGCGGAGCCTTGGTGGGTGCTAGGGTCACCATTGCTGTGAGCAAGCACCACGACCCATGTGATTTGAAGAGGAGAGAGTGCATCTGGCTTATCCTTCCACAGCACTGTTCATCGTCAAAGGAAACCAGGATAGGAACTCAGAGCCAGAGCCTGGAGGCAGGAGCTGATGCCGAAGTCATAAAGGAGGGGTGCTGCTTACTGACGTGGTCATCATGGCTTCCTCAGTCTGCTTTCAAACAGAACACTGGATGGCCAGCCCAGGGTGGTACCATCTAGAAAAGGCAGGGTCCTCCCACATCAATCACTAATTAAGAAAATTCCCTCAGACAGGCTGATCTTAGGGAGGCATTTTCTCAATTGAGGTTTTGTCTCTCAATGTCTCTAGCTTGTATCAAGTTCACATAAAACTATCCAACACAGGGTGCTATGCTATGTCTCTAAGAGGCATCTGTAAAGTTGTCTGTTTTCTGTACTTTTCTCTGTGTGTCTGTTCTGGACATACGAGCTCTTGATTATCCAGTGAGAGGCACTGCAGCCCGTGACATCCCTGCAAGCCAAAGGACACTAAGAGAGTTCAACCACTGAGGGTGCATACACCATCAAGCAATGTGTGGTCAGTCTACTGAGCTCTGATACTGGGGCCTTCCCCAGCACCACAGGCTTCATTTGAGGAAGATACAGGGGGCCTGGTTCTGTTGTGCATGCTTTGAGCAGAACAGGAAAGGTGTAACATTCTACAAAAGCCCAAGGAAATAAAATTCAAATTTCAGAGTCCTGGGGTCATAGCATTCTCAGCGTCAGAGGCTGAGGTTGGTTCACAAGGCCAAAAGTTCCTAGTGTGTGGCTGGTGTGTGCACATGTGTGCAAGCCTAAATATGTGCATACATGTGTATACGTGCATGTGTGTGTGCGCGTGTGCGCACGTGTGTGTGCGTGCATGTGTGTGCATGTGTGTGTGCGTGCATGTGCACGTGTGTGTGCGCGCGTGTGTGCATGTGTGTGTGCATGTGCACGTGTGTATGCACGTGTGTGCATATGTGTGTGCGTGTATGTGCATGTGTGTGTGCATGTGTGTGTGAGTGTGCATGTGTGCACGCGTCTGTATGCATGTGTGTGTGCATGTGTGTGTGCATGTGCACGTGTGTGTGCATGTGTGTGTGCACGTGTGTGCGTGTGTGTGCATGTGTGTGTGCACGTGTGTGCGTGTGTGTGCATGTGCGTGCATGTGTGTGTGAGTGTGCATGTGTGTGCACGTCTGTATGCATATGTGTGTGCGTGTGTGTGCGTGCGTGTGCACGTGTGTGCACATGTGTGTGTGTGTGCACGTGGGTGTGTGTGTTTAATTCCTGAGTTGTCTATATGCTCTCCCCCTGGTAAGGACATCTGCCTTCCCCTTTATCTCCAGGGATTGGCACACAGTACACACATCTGTTCACTGCTGGAATTTCTAAGCTGGAAGGCCCAGATCATGCAGGCATCCCTGAGTCACTGCCTAGCCACCAACACATTGGTCCCTCAGGCTGAACTGAGCCAGAGAAAGCTGTGGAAACATCCCGAGGAGGGTCTTCTGAGCTCTTTGCAGGGTTCAGGGTGCAAGACACCAGTCCAGCTGGCCTGAAGCCTTTGAGTCAGGAGTCTGATCTGGAGATTTCCAGCAGCCTGAGACCATTACAGGAAATGAGTCATTCTGCCCAAACAGGCGCAGACACCTCCTGCAGATGCCCATGTGTTGGATGACGTCATTTACATTCAGGTCTACAACCCCAGCTTCCCAAGGCCTAACGTCCTAACATAGAACTGTCCCAGGGTCTACACAGCCCTCCAAGTGGCACCTTCCCATATTGCTTCTGTCTGCTTCCACATCATCAACAGCACCTGTACTGGCTAGTTCTATGCCACCTTGACACAAGGTATAGTCATCTAAGAGGATGGAGCCTCAGCCAAAATCAATATCTCCATAACACTGGGCTGCAGGCAAACCTGTATGGCATTTTCTTAATGATTGATTGATGGGGGAGGGCCCAGCCCATTGTGGGTGGGGCCAACCTTGAGCTGGTGGTCCTGGGTTCTACATGAAAATAGGCTGAGCAAATCATGAGGGACAAGCCAGTCAGCAGCACCCCTCCATGGCCTCTGCATCAGCTCCTGCCTCCAGGTTCCTGCTCTGCTTGAGTTCCTGTCCTGACTTCCTTTGATAACGAACAGTGATCTGGAAGTGTAAGCTGAATACACCCTTTGCTCCCCAACTTGCTTTTTTTGGTCATGGTGTTTCATTGTAGCAACAGAAACCTGGGAAGGACCCCACCCACATGTACCCTCATCTCTGGTCACTTGTCAGCTCGCGGTGCAGCCTCAGGCAGCTTACGGCATTTCCAAATGCAAACCCTGACTCCCCTTTACAGTTTTGTTTTATTTTCTCTCTACTCACCTCCAACCCCGGGGCAGATGCCTCATCAAATTATTCACTCATTCAGCATGAATCTGTCCAGTGCCCACAGGTGACCCGGTCCACTGAGACTTTGGGATCAACAGTGGGCTATGACAGACAGGACACATTAGTGCCTCACCAGGAACTGAATGAATGAGCCCTCACTCATGCTTCCTGTGTGGCAACTGAAGCTCTCGGCATCATAGAGAATGAGACAGAGAAAAAAGCATTCCTCTACAAGAGATGGGGGAGTAGAGGCTTTCCCAGAAGCCTCCGCCAAAATGGCCCTCACACATCCTGGGTCAGAACTGTATCTCACGCTCTCCTCTGCTGTGATGGAGCCTGATAGAGTAAGGACTGCTCGCCACATGGGTGGAGTGTTGCCAGTGGCCAAGGGTGCAGCTGAGAGCCGGGGACAGTGCCCAGTCTCATTCAAAAATAGCCAAGGAGATCACTTTAGGATTATGCCCAGAAAATCCTAGGGAGGTGAGAGTAAGCAGAGACCGTGTTGGTCCAGAGAATGGCGAGGAGGGTCCTGTAAGCCAAGAGATGGGTGTGATGTCTTTAGGGGGCTACTGGGAAGCCTTTAGAAAACCCTAAGAGGAGAACTGAGGATTGAAAGCCAGCAGTGAATCTTGTTCCTAAGGATTAGGCTCCAGAAGACCAGACCTGGGTCAGGGGCTAGGAATCGCCACACCTAGGCAGCTTCAGCCTGCAGACCCACCTTGAAAACAGAACCTAGATTCTTCCTCACATCCAGAACCTTGATGTTTAGGATGAGCTTGTTTCCCACTGTCACTTAATCTCTACAGAAATCACTGGATGGTGACATTGGGGAGGCACAGAGGACCACGGCCCTAGGCTGAGGTCTGCCATCTTTCAGGGATGCCAACTTTCTTGACCAAGCATAGAAAAAGAATTCCAGAAGGAGGCTGCAAGATGCAGAGTTAGGGAAGAGAGATTTAATTGGGGCTGGCTTACAGGTTCAGAGGTTCAGTCCCATTATTATCAAGGCAGGAGCATGGCAGCATCCAGGCATGCATGGTGTCAGGGGAGGGAGAGTTCTACCTCTTGATCCAATTGCATCCAGGAGAAGACTGGCCCTTCTGCCCTGGGCAGAGTTTCAAAGCCCACCCCCACAGTGACACACTTCCTCCAAAGGACACACCTTCTAACAGTGCCACTCTTTATGGGCTAAGCATATTCAAACCACCACAGGGTTCATTAAAAGCAGAGAGAAGGGGTTCTAGGGGAAGAATGAAGCATGCCCACCTGAGAGCATGGCAGGGGACTTCTGCAGTGGGGTTGTGGTTTGCTTATTGGTTCATTCATTTTGTGTGTAAATGTTTAATCAGTCATACATAGATGTAACAGCAATGGTTAAAGGAGAGGAGACCCTGAATTTGGGGGAAGAGGGCAGGAATGGAAGGGGCAGGAGGGAGGAAGGGAGAACCATACAATCATCTTTTTTTTAATTAAAATATTTTTTGAGATTATAATATAATTACATCATTTTCCCCTTCCTTTTTCTCTCTCCATTCTTTTCTATGTACCCAAACCTTTCATTCATGTTTGTAGCCTCCTCCTTAGTTGTACACACCCACACCCACACCCACACACCCACACCCCCCCCACACACACATCCTAAATGTACACATATACACTCACACATGTACACACACACATGTATACACTCACACATGCGTTCATGTACACATGCATACATATACACTCACACATGTACACATACACTCATGTGCATATGTACACACTTACATATGTACACCCACGCACACTCTCACACATGCAAACATATACACACTCACACATGTATATACTCACATGTGTGCACACACACATAAGCACACATGTACACACATGTACACATTCACACATGTATGCACACACACACTCCTAAATATGTAAATACAACCTACTTGGTTTATATGTTGCTTGCGTATGTTCTCAGGGCTGACCATTTGGTATTGGAGAACCAATTGGTACACTGTTCCCTAAGGAGATGGTCTCTCCCTCTCTCAGCATTCCTTAGCTGCCTGTAGTTCTCTGTCTAGGTTTGAGGCCTCCTGAACTTTCTACCATCATGTTAGCAATGTGTTAGCATGTCTATAGATGTCATCCTTTCTCAAGACTTGTTCAGGCAGCCATATTGATGAGATTTCATGGGTCTAGCTTCTCTGACTTTCCTAAGAGATATGGTCTCAGAGAAAACTCCTTGTTCCTATGGCTCTTATATTCTTTCTGTCCCCTCTTTGGCAATGATCCCTGAGCCTTAGGGGTCAAGTAGTGCTGTAGACGTATCAGGTGAGATTACAGTTTATTAAAAGGCATTTTAACAGTGAGTTCAAGTTTTAGAAAAAGATGCTTAGGGAATATAGCCTGTTCCAGTGTGGGCACAGGCTGCCCGAGAGACTCAGGTATCTTAACAGGGGCCACATCTGCCACTTCAGAGGCTCTCAAATTACATCTCAAATATCACAGCGTGGTTCTGGCGATGGGCGGATGGTCTTGGACCCTGATGAGGCAAGTCCAAGAGCCACTGGGGTTGATAAGGGGGTTGGGGGCATGCCCTTCTGCTCTAATAGGATTTCTAGTGAGAGTCCTGGAAAACTTCAGGCTTGAAGCTGCGAAGCATCTACTCTTCCATCCACCACGACTGCTCTGCTTCCTGCTGGGTATGGTGGTTTGATGTGCTTGACCTATAGGAAGTGGCATTATTAGGAGGTGTGGCCTTGTTGAGGGAAATTTATCCCTGTGGGAGTGGGCCTTGAGGTCCTTTGTTCAAGTTCTGTCCAGTGAGGAGGAGACCCTATTCCTGGCTGTGAAGTAGAAATTTCTGGTTTCTTTGGAGATTCAATTATGTCATGTGATGTTTTTCTGGCAACTGTCTTATGAGAGGATGTATATGAGAGGATGTATATGAGAGGATGTATTGAGAGGATGTTCGGCTGAAGCAGACATGTGGGAGGATTTTTGCTGAGAGTAGATACGTGGTGTTTTCTGGAAGCTGCCTGGGCAAAGGGCACATGGGGTTTTGCTAGAGCTTTTCGGAAACTGGTCTTTGCTGACAATGTTGTGGTATTGGTTCACCTTGCCACTCTTTGATGACCATCATTTATTGTGACTCCATAGAGAAAAAACACACCTAAGAACTTCTTGTGATATTCTGGTGGATCTTGCTGCTTCCACGGATTCTGTCTGATTGGCAGAGCCTCGAGGTTTCTTCTGGATGGAAACGCCGTTGTTGATTTGTGAAGTGTCTGAGGGTGGATTGAGCTGCTGCTGCTGATTCGTGTGAACTGAACCGCTGCTATGGTGACAATGGAGATCATCACATCCTGAGCAGGCCCACATCCTCCTTTGGCCTATTAACCTTTCCTTCAACTACCTCCGGTGGTCAACAGGCTAGAAGGGAGGTTAAAGCACTTAAGAGCCCTTATTAAAGTAGGGTTTCAAAAATGTAAGACTACATGGGTGCCTCTAGAAGACAGTCTCCTGGATGCCTTCAGATGAGGATGTAGAACTCCTAGCTCCTCCAGCACCATGCCTGCCTGCAAGCTGCCATGTTTCCTGTCATGATGACAGTGCACTGAACTTCTGAAATTGTATGCCAGCCCTAATTAAATGTTTTACTTTATAAGAGTTGTTGTGGTCATGGTCTCTTCACCACAATGAGACCCTAACTAAGACAGTATGGGGATAAGGTACATGAGGCAAAGCCAGCTGCCTAGTTGGTAGCTGAGCCAAACTTGAGCTATGGTATGCTGGCCTACAAAGGCTTTGTTCTTGTAATTGTTCCACAAACACAGAGGAAAAATGGATGGAGGAGGATCCTGACTTTGCCACTTGGTTGGACCTGGGAAAGGTATGTTCTAAGTGTCCATTGGCTTGACTATAGGAGAGTTTGACAGACAATACCATCAACTGGACAAGATCTGAAATCACCTAGAAGACAACCCAGGCACATTTGTGAAGAAGTTTCTAGCCTGGGTTATTGAAAAGGCAAGACCTACTGTACAGTGGACAGCACCACTCCCTGGGCTGTGCCCTGGATGGAATGAAAGGAAGAACTCAAGCAAGTACCATCATTCAACCCTGTCTGCTTCCAGGTGACCGGCTGCCTCATACTCCTGCCGCCATGCCTTCTCCACCATGACACAGCACCTTTGAACTGTGAGCCAAAACAAGCTTTTCTTCCTAGAGTTTCATTTGTTGGGTGTTTTGTCATGCTGAGTAATGGTGCCAGTAGAGCGTCCCTACCCAGGGCAAGCATGTTGGCAAATCAGAGAGGAGACCCAGCTCAGTCCCTTCCATCTTTGAACTAATTTTTGCTTTCATTAATTAACTAATTAGCTCTACATCCCAACCACAGCAACCCCTTCCTCTTCCCCTCCCAGGCCCCCTTCTCTCTCACCTCCTCCCATCTCCTCTCCCTTTCTCCTCAGAGTAGGGGAGGCTTCCTATGGATACCCACACACCCTGGCACATCAAGTTGCAGTGGGATTAGGGGTGCACTGACTCCTACTGAGGTTAGACAAGACCAGGGAAAGGCATCCTAAGGCAGGCCATGGAGTCAGAGACACTGTTCCAGTTGTTAGGAGACCTATGTGGTGTCATTTGAGTTTTTGATCTTAGCCATTCTGACTGGTATAAGGTGGAATCCCAGGGTTGCTTTGATTTGCATTTCCCTGATGACTAAGGATGTTGAACATTTCTTTAGGTGCTTCTCAGCCATTAGAGATTCCTCTGTTGAGAATTTTCTGTTTAGCTCTGTATCCCATTTTTAAAATTGGGTTATTTGGTTTGTTGGTGTCTAACTTCTTGAGTTCTTTATGTATTTTGGATATTAACCTTCTGTTGGATGTAGGGTTGGTGAAGATCTTTTCTCAATCTGTAGGCTGCCATTTTGTCCTTTGCCTTAGAGAAGCTTTGCAATTTCATTAGGTCCCATTTATTAATTCTTGACCTTAGAGCCTGATCTACTGGTATTCTGTTCAGGAAGTTGTCTCCTGTGCTAGTATTTTCAAGGATATTTCCCTCTTTCTGTTCTTTTAGATTTAGTGTATCTGGTTTTATGTTGAGGCATTTGATCCACTTGGACTTGAGTTGTGTGCAGAGTGATAATAAGTATGGATCTGTTTGCTTTCTTCTACATGCAGGCATCCAGTTAGACCAGCACCATTTGTTGAAGGTGCTTGCTTTTTTCCACTGTGTGGTTTTGGATTCTTTGTCAAAAGTCAAGTGTTTGTAGGTGTGTGGGTTTATTTCTGGGACTTCAGTTCTATTCCATTGATTAACCTCTCTGTTTTTATGCCAATACCATTTAGTTTTTATTACTATAGCTCTGTAGTACAGCTTGAAGTCAGAGATTATGATACCTCCAGAAGTTCATTTATTGTACAAGGTTGTTTTAGCTATCCTGTTTTATTTGTTTGTTTTCCATCTGTAGTTGAGTATTGTTTTTTAAAGGACTGTAAAGAATTGTGTTGGAATTTTGATGGGAATTGTATTGATTTTGTAAAGCATGAGTATCTTCTGATATCTTCATTTCTTTCTTTAGTGACTTGAGGTTCTCATTTTACAGGCCTTTCACTTGCTTGGTTAAAGCTACAACATAATATTTCATATTATTTGTGGCTATTGTGAAGGGTGCCACTTCCCTAATTTTTCTCAGCCTGATTATCGTTTGTTTTTAGTTAATTTTGTATCCAGCCACTTTGCTGAAGGTGTTTATGAGCTGTGTATGTTCATTGGTAGAATTCTTGGGGTGACTTATGTACATCATCACATCATCTGTGTATGTGAGTTTGTTGGTAGAATTCTTGGGGTGACTTATGTAGACTATGACATCATCTATGTTTGTGAGTTCGTTGGTAGAGTTCTCAGGGTGACTTATGTATACCATCACATCATCTGTGTTTGTGAGTTCGTTGGTAGAGTTCTTGGGGTGACTTACGTATAATCACATTATCTGTGTTTAGTGACACTCTGGCTTCTTCTTTTTTCACTTCCTATCCCTTGTTCTCCTTCAGTTGTCTTATTTACTGCTCTAGTTAGAACTTCAAATACTAAACTGAATAGATACAGAGAGCATGGACAGCCTTACCTTGTCACTGATTTTAATGGAATTGCTCCCCATTTAATTTGGTATTGGCTATTGGCTTGCCATATACTACCTTTGTTATATTTAGGCCTTGTATCCCTGATCTCTCCAATACTTTTAACCTGAAGGGGTATTGGATTTTGTCAGAAGCCTTTTCAGTATCTAATGAGATGATCATGTATTTTTTTCTTTTAGTTTGTTCATATGGTGAATTATATTGATGGAATTTTGTATATTGAACCATTCCTGTATCCCTGGAATGAACCTTATTTAATCATGGTGAATGATGTTTTTTGTTGTGTTCTTGGGTTTGGTTTGAGTATTTTTGTAACAATCTTCATGAGGGAAATTGGTCTGAAATTCCCTTTCTTTGTTGAGTCTTTGTGTGGTTTAGCTATCAGAATGACTGTGGCCTCTTAGAATGACTTTGGCAGTGTCCTTTCTGTTTATACCTTGTGCAGTTTGTGGAGTATTGGTATTAGCTCTTTGAATTCTGTGCTAAAACCATCTGGCCCTGGGTTTTTTTAGTTGGGAGACTTTTAATATGGCTGCTTCTATTTTCTTAGGGGTTATAGGACTGTTTAAATGGTTTATCTGATCTTGATTTAACTTTGGTTATTGGTATCTATCACAAAACCATCCATTCATTTAGATTTTCTAATTTTGTGGAGTACAGGGTTTTGAAGTAAGACCTGGATTTCCTTAGTATCTGCTGCTATGTCTTCCTTTTTGTTTCTGATTTTGTTAATTTAGATACTGTCTCTCTGCCTTTTAGTTAGTTTAGATAAGAGTTTGTCTATCTTGTTGTTTTTATCAAAGAACCAGCTCTTGGTTTCATTGATTCTTTGTATTGTTCTCTTTGATTCTTATTTGTTGATTTCAGTCCCAAGTTTGATTATTTCCTGATTTCTACTCCTCTTGGGTGGGTTTGCTTCTTTTTTGTTCTAGAGCTTTCAGGTGTGCCTCTAAGTTGCCAGTATGAGATCTCTCCAGTTTCTTTTTGAAGGCACTTAGAGCTATGAACTTTGCTCTTACCACTGTTTTCATTGTGTCCTGTAAGTTTGTGTATGCTGCACCTTCACTTTCATTGAATTCTAGGAAGTCTTTAATTTCTTTATTTCTTCCCTGACCTAGTGGTCATTGAGTATAAAGTTGTTCAGTTTCCATGACTTTCTAGATTTTCTGTTGTTTCTGTTGTGGTTGAAGTTCAGATTTAATCTGTGGTGGTCTGATAAAATACAAGGGGTTATTTCAATTCCCTTGTATCTATTGAGGCTTGGGTTGTGACCAAATATATGGTCAATTTGGGAAAAGGTTCTATGAGGTCCTGAGAAGTTCTGTAGATATCTGCTAGGTCGATTTGATTCATATATCTATTAGTGTCATTATTTCTATATTTAGTTTCTGTCTCAATGACCTATCTATTGGTGAGAGTAGGGTATTGAAGTCCACTATTAATGTGTGGGGTTCAGTGTGTGATTTAAGCTTTAGTAATTTTTCTTTCACAGATATGGTGCTCTTGCATTTGGGGCATAGTTGCTCAAAACTGAGACACCATCTTGGTGGATTTTTCCTTTGATGAGTATAAATTGTCCCTTTCCATCCCTTTTGATTAATTTTGGTTGAAAGTCTATTTTATTAGATATTAGAATGGCTACTCTAGCTTTCTTCTTGGGTCTGTTTGCCAGAAAAAACTTTTTACAGCCCTTTTCTCTGAAGTAATATTTATTTTTGTAGCTAAGGTGTGTGTTTCTTGTATGCACCAGAGTGATGGATGCTATTTATGTATCCATTCTGTTAGCCTGCGTCTTTTTATAGGAGAATTGAATACATTGATGTTGAGAGATATTAATGACCAGTGATTGTTAATTTCTGTTATTTTGGTGTTAGTAAGGGTAGTGTGTGTGTGTGTCTGTGTGCGCGCGTGCGCGTGCACACGTGCACATGCACACACTCTTCCCTTCTTTTGGTTTTGCTGGTGTGGAGTTATTTATTTCCTATGTTTTCTTGGGTATAGTTAATCTCAGTGAGTTGGAATTTTCCTTTTAGTATCATCTGTAAGGCTGGATTAATGGAACAATATAGTTTAAATTTGGCTTTGTCATGGAATATCTTATTTTCTCCATCTATGGTGATTAAAATTTTGCTGGGTATAGTAGTCTGGGCTGACATCTGTGGTCTCTTAGAGTCTGTAAGACATCTGCCAAAGTCCTTCTGGCTTTTAGACTCTCTCTTGAGATTGACCTCTATCTCCACATGCACATTCTTATACACACATGCACACATGTGCACACACACACACACACACACACACACACAGAGAGAGAGAGAGAGAGAGAGAGAGAGAGAGAGAGAGAGAGAGAGAGAGAGAATAAACTATTATTGGTCCTTTGTCATTTCCTATAACACATTATTTATTCCAGTCTCTATAACTTTTGCCCAGTGTTCTTTTCTGCTCCATATCTCAGCTAAGATACCACAGGGCATGTGGCCAGCCCTGCCTGCTAATGAAACACTGAGTGGGTCCTGCATCGGCCATCAGGAGTTTAGGCTAAGGTCAGGCTTCCTGTGGGGCTGCTGTCTAGAGACCACACTGCCTGGAGCTGTGGGCAGCTGCCTTTCTGCTCTGTCTTCATGCGGCCTTTCTGCTCTGTCTTCATGCGGCCTTTCCATTTTGTTCTTGAGGAAAGTGGCATGTGGGGTGATATTTCCCGTTTTCTCCTCTTGGAAGGCCACTGGTCCCACCAACTGGCCCCATCCGCATCGACAATCTACCCAAAGCCTTATTTCCAGATGCCATCATCTCGACAGCCAGGATTCAGCAGGCGTGAGGGGACAGTGGCGACGCTTTTATCTTCTTTATCAAATTATTTCAGCTTAGGTGGCAGAAAGCCAAAGGGGGAATTCTTGTTCTCCTTCTCTCCCCCAACCCCTCATCTTTACACATCGGAATTGTAAGATGTCCCAGCCTTGAGGTACAGGTCTACATCTCAGCTACTCAGGAGGCTGAGGCAGGAGGATGGCAAGTTCAAGGCTTGTCTGGGTATACAGTGAATTTAAGATCAGTCTGGGCAACTCGGTGAGATCCTGTCTCAAATAAAAAAGTAAAAAGAGGGCTGGGAATATAGCTTGGTGGTAGAATACTTACTAGCATGTGTGAGGCCTAGGCCCAACCCTTAGTACTGGAAGGAAGAAAGGAGTAAGGAAAAGAAGAAAGAAAGAAAGAAAGAAAGAAAGAAAGAAAGAGAGAGAGAAAGAAAGAAAGAGAGAGACAAAGAAAGAAAGAAAGAGACAAAGAGAGAAAGAAAGAGACAGAGAGAAAGAAAAAGAAAGAAAAAAGAGAGAGAGAAAGAAAGAGAGAGAGAAAGAAAGAGAGAGAAAGAAAGAAAGAAAGAGAGAGAAAGAAAGAGAGAAAGAAAGAAAGAAGAAAGAGAAAGAAAAGAGAGAGAGAAAGAAAGAGAGAGAGAAAGAAAGAGAAAGAAAGAGAGAAAGAAAGAAAGAGAGAGAGAAAGAAAGAAAGAGAGAGAAAGAAAGAAAGAGAGAAAAAGAGAGAAAGAAAGAAAGAAGAAAGAGAAAGAGAAAGAAAGAGAGAGAGAAAGAGAGAGAGAAAGAGAGAGAAAGAGAGAGAAAGAGAGAAAGAAAGAGAGAAAGAAAGAAAAAGAAAGAAAGAAAGAGAGAAAGAAAGAGAGAAAGAGAGAAAGAAGAAAGAGAAAGAAAGAGAAAGAAAGAGAAAGAAAGAAAGAGAGAGAAAGAAAGAAAGAAAGAGAAAGAAAGAAGAAAGAAAAAAGGAAGAAAGAAAGAGAAAGAAAGAAAGAGAGAAAGAGAGAAAGAAAGCAAGAGAAAGGAAGAAAAAACAAAGTTGGCTCTGAACTCTAGGAAGGCTATGTTATTGGCATTATTGCATCTGCTTATTCTCAGCAGCTAGAGAGGAGTTGCAAACCTTGCCTAGTGCTTATATTTAAATACCCCTACACGTCACTGTCCATGTCTGTACTAAGCCAAACATAAGTTCATGCTGATGTCTCTGATGTTAACCTGTGACCACCTAGACTACCTCCCACTGCAGATAGCATGTAAAACCTGGACCTTGCCCCCGACTGTGGTTCTCTTGACAGTCCAGTCCATTAGCAAGCTCCTTAGTGTGAGGAGCTTCATGGAGCAAGGATCTTGGTGCATCTCCACTTGCTCCTGCTGCAGATTCCACACATCTCCATAGTTACAGAGGTCAGAGTCTTTAGTCTGCAGTTGCTTGCACATGTACATGTTTTAAAGGCGTGTGCCACCACTGCTCAGGAAGCAAAAATTTTTTTAAAGATTTATTTATTTATTTTATGTATATGAGTACACTGTAGCTGTACAGATGGCCATGAGCCATCATGTGCTTGCTGGGAATTGAACTCGCTCCGGCCCACTCACTCTGGCATAATACACTCTGGTGTAATATACTGTAGCTGTCTTCAGACACACCAGAAGAGGGCATCAGATCTCATTACGGGTGGTTGTGAGCAGCCATGGGGTTCCTGGGATCCGAACTCAGGACCTTCGGAAGAGCAGTCAGTGCTCTTACCCGCGGAGCCATCTCGCCAGTCCCACAAAGATTGTTTTAAATTAGCCATTCCTAGCCAAACAGTGGTGGCGCATGCCTTTAATCCCAGCACAGAGAAACCCTGCCTCAGAAAAAATAAATAAATAAAAATAAAAAAATAAAAAAATAGCCATTCCTACAGGTGCACAGCACTGCCATTGCTGCCATTGCTGCCATTGCTGCCATTGCTGCCATTCCTGCCATTGCTGCCATTGCTGCCATTCCTGCCATTGCTGCCATTCCTACAGGTGCTGAGCTCTATCCTCATGCTTATCTTCATTGGCAGTTCTCAGCTGACCTTTGTCCCTGTGGTGAGTGACATCTTTTTATGTGCTTCCATACTGTCTGTTTATCTTTTCTAATGAGACAGCGTCTTAGTGGGTTTTTTTTTCCTTCGATGAAACACTCTGACAGAAGCAAATCCAGAGAGGACGTGTTTGTTTTGGTGTAATTGGTGCACAGTCCAAAGTCTGGCCCATTACAGCAGCGAGGACACGGTGCTTGAGAAGCAGAGAGTAGTGAGCACATGCTGCTGCTCAGCCTCCTTTCTGCATTACACAGTCCAGGATCCCAGGCAGGGAATGGTGCCGCCTACAGTGGGCCTTCCAGTCCATGAGGTCTCTGACAATTCCCATCTCAGTCATAGCCCATCTCTGCCTATGGGCTCAGTGTGTTGACTTCTAGTTCTGCACACAGGGATGTGTTTCATTTGATTCTGTATCTCGATCTTCCTCTTTTTGGTACTATTTTAAATTCCTGGTTATTTTTCAGTACACTCATGGGGTCTATTGGTATATGTGTGGTATTGGTCTGTGGGGGGATCTTTCGGTATATTATGCAGACTGGAATGGCTACATTAAATAATTGTTCTGTCAATGCCTCACTTGCCTGACAGTCTTATAGCAAGAGGGTTGACATTGACTATTATTTGGAAATACATATAAACATGTTATTACAGTCACCTGCCAATCAACACACATCTGAAAATGTATTCCCCACATTTTTCTGTAGCTCTGCACACTCAGTATTGCTCTACCCAGCCCTGTGATGAATGATGGCTGACCCTCACTTCATAATAAGAGTCCTGAACAGTCAGAGTCCTAAAGAAAAGCAGTTAGTTCCATGACTAAGTCCACCTAGAATGACTGCATTGACTGAGTACAGAGAACGGGTTTTAAACCCAGACACACACACACACACACACCCTTTTAACAATCAGTGAGTGTGCCGTCTTTCCAGTTACCTACTTCATTATGTCTTTCTATGTCTTTATTTTATGTGTATGAGTGTTTTACCTACATGTGTGCCATATGTGAGTCTGCATGTGTGTGCCTGATGTCCACAGAGGCCAGAAGAGGACATTGGGTCCCCTGGAACCAGAGATACAGGTGGTTGTGAGCTGCCATGTGGGTGCTCAGAACAAAACTAACTTTTTCAAATACTATTTTAAATGATGGTTCTTAAATGCTTTAACCTCTCTTGTAGCCCACCATCCACCAGAGGTAGTGGAAAAGAAAGGATATAGGGGAAGTGGACTTGTTTAGAAAGGTTCTTTGGAGCAATTCTGATCTGCATTGTCAGGAAATCTGCAGTTCAGTTCATAAGTTAGCAGGCAGTGGCAGCTTGATCCACTTGCAAACATTTCATGAATACACCAGCAGTCCAGTTTGGTAGAGTCAGGTTAGCAACAGTGTGACAGAACCTAGCAGAGACAGCCAGGCCTCAACCTTAGCTCAAGTCAGCAGGAGGGACCAGCAGGAATGCCAGGAAAAGTTCCTGGCTGTGCCTCTCTCAGGGAAGCAATCAGTGAAGATAGGAGACCCACAGCATTGTACAGCTAACTGTACTAGCAAGCCAAGCTCTGTCTCTGTCACTCTGTAGAGTCCTATTTATGCCCTCCAAACATTACATGTCCTCCACATGCCTTGCCTCACCATGGGTCTTGCCTCAGCATGTGCATCCAATCAGCCCGAGTCCAAGGAGTCCCAACAAATGCAGTTCAACAATGCAATGTTAGCTTCCATTTGTATGCGTGCTTTCTGTTGTTTTTGTTCCTATTGAGGAGCAGCCTTAGTCTGTGGTGATCTGATAGGATGCATGGGATTATTTCAATCTTCTTGTATCTGTTGTGACAAATTATATGGTCAGTTTTGCAGAAGGTACCATGAGGTGCTAAGAAGAAGGTATATTCTTTTGTTTTAGAATGAAATGTTCTATAGATATCTGTTATATCCATTCGGTTCATAACTTCTGCTAGTTTCACTGTGTCTCTGTTTAGTTTCTGTTTCCATGATCTGTCCATTGATGAGAGTGAGGTGTTGAATTCCTCCATTATAATTGTGTGGGGTGCAATGTGTGCTTTGAACTTTAGTAAAGTTTCTTTTGTGAATGTGGGTGCTCTTGCATTTGGAGCATAGATGTTCAGAATTGAGAGTTCATCTTGGTAGATTTTTTCCTTTGACCAGTATGAAGTGTCCTTCCTTATCATTTTTGATAACTTTTTGTTGAAAGTTGACTTTATTTGACATTAGAATGGCTACTCCAGCTTGTTTCTTGGAACCATTTGCTTGGCAAATTGTTTGCCAGACCTTTCCTCTGAGGCAGTGTCTGTCTTTGACACTGAGGTGTGTTACCGGTATGCAGCAAAATGCTAGGTCCTGTTTATGTATCCAGTCTGTTAGTCTATGCATTTTTATCGGGGAAGTGAGTCCATTGATGTTAAGAGTTACTAAGGAATAGTGATTGTTGCTTCCTGTTATCTTTGATGTTATTTTTATGTTTGTGTGGCTATCTTCTTTTGGGTTTGTTGAAAGATTACTTTCTTGCTTCTTCTAGGGTGTAGTTTTGCTCCTTATGTTGATGTTTTCCATCTATTATCCTTTGTAGGACTGGATTTGTGGAAAGATACTATGTAAATTTGGTTTTGTCATGAGATATCTTGTTTTCTCCATCTATGGTAATTGAGAGTTTTGCTGGGTATAGTAGCCTGGGCTGGCATTTGTGTTCTTGTAGGGTCTGTATGACATCTGCCCAGGATCTTCTAGCTTTCATAGTCTCTGGTGAGAAGTCTGGTGTAATTCTGATAGGTCTGCCTTTATATGTTACTTGACTTTTTTCCCTTACTGCTTTTAATAGTCTTTCTTTGTTTTGTGCATTTGGTGTTTTGATTATTATTTGATGGGAGGAATTTCTTTTCTGGCCCAACCTATTTGGAGTTCTGTAGGCCTCTTGTATGTTTATGGGTATCTCTCTCTCTTTAGGTTAGAACAATACCCTACTCAATGATAACTTGGTCAAGGAAGAAAGAAAGAAAGAAAGAAAGAAAGAAAGAAAGAAAGAAAGAAAGAAAGAAAGGAAGGAAGGAAGAAAGAAAGAAGAGGAAATTAAAGACTTTTTAGAATTTAATGAAAATGAGGGTACAACATACCCAAACTTATGGGACACAATGAAAGCAGTGCTAAGAGGAAAACTCAGCTCTGAGTGCCTCCAAAAAGAAACTGGAGAGAGCATACACTATCAGCTTAACAGCACACCTGAAAGCTCTAAAACAAAAAGAAGCAAATACACCCAAGAAGAGTAGATGGCAGGAAATAATCAAACTCAGGATTGAAATCAACCAACTAGAAACAAAAAGAACTATACAAAGAGGCAACAAAACCAGGAGCTGGTTCTTTGAGAAAATCAACAAGATATATGAACCCTTAGCCAGACTAGCCAGAGGGCATAGAAGCAGTACACAAACTAACAAAATCATAAATGAAAAGGGAGACATAACAACAGAAACTGAAGAAATTAAAAAAATTATCAGATCCTACTACAAAGACTATATTCAACAAAACTGGAAAATCTGAATGAAATGGACAATTTTCTAGACAGATACCAAATACTTAAGTTAAATCAGATAAACCGTCTAAGCAGTCCCATAGCCCCTAAAGAAATAGAAGCACACATTAAAAGTCTCCCAACCAAAAAAAAGCTCAGGACCATAGGTTTAGTGCAGAATTGTTATCAGATCTTCAAAGAAGACTGTTTTAGTCAGGGTTTCTATTCCTGTACAAACATCATGACCAAGAAGCAAGTTGGGGAGGAAAGGATTTATTTAGCTTACTTCCACATTGCTTTTCATCACCAGAGGAAGTCAGGACAGGAACTCAAGCAGGTCAGGAAGCAGGAGCTGATGCAGAGGCCATGGAGGGATGTTTCTTACTGGCTTGCTCAGCCTGCTCTCTTATAGAATCCAAGACTTCCAGCCCAGGGATGGCACCACCCACAAGGGGCCCCACCCCCTTGATCACTAATTGAGAAAATGTCCCACAGCTGGGTCTTATGGAGACACTTCCCCAACTGAAGCTCCCTTCTCTGTGATAACTCCAGCCTGTGTCAAGTTGGCACACAAAGACCTAATACCAAAACTCTTCAAACTATTCCACAAAATAGAAACAGAAGGAACACTACCCGATTCATTCCATGAAGCCACAGTTAGACTGCCCATTCTCCCTTGGAGATGGAATGGTTTCTGTCTAATCAGGAACTTGCCACAATTTCCTTTCATAGAGTACTTCATAAGAGATTTTTTTCTACTTTTATCATGTTTAATGTTTTAAATAGATTTTAAAAATGGGTTGAGTGCATATTACTTTTAGCTTCAGAAGACATTATGTATATTTAACAGGCATTTAACTATTATAAATTATTTTGATGACTTAAAAATGTCAATACTTAGATGTATATTTTAAAATAAATTTTATTAGTTTAAAAAAGCAAAGCAATGTAAGGCGGATCATGTGTGTTGTAAGCAAAGCATCTGTCACATGTCCTTTCACATGTTTGCTTTAGCAGAACATCCTCTGTCCTGTGTCTGCTTCAGTGAAACACGTCTTTGTATGTTTGCCCTAGCAACACACCATCCAACACAACTGACTCTCCAAAGAACCCTTACGTTTTCACTTCACAAAACTCTTGGTCCATTCTGAGAACAAGTGTCTTAACTGTTGACTTCTTTCCAGCCTCTCATGTCTGTCTTTGTGTGTGTGTGTGTGTGTGTGTGTGTGTGTGTGTGTGTGTGTGAAGGATGGAGCACAGATGCCTCCACATTTTATGTCTTGCTTATTTTAAAGGTTGGCAGAACTCTTGACCTTGCAGGCAAGCTTGACTGTGAATAATTTTCTCTCTAAACTTGGGCTTGGAGGGAGGGTAGTTCAGCAGAATTTGAGTCAGGGATTGCTAGACTAGCTGCCACTGGCACAGTCTATGGCAGCAGTTCTCAACCTTTTTAATACCACGGCCCTTTAATACAGTTTCTTCATGTTGTGGTGACCCTCAACCATAAAAACTATTTTCATTGCTACTTTTCAGCTGTAATTTTGCTAGGTTTTAGGAATCGTAAATATCTGTGTTTTCCCATGGTCTTAGGAGACCCCTGTGAATGAATTTTTTTGACCTCACCAAAGGGGTCTGGACCCACACATCGAGATCCGCTGGTCTCGTGTTTTCTGTTCACTTGTGGCTAAGAAGCTGGCTCAAGGTGTCTTGAGAAACAAGCCATCAGATTTAACTGGGATATGAAGTGTGGGTTTTCATAAATAGATGAATTCCCCCTGTCCCTCGTGTGCTGAGAGGTGTCGTGAACGTGGATTTCATTTGTCAAGTGTTCTCTGTGTTCATGCCATGGTTATGTGGTTATCTCCCTCTAGCTTCTGATAGCAGTGAATCACAGCTGATTTTTGAGCGTTAAACCATCCTTGCAGATTTGGAACGAATCCCACTTGACCCTAGGTGTTCTGCAAGATTCAACTTGTCAGTGCTCTTGTCTAACTTTACATGCTTTGTACACAGACAAACATGTTCCATGTGATCAGAGATGACGTTATTGAAGACTCCCATCTGTGTTTATGGGAGCCATTCATCGGTGCATCTTCTGTCTCGTATCTTTCTCTGACTCTGATGTTTGGCTGACCCTGCAACCACAGAGCGAACTGGACAATGTCCGCCCTGGTTCAATTTTCTTTAAACATTTTATTACATTTTTGTTTGCTTACTTGGGGGTCACATGCCATAGTGCACACCTAGAGGTCAGAGGACAACTCCCAGAAGTCAGTTCTCTCCTTCCACCTGGTCCTGAGGTCCTAGGGATCAGACTCAGGTGGGCAGGCTTTTGGCAAGCGCCTTTAACCATGGAACCATCTTGCTGACCCTGATTCTGTTTTCCAGATGAGTGTGAACTTCATATTATTTCTTCCTTTAAATCTTTGTAAGGACTCACCAGTAAAGCATCCATGTCTCTAGTAATTTGGTTTTTAAGGCTATTAACTATTGGCTTCATCAATTACGCAGACACAGGACTACTTGGGGCACCTGCTTCTACTTGTGCCAATTTTTGTAGCTTGAGCCTTTTGATAATTTTTTTTTTTACTTTATCTACATAATCAAAATCTCAGGCATTGAGGTGGAGCTGTCTGTCACACGTCCTTCTGATATGCTCAGGGTTAGTAGTGATGGCCCATCTCATTCCTTATTTGGACATTTTGTGCCCTCATAGCCTTTAGTCTGGCTCCAAGTGTCTTGATTTAAAACAATCCTTTTGAAGAACCACCCTTTGATTTAATGGGTTTTATGTTCAACTCTGTTTTATGTGTATGAGCATTTTAAATGCACATATATGTGTTCCTGATGCCTGTGGAGGTCAGATCCCCTGGAACTGGGGTCATGAACAATCTTGAGCCACCAAAATAGTTCTGGGTGCTGAGAACTGAACTTAAGTCCTCTACAAGAGGAGCCGGTGCTCTTAACCACTGAGCCACCTCTCCACCCCAGACACTCTAACCACTGGGCTGTCTCTCCACCCCCGACACTCTAACCACTGGGCTGTCTCTCCAGCCCCTGATGCTCTAACCACTGGGCTGTCTCTCCAGCCCCTGACGCTCTAACCACTGGGCTGTCTCTCCATCCCCTGACGCTCTAACCACTGAGATGTCTCTCCACCCCCGACACTCTAACCACTGAGATGTCTCTCCAGCCCCTGACGCTCTAACCACTGAGATGTCTCTCCAGCCCCTGATGCTCTAACCACTGTGCTGTCTCTCCAGCCCCTG
>NW_022196897.1:159872900-159874204 GCF_008632895.1 Mastomys coucha | reverse complement strand
ATGTCTCTCCAGCCCCTGATGCTCTAACCACTGTGCTGTCTCTCCAGCCCCTGATGCTCTAACCACTGTGCTGTCTCTCCACCCCCGACACTCTAACCACTGGGCTGTCTCTCCAGCCCCCAATGCTCTAACCACTGAGATGTCTCTTTGGTCCTTCCCTGTTTTTTACTTCCATTGATTTTTTTTCCCTCCTTTTTGTTTTTGCGTTTTCTCTGTTGGCTTCAGACTTAAATTGCTAGAGTTTCTTTCTGGAACTTTCAGCAGTGTAAGCCTGGGTGATCCATGTCAGGTCCCTCTTTCCTAGTGTACAGATGATTCTAGAAGCTTCTCTCTGGACCCCCTCCTCTGCTCTATCTCCCATGTTTGTTCCAGTTTCATTTCCTTCCTAAATATGTAAAATATCTCCTTTTTTTATTTTTTGTTTTTGTTTTTGTTTTTTTTTTTTGTTTTTGTTTTTTGGTTTTTTTTTCGAGACAGGGTTTCTCTGTGAAGCCCTGGCTGTCCTGGAACTCACTCTGTAGACCAGGCTGACCTCAAACTCAGAAATCCACCTGGCTCTGTCTCCCAAAAATATCTCCTTATTTGATCTTTATATTTTTTTATTGTTTTACTTAACATTTCCATTGTAAGATCATAGAACAACATAGATCTCCAAATATTAATAAGATACATGTATATATTCATGGGTAAGGTACTTACAGTTAATATATTTAAAGTAATATGTGTATTCAATGTCCTTATTGTTATTTCAAACTGTCTTGTTTTCAATTATCCCTTTGTTAATGATCTCCAGTTTAATTTATCATATCTGTAATATTTGGTGTGTTTCTGATTTTTCTCAGTTTGGGAGGTCTATGTGGAGGTCGTTGTTGGGTGTCCTCTCTCTCCACCTTATTTATTTTGAGACAAGGTCTCTCCCTGCCCGTGCCTGACTGGCTGGCTGTGAAGTCTCTTCTGCTCTGCGATTTCAAGTCCTGCTTTGCCCAGCTTTTTATGTGGGTGTTGGGGGGGGGATGAAAGCCAGGTTCTCATGTTTATACAGAAAGCACTTTACAAATTAAGCTGTCTCCTTGAGCCCTCTTGTCAGTTTTTTTGAGATGTGCTTTAGGATGGGAATAGGGTCTTTTGCTGTGTTTCCTGTGACCCTGGGATGTGGTGGTGGTGGTGCGGAGGACAAGGGGAAGTAGGAGGAGGGAGGAGGGGGGAAGAGAAGGAGGAGGAGGAGAAGGAGGAGGAGGAGGGATGGGAGGAGGAGGGTGAGGAGGAGGGTGAGGAGGAGGAGGAGGAGGAGAAGGAGGAGGGTG
>NW_022196897.1:159866765-159872784 GCF_008632895.1 Mastomys coucha | reverse complement strand
GGAGGAGGAGGGGGAGGGGGAGGAGGAGGAGGAAGGGAGGAGGAAGAGGAGGAGGAAGAGGAGGAGGAAGGGAGGAGGAGGGGGAGGAGAAGGGGGAGGAGAAGGAGGAGGAGGAGGAAGAGGATAAGCCTGGTAATTCTGCTGTTGATGATGATGAACTCTGCAATTGTCTGCTGATGATGGGGCTCTCCTGGTCAGTCATCCATGACCTTATTGATTTCCTGCCTGCTTGATTTATCAGTTACTGACTCGGGGTGTGGAAGTCGCAGATTGTAACAGTGAAGTTGTCCATCTTCCCTTCTCTTTCTGTCTGCCCTTGCCACACGTGCTTCAGGATGCTCTGGAACATGCACATTCAGGCCTGCTGCACTTCCTGGAGAACTGATCCAAGTTAATGTTATGAAATACTGCTTTTATGCTGATAATTTTCCTGCTGGTGAAGGTGGCATGGCCTGAAATTAATATCGTTGCTGAAGCCCCCCTTTTTTATTAGTTATTTTATTTATTTACATTTTAAATGTTGTCCCCTCTCCCGGTTTCCCCTCCACAAACCCTCCATCCCATCTCCCCTCCCCTTTGCCTCTGTGAGGGTGCTCCTCCACCAACCCCCCACCTACTCCCACCTCACGGCTCTAACATCCCCCTACACTGGGGAGTCTAGCCTCTGCAGGTCCAAGGGCCTCCCTTCCCGTCGATACCAGATAAGGCAATCCTCTGCTACTTATGCAGCAGGAGCCATGGGTCCCTCCATGTGTACTCTTTGGTTGGTGGTTTTGTCCCAGGGAGCTCTGGGGTGGTCTGGTTGGTTGATATTGTTGTTCTTCCTTTGGGGTTGCACACCCCTTTAACTCTTTGAGTCCTTCCCTAACTCTACCACTGGGGATGAGTCTGAAGTTCAGTCCCATGGTTGGCTGTGAGTATTCGCATTTGATTAGTCCAGTGCTAGCAGAGCTTCTCAGGGGACAGCTCCTGTCAGCAAGCACTTCTTGGCATCAGCAATAGTGCCTGGGTTTGGTGTCTGCAGATGGGATGGGCCCCTAGGTGGAGCAGTCTCTAGATGACCTTTCCTTCAGTCTCTGCTCCATTCCTTTCCCCTGAACAATTACCCAGGAACAATTTTGGGTTAAAAATTTTGAGATGGGTGGGTGGCCCCATCCCTTAACTGGGGCCTGTGTCTATCAACTGGAGGTGCTCTCTACAGACAGGTTCTCTCTTCCCTATATTGGGTATTTTGGTTAAGGTCATCCCCATTGGCTCCTGGGAATGTCTTGCTTCCCTGGCATCTGGGACTTTCTAGTGACTACCCCCACGTCTCCATTTCCCACTGCTACATATTTCCACTCAATTTCCTGGTCGTCTGTACTTCTCTCCTGTCACCTCCCACACTTGATCCTGTTCCTCTTTTCCCTCCTATTCCTCTCTCCCTCTCAGGTCCCTCTCTCCCTCGTCCTCCCATAATTATTTTGTTCTCCTTTCTAAGTAGGACTGAAGCATCCACACTTTCGTCTTTCATCTTCTTGAGTTCCATATGGTTTGTGGGTTGTACTGTGGGTATTCTGAGCTTCTTTTTGGCTAATATCCACTTATTGGTGAATACATACCATGTGTGTTCTTTTGTATCTGGGTTACCTCACTACGGATGACATTTTCTAGTTCCATCCATTTGCCTGCGAATTTCATGAAGTCATTATTTTTAAAAACTGAGTAGTACTCCACTGTGTAAATGTACCACATTTTCTGTATCCATTCTTTTGTTGAGGGACATCTGGGTTCTTTCTAGATTCTGGCTATTATAAATAAGATTACTATGAACATAGTGGAGCATCTGTCCTTGTTATATGTTGGATGCCATATATCTTTTGGGTATATGCCAGGAGTGGTATATCTGGGTCCTCAGGTAATATTATATCCAATTTTCTGAGGAACTGCCAGACTAATTTCCAGAGTGGTTGTACCCGCTTGCAATCCCACCAGCAATGGAGGAGTGTTCCTCTTTCTCCACATTCTCACCAGCATCTGCTGTTATCTTAGCCATTCTGACTGGTGTGAGGTGGAATTTCAGGGTCATTTTGATTTGCATTTCCCTGATGACTAAGGATGTTGAACATTTCTTTAGGTGCTTCTCAGCCATTCAGTATTCCTCAGTTGAAAATTTTTTGTTTAGCTCTGTACCACATTTTTAATAGGGTTATTTGGTTCTCTGGAGTCTAACTTCTTGAGTTCTTTGTATATATTGGATATTAGCCCTCTATCAGTTGTAGCATTGGTAAATATCTTTTTCCAGTCTGTAGGTTGCCATTTTGTCCTATTGACAGTTTCCTTTGCCTTACAGAAGCTTTTCAATTTTACGAGGTCCTATTTATCAATTGCTGATCTTAGAGCTTGAGCCATTGGTGTTCTGTTCAGGAAGTTTTCCCCTGTGCCGATGTGCTCGAGGTTCTTTCCCACTTTCTGTTCCATTAGATTCAGAATATATGGTTTTGTGTGGAGGCCCTTGATCCACTTGGACTTGAGCTTTGTACAAGGAGATAAGAATGGATCGATTTGCATTCTTCTACATGCCAACTGCCAGTTGAACCAGCACCGTTTGTTGAATATGCTGTGTTTTTTCCACTGTATGGTTTTGGCTTCTTTGTCAAAGATCAAGTGACCATAGGTGTGTGGGTTCATTTCTGGGTCTTCAGTTCTATTCCATTGAACTTCCTGCCTGTCTCTGTACCAATACCATGCAGTTTTATCACAACTGCTCTGTAGTACAGCTTGAGGTCAGGGATGGTGATTCCTTCAGAAGTTCTTTTTAGTGTTGAGAATAGTTTTCAATATCCTAGGTTTTTTGTTTGTTTGTTTGTTTGTTTGTTTTGTTGTTGTTGTTATTCCAGATGAATTTGAGAATTGCTCTTTCTATCTGTGTGAAGAATTGAGTTGGAATTTAATGGGAATTTCATTGAATATGTAGATTGTTTTTGGCAAGATGGCTAGTTTTACTATGTTAATCCTGCCAATCCATAAGCATGGGAGATCTGTCCATCTTCTGAGCTCTTCTTTGATTTCTTTCTTTGAAGACTTGAAGTTCTTGTCATACAGATTTTCCACTTGCTTGGCTAGAGTCACACCAAGGTATTTTATATTTTTTTGTGACTATTGTGAAGGGTTTCATTTCCCAAATTTCTTTCTTGGCCTGCTTATCCTTTGAGTAGAGGAAGGCTACTGGTTTGTTTGAGTTAATTTTATATCCAGTCACTTTTCTGAAGTTGTTTATCAGCTGTAGGAGTTCTCTGGTGGAATTTTTTGGGTTGCTTATGTATACTCTCATATCATCCACAAATAGTGATGGATGGATGATCTTGACTTCTTCCTTTTGACCTCTTTTTTAAGATGTACTCCTAATACACATTTTGTTACACAATTGGCTCCCATTTCTTTTCTGTTTTGGCAGTTTGTTTTTAGTTGATGTAATTAAACCACTCACATTTAAAGTGATATGGCTCTATCTTGAGTGATGGCAATCACAGGCATAACACTTTTCTCTTTTTACCAGAGACTTCTTTTTCTGTCTTCACTGATTTCACAGCATCTTACAAGAATCCCTTTAAAAAAAATCCAGTACCGAAGATTGAACCTAGAGGCCTGCCACGGTTGGCAAGCATTCAACTACATTTAATTCTCTGCTTACTTCTTATTTTGAGACAGGGTCTCACTAAGCTGTGGCTGTATTTATTCCTTTTCTATTGCTGTAATAAAACACCATGATCAAGGATCTTATAAGCGGAAGAGTTTGTTTGGGGCTAAGATTCCAGAGGGTCAGGGTCCACAATGTTGGGGACATCAGGCAGCAGACATGGTGGCTGTGAATGGAAGCTGATAGATGAAGGTTTACATTCTGAACCATAAACCACCCCCCACCCTGTTCCACTCCCCATAGGCTCGTGGCTATGTAACTGTAGCAAGAATTTTGGTTTCTTTGGAAAAACAGAGAAATATGGGAATATGTTTTCATTTTAATCCCAGGTGTGGGCTATGGAGCTGCTTCAGATTGTTAACAGCAGTCACTATGATTTGCCTCATGTTCTAGCAGGGGCGTGATTTTGTCATCCGCAGATAGTTTCTGCATTTGTAATTCTGGGGATTTTTGGAGGGTATATAAATACTAGAGCACCAAGAGGTGTGATGGGTTGTTGGTTGGTTGCTGTTGGTCATGATTTGTTAAATAGTCAGGCACAAAGAAGAAACAAAAAGAAATTATCCTGACGGTGAAGATCAAATTTGCCCTGAGGAACTTCAGTCCTCTAATCAGCAGGAAGCAGTCTAACGATAATGTCACCTCTGTCCATGTCACTTCCGTCCTCCGCTATCCTTTTTTCTCTCCTATCTAGTGTTAGGGGGTTGGAAGGGATATGGGTGGAAAAGAGAAAGAACCCACAGGGAAGCTAGCGCTGGTTATAGAGAACACATAATGGCTTCAGTTCAACTTCAAAAGTCCCCATAGTCTTTCAGTCTCAACACTGTTTCAAATTCCAAAGAACAATGTCATTTCTAGGACTCAACACAAACTCTTAACGGTGAGGCCCTGTAAACTAAAAAATCAATTACATACTTCCAGTGTGCAATATATATAAACTATACAAAGGGGGCAAAGTGAAAAAAAAAATACAGGGTCAAAGCAAGGTCAAAAACCAACAGGGCAAACCTTATACCGTGTATCACCATGCCTGATGGGTGGCCCTGCCCTTCCAGCTTCCAGGCCTGGACCATCCTGTTCTTACCTGGGTCAGTTCTATAACCTGTCTGCAGATCTCCTTGGCAGTGTCTCATGACTCTGCCATCTACGGCATCTTCACGTCTCCCATGCATTCCAGGCTTCACTTCACAGCTTCATGCAATGGCCTCTCTGGAGCTGCTTGCAGGGACTCCCCTGGCACACACCTCTCAGTGGCTTTGAACTGTAGATGAAGAGTCCATTGCTCTTTAAACTGTGTGCTTGGTGACTCTAAATCGTGTGGATGACACTGCCAAGTTCAGCTTCCAGTTTGGGGTAGACTCTTGGCCCCTTGACTGACATTTGCAGAAGCTTTTGTTTATTGTTCCTGACTCAGTCAGGGTTTCTATTCCTGCAACAAACATCATGACCAAGAAGCAAGCTGGGAAGGAAAGGGTTTATTCAGCTTACACTTCCACATGGCTGTTCATCACCAGAGAAAGTCAGGACTGGAACTCAAGCAGGTCAGGAAGCAGGAGCTGATGCAGAGGCCATGGAGGGATATTACTTACTGGCTTGCTTCCTCTGCCTTGCTCAGCTTGCTTTCTTATAGAACCTAAGATTACCAGCCCATGGATGGCACCACCCACAATGGGCCCTACCGGCTTGATCACTAATTGAGAAAATGCCTTACATTATCTCATGGAGGCACTTTCCCAACTGAAGCTCCCTTCTCTGTAATAACTACAGCCTGTGTCAAGTTGGCACACAAAACCAGTCAGTACAGTTCCTTTCTAGGATGAGAACATTTCTTAGGCCTTTTCCATTCGCACGTGGAGTCGGGTCCTAAGGACACCCTTCCCCTTATTCCAGTGAAGACCTGGAGTCTCCTTAGTGGTGCTAATCTCCATGACAACCATACCATCTCCTCCAGTGTGAGCTTCAGCTGTGACATCAACATAGCTAGAACCCCTTTCCTCTCCAAACTGTACATTTTGTACTTATTTCTGTTCATTTGCTAATAACCACACAGAAGCATCAATACCAGTCTACCTTGAAAGCTCTCTGCTAAAGAAATTAGTCGGAAAACTCTCACTTTATCTCAGGCAAGTTCTGAGGACAAGGGCAGAACGCAATTACATTCTTTGCCAAGATATCACAGGAATGCTTTCTAATGCAGCTGCTAACGTTGTCCCTCTCAGAAGCCTCCTGACCTGGGCCTGCATATGCACAATGTTTCAGCACTACTGTCTTCCACCAAGACCCCATGAGGAAGAACAATTATCCTCTGCTTACAGTGTTCAAGCATTGTTGTTTTTTTTT
>NW_022196897.1:159860511-159866755 GCF_008632895.1 Mastomys coucha | reverse complement strand
AACTCTTCCACATTGCTCCAAAACACACGGCAACAGGCCCTTCTCAGATGCCAACTTCAGGACTATCTAGTTTTCTATTGTGTGACAAAATACCACAGCCAAGGCAACTTATAAAAGAAAGTATTACAGTTTCAAAGGTTGGAATCTGTGATGGTGGAAGGAAGACGTGGTGGCAGGAACAGTTGAGCTCAGCCCTTAAGCAGCTGACAGGAATGAACTGTGAATGATGCACGGCTTGGAAACCTCAAAGCCCGCCCCCAGGGACTCACTTCTTCCCTCAAGCCCACATTTTCTAAACCCCTCCCTAGCTCCAGTCAGTAACAGGGGACAAAGCCGTCAAATGCCTGAGACTATAAGGGTGTTCTAACTCAAGCCACTGGGAGCCTGTCTGACTCTGTTTTGAAGGCAGAAGCCATTCTGTTGTACTGTTAAAGATAAGTTTCCATTTACTATAAGAGCTGAGGTTTTACGTTTCTGTTTCCTGGAACCTGACCTGCCCAAACCTACGACATTGACTTGTTTTTGAGAACACCCTGACCCTCCCTAATCTGGGGCCACATGAAGATGGCTAGTTTTGTTGTTTGTTTAGTTTTTTGTTTTGTTTTGTTTTGTTTTTTGAGGTTTTTGTTTTTCTGAGATTTTTCAATGGCTCTACTGTTACTTCTGTAAAACTGCTTTACAACTTCTCATGCTTTTCCACATTACAGGGGCCCTGAGAAACAGACCCAGCATATCTCTCTAGCCTGACTTAGGGGGCAGTCCCTGACCAGCTCTCAGGTACACCTCTATAAAATAAATCTTGCTCCAAATTTGGCTCAAAAATGGTGATAGTGGTCTTATTCTCTCCCAGTGGGATGAACACCTGCCAAACTAGGTTCTTTTTTTTTTTTCTTTATTCTTGACCTCAAACTCCTCCCAAGTCGTCTTGGAGAGTCTGTGTTGAAAACTGTCTCCTCCAGGCTCCGCTGTGACCCCACAAACACGCTGCATGCGGGAAGGTTGGAGAGGGGTGCTCTGTGGACTCCCAGGGAGCATGGCTGTCCCATCCTTAGGTAGGACAGGGTGGCAGATAGGAGCTAATGTAAGAATGTACCCTTCCTGCAGCAGCATGAGGCTCTGGCCACGTTCGTGCAGGAGGGACTCTGTCACAGAGAAGATTCTGGGGATATTTCCTATGTATCTTTCTGTTCCCCATCAGTCAGGAGAGAGTCTGAGGGCTCCCTGCTTGACCTGCCTCTGCCTTGCTAGTCTGGGCCAGTGGCCTGCTTTCAAAACTCATTTCTCCCAAGAATGCAGTACAAGTCTTCGATTTCCACGTTGTCTGGCAACTTTGCATCTGTGTGAGGATGGCCGCCCTCACGGCCTGCAAGTTCTATGTATATAAGCAGAGGCTGGGGGACCACAACATGTACCACAGTACAAAATGCACTTGAGTTTTGATATGTCCCTCATTTAACAGACTAAACCAGTAGCCGTCATCCTCCAGTGGAGGGGCTGCTCCTTTACAGATGTGACCTGTATTGCGGTGATGTCCCAAAGGGACCAATACCTCTCCCGCTGACAGGAGGGAGCTTGTAGGGGGCATGAGATGCATGTAGCCCAGACTGACTATGAACTTACTAAGTAACCGAGGGTGACCTAGAACTCCTTACTTTCTTGCCTCTACCTTCTACCTCCTGGGTTGCAGGGCTGAGGCAAGCCCTTGTGCCTGCTCCCAGTTTGCCTACATCACCAACCTGGCAGCAGGGACTATTGAGGCTTAGTGAGGTTGGGTCGCTAGCTTGAAGTCACCATTCTTGCAGTTGACAAAGCATAGCTTTCTTTGGCTCCAGTAGCTGAGCTGTCCCCACACAACTAAGCCCCTCTGGGTGCCTTTGGCTGGGATCAACTGAATGAACAGACTGGATGTCCTGGCTGCTCCTCACCTCCCTCTGGCAAAGCCATGTCTTGTAGCTTTTCAATACTGACTGGGTTAGGAGAAAACTTCCGGAGATGGGAGCTGGGGATATGGCTCAGCTGTTTAGGCCCTGTGTCACAAATGTGAAGGCTGGAGTTTGGATCCTTGGAAACCCACCTAAATGATGAGTGGGCATAGTGGCTCCTCTGTTAACTCTAACTCCAGAAGGCAGAGATGGGGAGGGGATACTCAGAGCAAGCTGCTAATGGGACTAGCCACATCAGTGAGCTTTGGGTTTGATTGAGAGACCCTGGCCCAATGAATAACGTAGAGGAGTGATTGAGGATGATTCCCAACTTCAGGCCTCCATATGTGTACACATGTGCATGTGCACCCACATATATATTTTCACATATCTGCAAAACATGCATATGTACATACATACACATATGGAAATGGAAAAGGAAAAAAGAGACTTCAAGAGTACACATTAGTTGTACTACTCCATTGAGTGGGGCCCAGGAGGCTTTCTGTAAAAGATTAATGGTGAAGGTGCCAGGCCACACAGGGCTTGTCACAGCTCACCTCTACACGGTGTCACAAAAGCACAGAGAGTATGGAAGGGACCTTGTGACGATGCCTCTGTGTAGGGACACCTGGCTTTTTTTCTTTTTTTTTCTTTTTTTTTTTCTATTTTCTTCTTTTTCCAAGAGAGGGTTTCTCTGTGTAGCCCTGGCTGTCCGGAACTCACTCTGTAGACCAGGGTGGCCTCGAACTCAGAAATCCACCTGCCTCTGCCTCCCAAGTGCTGGGATTAAAGGCATGTACCACCACCACCCGGCCTGGCTTTCATACAGTATTTCATTTTTAAATACTACTTCTTCTTCTGAGTTTTCCTTAATCATTGGAAATGAAAACACTCTAGCAGCTGAGGTGGCCTAAAAGCAAGGTGGGGAATGTTGGCCGCCGCTGCCCCTTATCAAGCGTTGCTCTAAGTCCATCCATGCCAGGTTCAGCCAAAAACTGATTTTTGAAGGTGCATCTCACAGGCAGGGGGAATGGCTCAGTTGGCAACACGCTTGCTGTGTGAGTGGGAAGGACCCGAAACCAGATCCCTGGTACTCATGAAAAGCAGGCTAAGGCAGCATAGGTCTTTAATCCCAGCACTGGACAGGCAGAGACAAGAGGGTCCTAGGCCTCTCTGGTAAAGGCAATAGGCAAGCTTTAGGTTTAGTGAGAGACTGTCTCAAAAAATAAGGTAGAAAAAAATCAAGGAAGACATGTGTCAGAAACTTTAGCCTTTACAC
Organism: Mastomys coucha; assembly: GCF_008632895.1. NCBI lineage: Eukaryota > Metazoa > Chordata > Mammalia > Rodentia > Muridae > Mastomys > Mastomys coucha. The sequence goes on along the minus strand of NW_022196897.1, from coordinate 159,863,551 downwards.
GGGTGAGTGTGCATATCTCAAGAAATGTAGTAGATGCACACGTGCATAGCTCACCCATGAGGGTTAAGCTTTGGAAGCACCTAATAGAACAGCTACAGAGAGTTAATAGCAATGCTACTTGTTCAGGTGATAGACACTGTACTCAATGTTTAGCGATAATCTTTCCTCAACTCTCTCCATAGCCCCAGAAGGCATTAATAAAATGATGTCCACTTAGCAGATTGGACACTTGAAGTTCAGAGTCACATGCTAAGGGACAGGATAAAGAATCAGGCTATCAGGAATGCAGGCTCCGGCAGGTTCTAGTAGGCTCTAGCAGGCTCCAGCAGGCTCCAGCAGGCTGCAGCAGGCTCCAGCAGGCTCCAGCAGGCTCCAGCAGGCTCCAGCAGGCTCCAGCAGGGGAATCTAATTGGTTCATAAAACCTGGAAGTTGGGGCAGATTCCCTGCCATTCTTTAGAAGATGGACCTGAAGATGAGTAGCTGCCTCTTGCTCCTGAACCATGCTTTCCCTCCATGATGTACTGCATCCTCAAACTGACCCAGAATGAACTCTTCCTCCATTAAGTTGCTTCCGATGAGGTATCTTGTTGAGCAGTGCATGAAGTACCACTGGAGGGGGGTGATGGAGGAGCCATATAAGGGAGGAAAGGGAGTTGTTTCAGAAACAGCAATTGACAGTGACAGCACCTGGAAGCTGTCTCCTCAGAGCTGGGCTCTGGAGTAATGAGTGGCAAGCTACCTCCAAAAAGAATCAAGAAGCATTTCACAGCCTTTTGAGGCTGACCTGGTCCTCACGTGGCTTCCATAAAAATTCTCTCTGAGACAACAAAGATGGCAAGCCCTAAAGTGGAGGAGAAGCCACTGTGGTTTCTCTGGTATCTCCAGGTTGGGTCTTCAGGTCTTTGATAACCACGGGGGGAGGGGGGTCCCTTCTCACAGTGCCTCCAGGTATCCAGATGGGAGCACCACCACATGCCTCTCTACAAGCCCATTCTCAGAATAACGTCTCCCACACTTCACCAGAACGTGAGTGAGGTCATGTGGAGTTAGGCCTGGAGATTGGATGTGCAGCTCCGAAGTCTTGGACACTCCACTGCCCTGCAGCCCAGAGTCGCATCCCACAGGAAGGGCCAATTTTGCTTTCAGAGACAAAAATACAGCCACAGGAGAGCTGCATGTGAACACTGGGAACTGTGTGCACTGCTGGCTCTGTAGGCAGACCGAGCCTGCTCTTCCTCTTCCAGCCCTGCAGCGTCTCTCCTCTCCTCTCCATTGCCTCCTCTCCCTCTTCATCTTCCTCCTCTCCTCTTCTTTCCCCTTTCTTCCTCTCTTCCTCCCCTCCTTCCTTCCTCCTTTCCTCCTCCGCTCCCTCCCCTCCCCTCCCTTCCTTCTCTCCTCCCTCCCTTCCATGTCTCCAGCACCTTCTGGTCCCAGGCTCCGCACTGGACAGCAGTGGGACTCCAGAGCAGGGAGACACGGCCCTGCTTCTTGAGGTCACATGTTGGTGGAGACAAAAACTTGTCACTCACTGAAGGCCACACAGGGTGACAGCTGCTCTGAGGGAGGTCTGTGTGAGGTCCCATGGGAACACAGATCAACACCTGCCTCCTGCTATTTCCTGCCTGGCTGGCAGGTTCTGTTCCAAGTGGCATTGGGTACGTACCGTCTCCCGTGAACATTTGATTCATTCCAACAAACCCCTTTCATCTGAATGCTGCTTGATGAAAATTCATCAATTAAGTGATTCAGAGATTCAGACGGAACGCTCCACAGCCAGCACTTGGAGGCAGGCTGGGGTGTCCTCTGCCACCTGCTTGGGTGAGAGCCTGTCCTGTCTTCTTCCTGGTGGGTCCTACTCATAACTGGATGAGCACTGTCCTTCTTGGGAGCCCTGTGCTTCTTAGGACCATGCTCTTCCACACCATGGTCAGAAGTACCCCTCCACGTGACCTGGGACAGTATACTCCTGTGTGATATGGGGAGCATCCCCCCATGTCTCATGGGGAGCACCTGCCATGTGATCTAGGGGAGCACCCCTCCATGCTGTGTAAACTGGCTTTAAGGAACAGTATGAAGAGGTTCTTCCCTTGTGTTTTCTCAGAGTATGAGGGGAAGGGGACAGAGGCACCTGAGTTCACGTGGCCAAAGCAGATGTTGTCAGCAAGGAAATAAGTATAAATGTTCTTCAAAAATAAAATACAGAATGACTATCCAAGACACTAGTACCATGTGTAGTTAGTTACACGGAAGACAGCAGGCCACAGAGATGTCTACATGTCTGCCATGGATGTGACTTGATTCACAAGAACCTAGGTAGGAAATCAGTCTAGATGCCTGTCTATTGGGCAGTTAGACAAATGTCAACCATGCACACAAGAATGTCCATTGGGCAAAGCTTGGGAGCTAGGCTGCTGTGTCTGGAGGCACTGTGCTGCCCATCAAAGCACCGAGGTAGCACTGCTAAGTCACTCTTGTCTTTGTCCCTTTAAAAATGTGTGTGCATGTTCCATCTTGGATGTCATCTGTCACCTTTGAGACAGAGTCTCAATGCACCTGAAGCTTATCTAGTAGTCTGAACTGGCTAGCCAGCAGGAATCCTCTCTCCTGCCTCCCTAATGCTGGGATCTCAAGTGTGTACTGTCTTAGGTGTGGTGGGTAGTATCTGCGAGGCCAGGGAGTGGCACTGTTAGAAGGTGTGGCTCTGTTGGAGTAGGAGTGACACTGTGGATGTGGGCTTTAAGTTCCTCAACCTAGCTGCCTGGAAGCCAGTATTCTGCCAGCAGCCTTCAGATGGAGATGTAGAACTGTCGGCTCCTCCTGCACCATGCCTGCCTGGATGCTGCCATGCTCCCACCTTGGTGATACTGGACTCAACTGCTGAACCTGTAAGCCAGTCCTAATTAAATGTTGTCCTTGCCGGGCAGTGGTGGCACACACCTTTAATCTCAGCACTTGGGAGGCAAAGGCAGGTAGATTTCTGAGTTCAAGGCCAGCCTGGTCTACAGAGTGACTTCCAGGACAGCCAGGGCTATACAGAGA
>NW_022196897.1:159824668-159860483 GCF_008632895.1 Mastomys coucha | reverse complement strand
AAAAAAAAAAAAAAAAAAAAAAAAGTTGTCCTTATAAGAGTTCCCTTGGTCATTGTGTCTGTTCACAGTAGTAAAACCCTAACTAAGACATTAGGGTTTCATGGTTGTGAAGAGACCCATGACCTAGGCAACTCTTATAAGGACAACATTTACTTGGGGCTGGCTTACAGGTTCAGAGGTTCAGTCCATTATCATCATGGCAGTGTCCAGGCAGGCATGGTGCTGAAGAAGGAGCTCAGAGTTCTGCAGCCGGGAGAAGACTGTGTCCTTCACTGGGTGGAGCTTGGACATTTAAAACTTCAAAGCTCTACCTCCACAGTGACACTTCCTCTAACAAGACCACACCTCCTAAGAGTGCCACTCTCTGAGCCAAGCATTCAAACAAGTGAGTCTGTGGGGATCAAACCTACTCAAACCACCCCACTACCTCAACGCTTGGCTTGTTTAGGTGGATTCTGGAAACTGAAGTCAGATGCTCATCATTACCAACCACTTTACTGATAGCGCCATCTTCCCCATCCCTCATCCCCCACCCGCATCCCAGTTTCGCTCATTCGGAAGCCTTCTAGTGACCGGTGTATTGCCCCTCCTGGAGAAGGGAGCGCTGCTGGCTGCTGGCCATCACCTACAATCCATACCTGTCTGGTCTGCCTACCCAAAGCATTCTGGGTTGTCCTTGGGGTTCCCATGTTCAGGTGGCAGGAGACTCTCTCTGATGTGTCCCAGGAGGGATTCCATCCTTATTCACCTCAGTGGTCTTGGTGATGAATGTGGAGCCCGTGGCAGGTCCAGGCCACCAAGGCCTTAGAGCCTGGCTTTCTTTTGGTTAATGCTGGAACAGCCTCGGCCATCTTGTTCTCCACATCTGAAACCCCAGCAGCTTTTCTCTCACTGCTCTGAAGACTAAACTCTGACACCTGATGCTCCCGGGTGTTTACTGTTTGTGCCAAACCAGCTTTGGAAACTAGTATAGAGGAGACAGGTTCCACAATTCTCGAACATTCACGTCACCTGCTTTATTCACATTGAGCTCAGATCACCCTGTCTTGCTGCCCACTACTTCCCGCTGCTCCCCACTACTTCCCGCTGCTCCCCACTACTTCCCGCTGCTCTCCCTACTTCCCGCTGCTCCCCACTACTTCCCGCTGCTCCCCACTACTTCCCGCTGCTCCCCACTACTTCCCGCTGCTCCCCACTACTTCCCGCTGCTCCCCACTACTTCCCGCTGCTCCCCACTACTTCCCGCTGCTCCCCACTACTTCCCGCTGGTCCCCACTACTTCCCGCTGCTCCCCACTATTTCCCGCTGCTCCCCGCTCTTCCCGCTGCTCCCCACTACTTCCCGCTGCTCCCCAATCCATCTCTTCCCTCTGCTACCCTTCCTCCCACAATGGTTGTCCCTCTGCTTTACTGTATCTTCAGTCTAGATTTCGCATGTGCTATCTTGGTGTTTCTGAGTCTGTCTTCTCATTTCAAGCAACTCAACAACCTTCAGTTTTGTTCAGCATCCTGAATAATTTCATTTTTCATGATAGCTGAATTATAATCCTCATGGACACGTTACATCTCTTTTACTCACTCTCTTGTTGGATTACATCTAGGCCACTTCTCTCTGTACAAGCCGTGAAGGGCAAGCCAGCTAGCGCCTTTCTTTATACCTTCTGCTTCAGCTCCTGACATGGCTTCCCTTCATGGTGGAATGTAAACTGTAGGAAAGAACAAGCCCATGGTGTTTTAACATAGCAATAGAAAGCAAACTGGAGTGGTTACCCTGAAAACAAGCTAATCTCAAACCTGTCCCAAGCCTGAGGTTGCCCAAAGGTTGCATGTGCTGGCTTGCAACTGAGCTGTGCCATCTCGGGCAATTCTCCTGGTGATGTGGAAGGTAGGGATGGCATTTGAAGTGTGTTACAAAGTGTAGTGACTTTTGAAAGTGGGCCTAGATGGACAGCTGGAAAACAAACCACGAAGTAAGGACTCAGCTTTGCAGTGGGTTGATTAGCTGAAGTTATTCACCCCAACCACAAGGGGGCAGCACTTAGAAGGTTCTGCCCTGACCTGCATTTTCTCTTCTTCAGGGGGTCCCATGGTTCCCCTCAAAGTTCTCATAGCTGGGAAAGGAGAGAATGGAGAAGAGGCTCTGTGTGAATTCACAGCAGGAATTCACCTGGAGGTGGTGGCCCTTGGTCTAGATGCATCAAGGCCAAGTTCAGGAGTGCATATCCAGCGAATGAACTCACCTAGTGTGTTCCAGGTACAACCCGAGTGCATGGGACAAGGAGGATATGAAATGGCTCTAAAGGGAGACAGTTTGGTTGGGAGTTGTCTTAGTCAGGGTTTCTATTCCTGCACAAACATCATAATCAAGAAGCAAGTTGAGGAGGAAAGGGTTTATTCAGCTTACTTCCACATTGCTGTTTATCACCAATGGAAGTCAGGACTGGAACTCAAGCAGGTCAGGAAGCAGGAGCTGATGCAGAGGCCATGGAGGGATGCTACTCACCAGCTCGCTCTCTTATAGAACCCAGGACTACCAGCTTGGGGTTGGTACCACCCACAATGGGCCCTCCCCACTTGATCACTAATTGAGAAAATGCCTTACAGCTGGATCTCATGGAGGCATTTCCTCAATGGAGGCTCCTTTCTCTGTGATAACTCCAGTTTGTGTCAAGTTGACACACAAAACCATCCAGTACAGGAATGAAGGGAACACCCTCAGAGTGGACTTGATGCATTCAGACTGATGGGAGCTAGGGACATTTGAGGGGGATCTTGACCATGATGGTGTTTGTCATGACCATGTGAGGGGTCTCACTCTAAGCAGCCACCTCCTGAGCTGATATAGAGAGAGTGATTATGCTGGGGTGTGTGTGGGGAGGAGGGAGAGAAAGGGAGAGGGAGAGACAGAGAGACAGACAGGGAGAGTCAAATCTGATGGTCATCTTGATTGTCAACTTTATGGGGCATAAAGTTACTATGGATGTACGCTTTGCTGCATCTATAAGGGGCTTTCAGAATTAAAGATAGAAGATTTACCCTAAATGTGGGTGGCATCGTTCCATGGGGTGAGGTACCAGACAGAATAAAAAGGAGGAATCCAGCCGAGCTCCAGCATTCCTCTTTCCATGTTTTTAGACTGCAGATGCCACCTGATCTGTTGATTCCAGCTCCTGACTTCTCTGGCATCATGGACTGTGGACCCTCAAACCAAAATAAAGCTCTCCTTCAGGTGGCTTCAGCCAGATATATTGTCACAGTAGTGAGAAAACTAATAGAAAAGGTAGACTTTAGTTTGAGGCAAATCTGAGTTCAATCTAACCCTGGTAATTAATGTTTTAATTATGTATATTTGTGTGGAAAGCCGCCATCCGGAGAGCGAGTGGTCTCGTAAACAAAGCCCTTATTTGGCTAAGCTTGCTGCCCTTGGTTGCTTCCGCATTTGGTGACCTATCCGCTTTTGCCATGTGCCCATTGGGATTGGCTCAGCTTGGGAGTACTTAAAGGCTGAGGGCGTTGCCCTTGGTGCTGAAGTTTAACGGCCAAGGGTGTTGCCCTTGGTGCTGAAGACTGTTGAAGGTTCCTGAATAAACTGCTAAAAGAAGAGTTCGTGGGTCGTATCTTTCTTGCTGTTCGAGGCAGAGGTGATATGTTTGTCTGTGTCTAAGCCTGGTTTCATGCACATGAGTGCAGTGTCTATGGAGGCCACAAGAGGGCGCCAGATCTTTTGGAGCCGCAGTTCCAGGCAGTTAGAAGTTGTCCGAGGTGATGCTGGGAAGCAAAGTCCTCTGCAGGAGCAGTAAGTGCTCTTCCTTCTGGGCCATCTCTCAAGCTTCAGCTATGCCAGTCTTGGGATTATGTGACCGGTTATTTTAAATTCACATAAGAACTTACTACTTTATTTATCTCAGCTTATTCTATGGGCAAATTGTACAAACCAAGAAGAAACACTGCAGTTTTAGGGCTGTAACTCCAGATCTCTTATAACCTGGGAGGTGAAGGGCCAGCTGCTGAATACCCATTGATGAAGGATATGAGCCGCAGTCCTGGGGCAGCCACATCAGGCTGTGAGAGAAAGACAGGTCCCTGTCCTCGTGTGGCCAGTGTGAAGAAAGGCGATGATGGTGTGTGTGTGTGGGGGGGTGTCTACAGCGGTAAGCTGGCCAGTTCCATAGAGGAGACTGACAAGGGATGAATGTGTGTGTGTGGGGGGGGCGTCTACAGCGCTAAGCTGCCAGTTCCATAGAGGAGACTGACAAGGGATGAAGAAGCACAGCTGAGCACTGTTTATTGTGTAGGGAGCTGCCAGAAGGCTAGCCCGGGCAGGGGCAGCAGGCTAGATATTGGTTCTGACGGTAACAGACTCATCCGGGCTTAGAAATGTTGGTGGAACTGTTCAAGGGACACAGTAGTCAAATCCAAATCCAGGAGGAAATGGGAAGGAAAGCAAAGCTAAATTCAATAAAGCAAAACCCCAAACACCATCAACAACAAAAGAGGGTGAACAGGAGCTCAGATGAAATGGCAGGTGCATCGGATCGGAGGCAGAAGTCATCAGCTCTGACTCACAGAGAGGCCCAGTGCTAACTCTCAACCAGTGACACACCCCAAGTAAGAGGTAACAGGGGGTGATGGGGCAGTGAGGAAGGACACAAGCAGAACAGACACGTGCTTCTCTCAGTGAGCCGGATGGGGGAGGGCAGAGATAAATAAATAGAAGCCACCATCGAAATGAGCAGCATTCAAACCCAGTCACACCCACAACCTACTGCAGCTGTCCAGAGTCCATGGATGAACTGGGTACCCGAAAGGGAGGCTGGAAGTGAAAAAGAATGGGCAGGCAAGAGAAGGACGAAGCCAAGACAGAGGTTTCTGATCAAGGCTCAAAGTTTAATTTTCAGTTCTGCGTTTATATAGGGAAACCCCACAGACCCATCCTTTGTCTCAGCTGGATTCGGTTGCAAAGCAAGCTCAGTGGGCAGGCTGCTCCTGTAAGAAACTGCAGATGTGGCAAGGCGGAAGGTTCCACCCTAAGTCGGTTAGGTCAACGGAAGACCGGCTGTGACAAACACTTATGGTCTATTTAGCCTGCTCAAGGCTGGAGAAAGGGCACAGCCCAAGAAGACATGGTGGCTGTGAACTTGGTTGGCCCTCTATTTCTCACAGGAGAAGAGCTCTAATGTGACACTTCTTCAAAGCCTCAGTGGTCGCATCAGCCCCCGATGTTCCTCTCGTACCCCTTAGATCCAACAAGCAGGTGGGGAGACGGGGTAACTAAGAAATATCACTTAGTAAGGATGAATGCAGACACTTCAAAGGAGATGCCCTGTCCCTCGGCCCAGAGGACAGCCTCTGCATGGAGCTTCTTACTTTGAGAGTGGGATGTTTGGCTACAGCAAGCAGAAAGTCTCCTGTGGAGGGACTGAAACCAGGAGTTAAAGAAAAAGAGAAACCACACAATTTAAGATGGAGCTGGAGAGCTGGCTCAGTGGTTAGAGCACTGGCTGCTCTTACAGAGGACCAGAGTTCGGTTCCCAGCACCCCCACATGGAGGCTCACAACTGCCTGTCAATCCAGTTCCAGGGGAATCCAACACCCTCTTCTGGCCTCTGTGAGCACTGTACTCATGTACATACCCACATATAGACACACATTCATATCCACAAATGGATGCGCCCCCAGGAGATCAGGTATAACGCCGCCTGTTTCAAAGCACGCAGTGAGTCCTTTACCATCAGTGTGCCTTTCGGGATACTATCTCCTCATCTTCAGGCCACCATTGTTGCCAGGGCAACTGAGGCAGAAGCCTCTAGTTCCCTTCCCTGGGAATAGATATCTTTCTCCTGAGGTCAGACTGGACCCACGATGTCACCTACCCACCTCCAATCAGAAGAGTTTGCAGAAAGAACAACAGGTGGGCTTAAACATGGATCGAGAAAGGAAGCCATCGAAACTGGACACAGCCGCTCATGAGCCACACATCTCCACGCCTGTCCCCCCAGAGCGGGTGAGCGGCAGCTTCTCTGGGAGCGGTGTGTGTTTAAATCCATCGGCCAGGGGAAATGGAGCCATGGGGCAGATTCTCTGCTAATGATGCCAGTGTGGGTTGGTTATGAAATGGCCCCCGCGGCTTGTGTATCTGAATGCGTGGTCCCCAAATGCCACAGCCTCTCTAGGAAGTTGTGGAACCTTTAGGGGATACAGCCTCACCAGAGAATGTAAACCACTTGGGGTTTGCCCTGTTACACTTCCTGTATGGCCTCTGCCTCCAGTTCCTCTAGGATGTGAGATGAAAGTCACAGTTGAGAGCCACGCATTATGTCAAAATAAACCTTTCCTCAAGTCGGTTCTTGTTGCTGTTTGGCCACTGTGATGCAGGAAGGAACTAACACAGATGATGCCTTAGATGCCTTGTGGTGCTCTGGGGGAACCCGGATTGTCACTCTTACGCTGTCTCTGTCTGCAGAGCTCCCCATGCAAGATGGTCTGCACACACCAGAGTACACTTTCACAGATGTGCATTCTCCAGGCCACCTCCAGAGGGTGCTCTGCTCCACATCTCAGACAGCACCCTTCTCCAGAGGGTGCACCCACAGGCTGCTGAGTCCAGCTGCTGAGGACACAGCTCCAGAACACTCAGGGAAGTTGTGCATTTTTCGCCTATGCCAGGGACATCATCTTCAATATAGTGTACATCATTCCGGTTCTCACTTATGACCGTGCAGTGTTTGTGTAAATTTTACCAAAATTTAATTAACCTTTTTCTACTTGATGGCTAGTTGGAGTGGGAAATTTTAAAACAAATTCTCCTCAACAAGTTTTAGATCAAGGAGAAAGCAAAACATTAAATTTTAGATTAGGTTTAGGGTATCAATTTATGACAACTGCAACCTTTTGGAAGCAGCCAAAGCCACATTCAGAGGGAAACCCATGTCCTCAAATGTTCTGTATTGCATATGAAAAAGGACACACAAATAAGAGTGCCTAGTGAGTCAACTAATGGATATCAAAAAGGAACAACCTAAGAGATCAGATGGTAAAAGGCTGCACTGCCTGAGATTAAAGCAAAAAAATTCACCAGGAGAAATAGTCAAGTTGGATACGTGAGATAAAAAGTTGGGTGTTTCAGGAGACAAAGGCAGCTGGGTCTCTGAGTTCAAGGCCAGCCTGGTAGATATATAAATGTATGTATGACCCTAATTTGCCAAAGATCTACATTAACATGTCCACTACTTGAGTCTCACTTTACAATGAGTTTGAGCTAGTCTTCATAAATGTATTTCTTTAAGCTATATCAGGCTGTTGAGAAGAGAGGCTTGCCCCTCCACTAAATCTCTGCATCTACCTCAGAGGCCTTGGCTCTCACACAAGTCCATGCTGGGCCACACGAGGTCACAAAGGCTGTGGTTTCTGTTGCGGGTGTCACCTCAAGAACAGGCAGATTTGTGTAGAGTTAGTGAAGGTTTACAAAAGCTCAAGTCTTGTGTACAGTTTCCTCAGGGTTTTGATACCAGAAATGAATGTGTTTTCAACACTAAACTTGGCCAAAATTAGACTTGTTGATTGGACCTTTCAACTTTTATTAAAACAGACTTGAACTTATGACCGGAGACTAGAGACAGAGCCAATCTCTGCTGTGGGAAAAGAATGAAGACAAGCCACAGGCAGGGCCTCAAGCTTGCTGGTCACCACTGAACACCAACAGAAGCAGATTCTGTCGACACACATACTCGATCTCAGCGCTTGGGAAGCAGAAGCAGGAGGATTACACGTTTAAGGGTGGCCTCGGCTATGCAGGAAGATCCTGTCATGATGAAAAATAAAAACTTAAAAAGAAGTAAAGTTAATTTTTAATCAGTGTCTATGTTCAAGACAGTGTCATTTCTGCATAATAGAATTATTGGCACGATGTTTTACAGGTGTGTTTTTGATCTTTAACAGCATATTTGAGCTTAGCTGACTGTACTTCATTGTGTTTGAGCCTTGGGTGCATTTGGCGAAGTTTACAATTTTAGAAATATATAACCATACCCACGTCATTCCAGACAGTTCCGGGAACTGCTTGTGTGTGAGAAAGCCCTCTTTCATCTTTAAGAGAGAGGATGGGGTGGGTGGCTGAAGAGATGGTTCCACGGTTCAGAGCAGGCGCATCTATGAACTCAGGGTGACTCATGCCCGTGTGGTAAATTCTGTTGATTTCGACCACTGTATCCATGGCGCTCCACGAGTCCACTCCAGAAACCGATCCCAAATATTTTCCTTATGCATCACATGATGCAAGCCAGCATTAAGCTTGACCTCAGCCTCTCATTGCATTTTCCACGGAATTTAGATTACCCAACAGGAATAAAAACTCTTTTGTCTCGATGGAAATGAACTTCCTCTTTTAGCCGCAAAACTACTTCTGTCATGAGTTCAGTTCCTTAGTGTGTGAGCTGCAGTTTCTTTGTCAATATGAAAGTCATTTTAGTTAAAATATACGTGAAATGCTTACGGGGAGCCTGGGAGAGGGCTCAGTGGTTGCCGACGCTTGCCACATGGCCATGAGGACCGGAGCTCCAATTCCTCCACGCTGGAGTAAAAAGCTGAGCTTGCCTGTAACCCCAGCACTATGTGGGATGGAGACGATGGGGGGGAATCACCGAGCCTTGCCAGCAGTCCAGCCAGGCCAGCCAGGAAAATGGCTGGCTCCAAGTTCAATGAGAGCCTTTGTCTCAAGGGAACAAGGTAGGGAATGACAGAAGAAGATGCCAGATACTCTCTTCTGGCCTCTAAATGCACACACAAACACACACACACACACACAGCACCTACACACAGAGCACACACACACACACACACACACACACACACACGTACATACACACTCCACAAAAATAAAAGAACAGAGACTAAAACAAAGTTGAGCTGAGCTGCCCACACTAACTCCATTTTGTCGGAGTGTCTGTTAAACTCACCCAGCTGCTCCCCATCCTGTCCATGGCTATGCAGTAGCCCATCAACTTAAATGAACGGCTCATGTTGGCCTCATATTTATGGTGGCCACTCATGTGGGCATAAGAAAGTAAAATAAAAATTTCAGACCATCAATTGATCTTGGAGATTTCCAGAAACATTTTAAATTCTGTGCCCCATGGCCTCTGCTGGCTTACTTAAAGGTTTAGTATTTATTTTTGAAAAAAAAAAATCTTTTAAAACCTTTTCTTTAAATTTGTAACAAAAAATTTAAAAACTGGAATAATAAAGAATTACCTCTCCATCTAAAAATGTTTGCCGTTTTCTGGGCGTGAATCCCAGTGCTCCTGCTGGCCATACTGTGAAGCCGGCTTGTTACAGTTGCTAACACTTCCTACGGGCCAAGTCTTTCTGGCTTTAGTTGACTTATTGATTTTAGTTGACTTATTGTTGATTCCTTGGGACGGTTGGACAGTTGGACGGTTGGACGGTTGGACGGTTGGACGGTTGGACGGTTGGACGGTTGGGAGGGAATTTGTTTGCGAGTTCTCCGTGTGCTGGGTGGATGTGGGTGTCTGTTCATCGTGTGTCTTTAACTCACTGAATGAGAGAGGAACTTTCATTTTTTCCCTCATGATACGAAACCGCCTTCCTTGCGTATGCTGGGGTCCTGGGTTTTCATCTCTGATCTGTGTTTCCATCCATACTCTGTTACACCCACAGAAATCTTCTATTTTACATTTAAAACTTTGCCCGTACTCACTGTCAGATCCCAAAGAAACAAGCCGGGCTCAGCACCTGCGGCTCCTCCCAGAAGTTCTCACCCTGCCCCCTCTCCTCTCTATCCCAGGGACTGAGCTCCTCTCCCCCTCCCTTCCCATCCCCTCCCATCCGATTCCCATATAACTCAGCCATCTTGGCTGTACACTCTTGGTTCTCACGTGCTCCCTTGGTTTCTTGGCTCCTCTCTTGGCCCTGGCTGGCTCTTCCTTGGCCCCCTTGGTTCTTCTCCCTCTCTTGGCTCTGCTCTTGCTCTCTTGGGTCCCATGTTCTCTCTTTCCTCCCTCTCTTTTCTCCTCCTTTTTTGCCACCCTTCCACTCTCCCCATCCCCATCCCCATCCCCATCATGACCATGACCAGGTTCAGTCTGGACCCATCCTCCCAGAACCTCTGGCTGTTCTCTCTGTTACATCTCCTCAGCCGTGCCTAGGATCCCTCACATTCTTGTTTCCAATCATTATTTAAGGGCTGTTTTGTTGTTGTTGTTGTTGCTTTTTTGTTTTGTTTTGGTTTTGGTTTGTTTTTTTTTTTCCTTTGAGACAGGGTTTCTCTGTGTAGCCCTGGCTGTCCTGGAACTCACTCTGTAGACCAGGCTGGCCTTGAACTCAGAAATATGCCTGCCTCTGCCTCCCAAGTGCTGGGATTAAAGGCATGTACCACCACTGCCTGGGAGTTTTTTTGTTACTTAACTGACATCCAACAAGAAACAACTGAAAGGAGAAAAGGTTTGCCCAGATGTGCTGGTTTGGATGAGAATGGATCCCTGCAGCTCATATATTTGAACACTTGGTCTACAGTTGGTAGAACTGTTTGGTAAGGATTAGGAGGTGTGGCCTTGTTGGGAGAGGTGTGTCACTAGGAACAGGTTTTGAGATTTCAAAAGATTCCTCATCATCCTCAGTTTCTCTGTCCCTGTCCCTGTCCCTGTCCCTGTATCTGTGTCTGTCTCTGTTCTTGTCCCTGTCTCTCTGCCTCCAATTTGCAGATCAAGATGTAAGCTCCCATCAGAACAACCTAATATGCCTGCCACTTGCTGCCACACTGCCTGTCATGATGAATTACTAACCCTCTGAAACTGTAACCCTAATTAAATGCTAATTTCTTCTATATGCTTTGGTCATGGTATTTCTTCACAGTAATAGAAAAGTAATTTGTATAAAAGTTGGTACCAAGCAGTGGGCTACTGCTGTGACAGGCCTGACCTTGCTGTTTTGTAGAGGAATGTGTCTGGATTTGGAATCTCAGGCTAGGTGAGCAGTCGGATGCTGTAAGCAACGGTTAGAAGACAGTAGTGCTGAGAACCGTGTGGACTATGGCTGCCCCACTCGGAGGCTCCTGAGGGAGTCTTAGCACCTGAGTCGGAGATTTTGGTAATGGAGTACCCGGAGAGAAAAACTCCTGAGAGAAACCTGAATAAGTCAAATGATGCCTTTATTAATGCCCAGTGGGACTGTCCCAAGCAGGTTAGTGGGAAGCAGCCTCTCCAGTTGGTTCCAGTTTTTAAGGGCAAGCCCCACAATTGTGAAGTATAAAGAAAGGCAGCTGTGCACATCTGTAGCAAGCAAGCTTTGTTTACAGAGCGGAGAGATAGCAATTAAGTGGCCAGACAGTTAACCTTTAGCTCAGGGTCACATAGGAATTTAGGGCTGGTCCAGAGACCGGTTTACCCAAGATAGTTTTAGCACTTAAGAATGCTTTCATGAGATGGCATAACTACAGTTCAGCAGTCTACTGCGATATTTTGACAAAGAATGTGGCTTCTTTTTATCCTGGTGCTAAGACTCTGCCTGAGTCTGATTTGAACCACGAGAGGATTTCAGAACAGCCTGCTATTGACTCTGCTGCAGGATTATTAGTGATCACCATCATGTGGGTCCACACAGAAAAGAACAAGTGGGGTAAAAGAAATAGAAAATGTACAGGTTGAAGAGTAAAAAGTCTGACCCAAAATAGAAAAAAGGGACTGGCCCTCTCAGAGCAAGGCCCCACCCAGCTCAGCCCAGCCTCCAACAGGTAAAAAAGAAACTCTGGAACCTTCTGCTCCCAGAAAACAACACAGGAAAGATTTCTGCAGGCTCCATCTCAAACTGTGGTTAAACTTAGCAGGGTCCTGGCTTTGGGGTTTGTTCTGCTGGGTTTTTTGGTCTTGGGTCAGTCGAGCCTTTTCTCTCTATGCCCTCTGCTCCTTTTGGAATAATAATGCGCATCCTGTGCCTTTGAGTGTGGAAAGTATACGGTTTGCTTTTGGATTTTTTACAAGGGTTTACAGTTAACAGATTGTTTCAAATCTCGGAAGAGACTTTGGACTTTTAAACAGTGCTGAGACTCTGAAGGACTATGGGGTTTTTTGAAGTAGAACTGAATGCATTTTACATTATGATATGACTAAAAACATATGCAGGGGTCAAAAAATGAAATGTGATGGTTTGAATGAGAAAGATGGCCCCCAGGCTCATATGTTTGAATACTTGGTTCCCACTAGGTGGAACTGTTTGGTAAGGATTAAGGGTGTGTCGTTGCGGGTAGGCTTTGGGGTTTCACTTACAATTCCCAGTCCCTTTTTCACTCTTTCCTGCCTCTTGTGGATCTAGATGGAAGTCTCAGCTGCTTTTTCTCTGCTATCATGAACTTGAGCCCACTGAAAGCATTAGCCCATCACTTTCCTTCATAGGTTGCCTAGTCTGTGGTGTTCTATCAGAGCAGTGGGAGAAATAAGCAAGACTTCTGCCTTATGAGCTGTATCAGTCTGTCAAATGGGAAGGCACAGCAGCAAGTGTAGGCAGGGAGCTGGCTGGTCACACTGCATCTGTAATTGGGAAGCAGAGAGCCAACAGGAAGTGGGGCTGGGCTCTGAAAGTCAACCCAAGGGACCCACTTCCTTCCACAGGAATCAGCCTCCTAAAGGTTCCACGCCTTTCCCAACTCATGAGTTCATGAGGGATGATAGTGCACCTTCAAACTCCTGCACTTATTTACACAATTTAATTATATTAACAACTTAATTATATTAAAAATAGTAAGAATTTCAACTTAATTATAGAAATAGCACTATAGGGTGTAGGATCTGTATAATGGTTACATAAACACATTAGTGTGTTACATTTGTGAGCAGAAAATCCTTTGTCTTTCCAGTTGGTAATTGTGGTAGTTTGAATATGCTTGGCCCCGGGAGTGGCACTATTTAAAGGTATGGCCTTGTTGGAGGAAGTGTGTCACTGTGTGTGTGTGGGCTTTAAGACCCTCCTCCTAACTACATGGGAGTCTTCTGCTAGCAGCCTTCAGATGAAGATGTAGAACTCTCAGCTCCTGCTGCACCATGCCTGCCTGGACGCTGCCATGCATCTTGATGATAATGGACTGAACCTCTGAACCTGTAAGCCAGCCCCAGTTAAATGTTGTCCTTATAAGAGCTGTCTTGGTCATGGTGTCTGCTCACAGTAGTAAACCCTGACTGAGACAGCCATCCTCCTGTGCCAGGCTGGGGGAGGGGAGGAAGCCTTGCCTGACATGCAGACAACAGAGTGTCAATAAAGCCAATTCTTGCTGGAGCGGTTACCTTTGTGTCACTGTGACCACAATGCCTGGCGAGAACAACTTTCCTGGAGCAAAGATTTACCTTAGCTCATGATCTCCATGGGTTTTGGTCTACTGGGAAGGATTGGAAGAAAAAGCTTAGTTTGTGGTGAAGGTTGTGTGCCTCATGCTGGCCCAGGAAGTAGAGAATGAAGTGGGAATCCAGAGGTAGATCTGTCAAAGACTGGTCCTTACTGACCATCCCCCCACCAAACCTTCTATACAATGTAAAGGTTCCACACCTTCCACAATAACATCCCAAGCCAGGAGCAAAATGTTCCAAGCAGAAGCTGTGGGAGACATGCCAGATTCAACTCGTACACTTGTAAAGATGGCCACCAGCAAATCTGCTAGCTTTCATGTTGCTACGGATGCCATCAAGGTTGCTAAGCAATGAACTCTAGGCCGGTGATTGCTCTGGTTGTCCATGTGCTTGCCAATCATTTCCTGGACTGGGCCACCTCTGTAGTCCACGACTGACTCTGAGCACAGGCAATCAGAGGGGATCAGCCTTGGGCAGGGAGACTGTAGGAATGCATAGGAGCAGGTCCTAGGTAGATGGGGTCACTGGGACCCGGGGTGGGGGCACTCCATCTGATAAAGAGGTCTTTTAGGTCCACTGCTTGGCTTGTTCACCTGTCCTTCATGAATTGGGATGAATTTGGTCCGTTAAACATCAGCTGGGGACAGGTGAGTTACCTCCAAAGCAGGCCGGGGAGAAACAAAATCAAGAAAAGCCCTTAGCTGTGCTCTGCTACCCTGGTGTTACGGTGGCCTTGATCAGGGCTCAGACAAAAAAATGAACATTCTCAGCTGCCCAAAACATGAAAGAATTGGTCAGGGGGCCATACTCAAGGCAGGATCCTTGAGCCATGCTAAAGAGATGGAAAGAATAATAATTCCATTAAGGAGATGATGCAATCCCCTTTCAGGCCCCGATTGTAGACTCTCAGACCCCAACTGAAGACTCTCAGGCCCCAACTGAAGACTCTCAGGCCCTGACTGTAGTCTCTCAGGCCCCGACTGAAGACTCTCAGGCCCCGACTGTAGACTCTCAGGCCCTGACTGTAGACTCTCAGGCCCTGACTGTAGACTCTCAGGCCCTGACAGGCCCTGACTGTAGACTCTCAGGCCCCGACTGTAGACTCTCAGGCCCTGACTGTAGACTTTCAGGCCCTGACAGGCCCTGACTGTAGACTCTCAGGCCCTGACAGTACCTGACTGTAGTCTCTCAGGCCCCAACTGTAGATAGACTCTCAGGCCCTGACTGTAGACTCTCAGGCCCCGACTGTAGTCTCTTATGGAAAAGACTTACACAGCAACTAAGTTTTCCTGCCTTGCTGGATTCCTCAGAAAAGCCTAACTTCTCCTTTTCCTCGCTCTTTCTCTTTTCTAAGCATGCTTTCCCCAACCCTTTGGGCTTCACCATTTTGCAGTTGCTTGTTTGCCATGCGGCTGGCTTTCATGCTTACTTCAAACACAGCTTTCCCTCTTTCTCCTTTCAGTCTTGCCCCCCTGGGCTGCCCAGATTTACACCTTGCTTGCTTTGAGGTTTTTCCTTTAAACGCTAATAAAGTCACCCTTAAGTTTCCTTTTGAGTCACTTCTTGAATTCTTTTATTAATGAGACAAAAAAAAAATTTCTCCAGAGAGAACCTAAGTTTTTCAAAACCATGCGACTGTCCTTCTGGGTCTCCTCAAATCTAGGCTGCGTCAGAGAAGGTCACTCCTCTGCATCCACAGCACCACATGTGAGACCCAGTGGCCCTTCCATCACAGACGAGGGCCCCTCTAGTGTGAAGGGATGGATCCCAAGGTCACAGAAACAGGAAGCCATGGCTGAGATGAGGCCTGAGTCTGAGTCCAAAGTGGTTCTGGTTCAGTCTTTTATGGTTGATGTGAGAGGGCCCAGCCCACTGTGGGTGGAACCATGCCTAGGCTGGTGGTGCTGAGTTCTACAAGAAAGCAAACTGAGCAAGCCCTGGGGGAGCAAGCCAGCAAGAAGTATTCCTCCATGGCCTCTGCTTCAGCTCCTGCCTTGAGGTTCCTGCCTTGAGTCCCTGACTTGTCTTCATGGTGAGCTGTAAACTGTAAGATAAAATAAACCCTTCCCTGCCATATTGCTTTCAGTCATGGCACTTATCACAACAACAAAAAGCAAACTGAGAGATGAGACCGGGAGACAGGGGAGGCTGAGGAGGCCTCCTCTGAGGTGGCCGGGGAGAGACAGCATGAAAGACAACGAACCTCTCCAGACTCCAGAAACTGTTTTCCTGCAGAAGCCAGATCCCAGAAAATCCCTGGGCTTCAGCCACAAACAGCTAGAACCAAGTGGCTCAAAACAAAGGAGGCCGTTCTTTTCCAGTCTATATGCCTAAGGTCCAAAGTTAAGGGTGGGTGGAGCCAGGCTCCCTCTGAGCCTCTGGGGAAGGGCACTTCCAGTCTCCTCCAGCTTTGAGGGCTCAGGTGTCCCTTGGCTTACGCCATTCCTATGTGCATGTGGCTTTCCCTCCTCTTCCTGGGTGTTACATCTCCTTAACAGACATCAGTGAAGTAGAATCCACAGACCTCGGTGTGACCTCGCTGAGCACTGGGCACTGTCCAAAAGCCTTTATTTCCATGTATGCTCACATGCTCAAATCCTGAAGCTTTGTAGACATGAACATGGGGGAGGGACCCATTTAATCCACTCTGCTTTGGTATGGCTTTTTAGAGAGGATGTATTATCTATCTATCTATCTATCTATCTATCTATCTATCTATCTATCTATCTATCGTCTATCCCCCCCTCTCTCCCTCCCTCCTTCCATGTTAAAGCGAGTCCCCGAGTGATCTGGAAGCTCTCCCGCCCACTTGAGACACAGCTGAGTTTAGATTTGGGCCGCAGGATGACATTTATGACCACCGAGCGGGCATGGAGGGCTGGCAGGAGAGACTTATGAAATATTCATACACAGCAATAATCTTCTCAGATAGCAGCCGAGGCCAGGCTTCGTCCAGCACTGTTGATTTAGGGACACTGTTAATTATCTCCTGCCAACGATAATAAACTTGCCCCAAGACAGTCTGAAAGCTCTGCAGCCTGAGGCCCCCATCTCCAGGGGATCGACTTGCGTGCCTCAGTAGCCACCGTTGTCTCCGCCCGACAGAAATCTGAGCCACTGGGTGTGAGTCTGTGAGTGCCTTCGGAAGTTGTCTCCTCACTCAGTGCTCAGATCTGTCACTTCATCTCTAAAATGGGAGAGAAGAGTTTGGGAGGTGGCTTAGTCAGTAAAGTTTTGCCCAACTCCATGGTGTGAGCTTGTATCCCAGTGCTGAAGAGGCACAGACAGGCAGATCCCGGAGGCTTGCTGGTCACCCACCTGGGGTGGTGGGCACCGTATTCAGATTGCCACAGGTCTTTGAGCGAGTGACCATTCACTCATTTGTTTATTCATTTGGCTGTGCAGAGCTGTGCAGAGCTCCAGCATGTTAAGCCTGAGCATGTGGCCTGCCCCCATGTCCAGGTCCAAGCCCGCCTACAGATGTCTTGATTTGAAGTGACAGACTCTGTGGTAGAACCCCATACCTTCTCGGGTAGGACAAGATTCACAGGCAGAGAAAACTGTGGTTGGTTCTAGGTTCCCAGTGAGGCATTTGTATTCTTGCATATCCTAGACACTTTTTCTGCTCTGGGATTCTGGCTGTCCAGGGGAACCTTGATAGACTTCTGCCTACACCCTTTAGGGGATCATCTGGGTGGATCTTCAACCAACAGGATGTGTGAGCCCCTAGGGAAGCAGATGGGAGCTTTGTGGGAGCCAACATGACATCCAAATGCTGCAGAAGGAAACTGGGGCTCGCAGGCACTGCAGCCATGGGCCTGAGATCTCTCCAGATCTTTCTCGAAAGCTCAGTGGATAAATGCTCTCCATGGGGTTTGATGACATGGAGGTATAGCTCTGTCCCCCAAGTGACAGAGTAGGATAGACCCAGAGGCCTTGGTGACCTCACTGCAGGGGATGGGGCGTTTAGGGGTACCAGTTCCCACTAGCTCTTTTCCAGCTTACATTATGGGAGGTTCAGAGCAGGAAGCTGGGGCCTGGTAGATCAGCATTGTACCTTCCTGAAGTCCCAGTCCCAGACCCTGGCTGGGCAGGGTAGCAGGCTGCAGAGTGGCCCAGAAAACAGGAGGCAGACGGTTCTCATCACAGTAAAAGTTCGCAGTTCCAGGGTTGCGTACCCACCAGTCAGGGTGCTGCCAAGTTTTATCTCCATCTCGTTCCTTTTAAAGGTCAGGGACAGGCTGCAACAGAGAGGCAGGCCTCCAACATCAGCCATCAACCCCGAGATAGGCTGATCTGCCGTGCCAGATACTCATCCGTCACCGCTGTGTAGCTGGCCTGTGGTAATGAAGGCAACTCTCTCCCTGCTCTTGATCAATGTCTGTCTGCCACGTCTGTCAATAACTGCTGGCAGTCCAATCTTCTCCTAGACAAAAAAGACACCAGGGGTCGCCTGAAGACACTCTGGAAGTCAGTGCTGCCTTGCTGGGCTGGAATTAAGTTGACTCTTTTTGCTAATGAAGCTGACCCCGGGGTGGTCTCTGAGGGCTGGAGATTTGCTCGCTCACTCTCTCGCTCGCAGGCTCTCAGCAGAAGCTGGGAGCAGCAGCAGTAGTAAGGCAGTGATTGTCCCCATCTTCACTTTAACGGTGGGTTCCAGGTGTTTCTGGCCCCTGTGAGAAGCAGCCTCTGCCTCGGCAGTTGCAGGAAGCACAGAGGGATGACCTGTGGCTGCCATCCCTGCTACCGCCAGAGAAAACAGGCATTCAGAGGCTCTGGCACTACCTGTGGTATCCAGGCACCTAAACCACAGTGCTGCATTTGGAGCAGAGGATGCCTTGAAGACACTCTGTGCCGTCCTGTCCGAGAGCCCAGGGGAAGGAGGTAGCGGGGGACACAGGTCGACAAAGGGCTTCCTGCCTTCCCTTGTGGAACTAAATGTTCTTTCCCCACATTCCCGGAGGCCTGAGCATGCCTTTCCAAGAAACAGTACCATCTCCACAGTGTAGACAAGCTCTCTTGTCTTCACTCTGCCTTCAGCCACGTGCGGCACAGAGACCAGCATTCATGTTGACAGCTGAAATCATCTGTGGCTGAAACCAGCAGCCCGGGTTGGGCTGGGAAATGCGGGACAGCATTAGCAGGGCAGTCCCCACCTCCCCAACACACATGGAGACTCCTTCATACTCCAGGGCCTTGAAATAGTTTCTCTGGCCCAGAAGCACTGCACCGTCCATGTCCAAGGACCTGAGCTCACTGTTTCAGGATCCCAGGGAGATTCTTATAGGATCTTTGAAAACAAGCTTGATCAAGATAACTGGCTATTCTAACAGTGTCTATTGTGATCCTAGTTACTGGTCTATTGCTCTGAAGAGACACCATGGCCAAAGAAAGCATTTAATTGGGGGCTTGCTTTCAGTTTTAGAGGCTTGGTCATGGCAGGAAGCAGACAGGCCTGGTGCTGGAGCAGTACCTGAGAGCTTTGCATCCTGATCTTCAGGATCAGAGAGAGACACTGGAAGAGAGAGACACTGGGCCTGGCCTGGGCCTTTGAAACCTCTAGGTCCATTCACAGTGACACAACTTCTCCAAAAAGACCACACCTCCCAGTCCTTCCCAACACCCATGGTGCTCCCAACTTACTGAGTGTTTATTGTTGGCGACCTGCACGGAGGACATTTCTGTTGATCGGGTCAGATGAAGATCAGAGAGTCAGACGAGCCTGCTCCATGTCACACAGCTGGGCTGTGGCGGGAAGAAGGGACTCCACTCTCAGCTGTGACGCCAGCCACTTGTTTGAGCGTGAGAAGGTTTGTAGATGTGATGCACAGACAGGAGAAAGACACACTCGGGAAGCTTGTTCCTTAACACTTTACTAACACCAGTGCTTGCTCGGGCTGGCCCTTTGTGCACTTTTCAAACTTTCTACATAACTGAGGATACCTGTTAGCTTCTGGTCCTCCTTGTCCATCTCCTGAGAGAGAGTGAAGAGTACAGACCTGCGCCATCATGCCTGGTTTATGCAGCGCTGGCCATCGAGCCCCAGCCCTTGTGTAAGCGGGCAGTCTGCCTGCTAATCCCATCTCCAGCCTGATGTGGGTTTTCCTCGACACTCCGTCACCTCTGCGTTTAGACTCATCTTCCACCAGTGAGTGGTCTGTCAGAGTTGCGTGGGTGGAGAAACACTTTCCTGATGAGGCTGGGCACAACAGTGTGTCTTTCCATTTCTGGCAGGGCCAGAAAACTTTGCTGCAGACTTTGTGAGCAAAGCGAACTCAGTTCCAATCACCAGAGGCTAGCCACATTTTTAGCATGATGGCAGCCCTGGATGTGGAGTAAATGGGCAGGTGTGATTGTGTTCTAACAACATCTGTATAAACGAGGGTGTGGGCCACGGTTGCCATCTACATGAGGATCTTTGGATGTGTTGCTTATAGAGGTGACAGTTGTCATGGGTGTTGGCAGCCATTTGGGAGGTGCTGGGTACTGAGTGCTTGGTTTTGCTCTGCTATCTCATTGACTTTCCCTTCAGCTGTCTCAGTGCATGGACTGCACTGTACTTCACATGAGAAGCCGGGTTTGGAGATGTCAGGAAACCTCTCTCGTGTACCTCAGCAGTGCAGGGAGAGTGGGAACTGTGTGGTACTGTCCCCGGGTGGCCTGTGCGGTCACCTCTGGGCCTGGGCTATTTGACTCGTCCTTCCAGCCAGTACAGCCTCACACTGTCGGACTGACTATGTGCCAGGTAACACTGGGAGGGACAGTGCACGGCTTGCTCCCGTGAAAACAGACACCTCTACTTTGCAAAGTGAGAATCATGGGCAGATATGAGTAAGAGAAACACGGGCCTGGGACCGTGGCTCAACTGGTAGCAAGTGTGGCTGACATCCTTAGCACCCTGAGTTCCACCCTAAGTGCTCCAAGCATACACTGAGTGTGATGCCTGTAAACTCAGCCCTCCAGAGGCAGGAGTTCAAGGTCATCCGTGGCTACATCTTGAGTTATGTTTGAGACCTTGTCTCAAAACATAAACAAATGCTGACTGCCTGTGCCTGGAGCCAGAGACGGCTAGGTACTTGGAGCTGCGTGTCTTCCCCAGTGTCTGGCTTGTCTGAGGCTCCCCAGCCAGGCCGGAGATGCTGATCAATAGTTCCAGGCTCATCCTTCTAGAATCTCAGGCTGTCTGAAAAAACAGATCCAAATGGAAGAAAAAAATGGCTCTCTGTGACGGCGCAGACTCTTCCAGGCTGCAGAGAAAGGGGACATGAACAAGTCTGTCTCTGAGGGAGCCGGTGGCCGTCTGGATGGTTTTGGCTGTTCAGCAACCTGTGAGGCTACTGGACAAGGCAGTGTGTGAGCTCTGGGCCTACATCTTCACTTACTGGACAAGGCAGTGTGTGAGCTCTGGGCCCAGGTCTCCACTTTACCATTTGCTAGCCTTCTCTGGACGGTTATTTTACTCTCAGTTCTTCAGTCTCCTCTTTGATACAATGTAGGTAGTAAATGTATCTAGCTGGATTCCCTAAGCATTCCTTGGCAGAAGGCACTGAGCTCTTCTCGTCTTGGGGATTTGCCTGTCAGCTCCCATCTAGCTACACGTTCTTGTGTGTATGCACACTGTGTGCACATGAGTGTACATACATGTATGCCTGTACATGCACACAGCCAAATTCCCTCACAGCTGTTTCCTGGTGGCCACAATGTAGCTCTGAGTTCTGCCTACCAGAACCCTTCCTGCTTCCATTTCTCAGATTTTGGGGCCCTTCTCCCTTGGGCCCAGCCTCTAGCCCTGTCTCTTGGTGGATCTTTCCTGAAGGTCAACCTTGGGTGCCATTTCTCAGGCACTCCCCACCTTATTTTTTTGAGTCAAGATCTCTCATTGAACCCAGAACTCTCTAGTCAACTAGACTGGCTGGCCAGTGGGCCCCGCAGACCCTCCTGTCTCTACCTTTCCAGTCCCGGGAGTAGAGGGGTGCACTGGTACCTTGCCCAGCTCTTGTGTAGGTGTTTGGGATCAAACTCAGATCCTCATGCTTCATGATGAGTACTTTCCAGGTTGAAGTGTCTCCCCAAACCCAGCTGGTTTTCACATAGAAACTTTGAAGTCTGAATTTACTTGTTCGTTTTCAGAACAAGAGTGCAGTGACCCTAGCTTTTGAGTTGGAATTTACTTCAGTGAAACCACAACACAGTGTTGAAGATATGACTGACTGAGAAACCAGTCCAGCCTCTGAGGACATGGTGAGGAGTCTCTGCACGCCAGTGACGTCACCGATGATGAGCATCCAACACTAGGCTTAGGCAGAGAGAGGGGGTCACCAGTCTGCCTTTGTCTGTGGGTCTCTGACCAGCAAGCACTCCATTTAATAAAAGATTTATGAATTAGTTATGCCAATTAGTGGTTGCCTGCACATATGTAAATGTACCATGTGTATGTGTGGTGCCCACAGAGGCCAGAAGAGGCTGTTAGATCCCCAAGAACTGGAGTTGGAAGCTGCCATGTGGGTGCTGAGACTTGAACCCAGGTCCTCTACAAGAGTGACTTGCACTCTCAATCACTGAGCCATCTCTCCAGACCCCACGGGTACTCTTGATGAGTCCCCCACCGTCTCGGGCTGTAGAATTAAGGATGCCCATTCCCCGGCTCAGACTGTTCTGTGATTCCAAGTGGTAGTCTCTGCAGAACAGCCCTGGTACTCAACAAGTGACCCCGCCCAGGGCTTAGACTGACCAGTATAATAGGAAAAGCAACTCGACAGTGCTTTGTACCTGCTGAGAGAGGGGACCAACTGTCTGCCATCATTCAATAGGATTTCAGCTGAGAGAATTTCACAGGTACCTCTGACCAGTGTAGGCAGGTTCTACTTTAGCTATAGCTAGCTGAGCTTACCGAGAGAGGGTGTGGATGTTACGGGGGAGCTTGCTGTGTCACGCAACTGGTTCCACTTCACTCCTGTTTGCTCCATGTAATGATCATGAAAACATGTCAATTTTGCCAGGTGTTGTCTTTTTTTTTTCCTTTAAGAGTCATCTGTGATTTTTTTTTTATGTGCATGTGTGTGTACCGCATTTGCTTATGTACACCATGGGTGCACAGAAGCCTGTGGAGGCAGAAGGTATCAGGTCCCTTGGAGCTGTGTTCCAAGGATTGGGAGCCACCATGTAGATGCCAAAGGTTGGGAGCCACCATGGGGACCAACCCACATCCCCTGCAAGCGCAGCCAGCTCTCTGCACACTGAGCCATTTCTGCAGCCTCCAGGAGTTACCTTGTGTGTTAAGGGAATCCCGCAGCATTTCTTACCCTTGAGTCTATTGGCATCTTGTGGTTTGCTTTTCTCATTGGATCCTGTGATGCTGCTGCTTATGAGCTGATGATGGGGCACTGAAGCTTAAACACCTGGAACTGCCCCACCCCAACCCCGCAGACACAGGGAGTCTGCCTATGTTAAATGCACCTTCAATACTTTACCAGGCCGTGGTTGGCTCTGCCACTCTCGGTTGCCACTTCCTGCCATTTACAGTCTTGGGGAGAGGAGGGAGTGAGAGGCCAGGGCCTTCTTGGATCTCTTCTGAGCATGTCCCCTCTGTCAGCACACAGCTGTCAGGAACCTGCTGGAACCTGAAGTGCCCCCATGGACAGCTTGTGGCTGCTCTTGGCCTGCTTCACGAAGCTTCCCCTCCTGGGTTTTCTCTTAGGCTTTTTGGTTAGCTCATGGTTTGCTCCAGCTGAGGTTCATGGGAATCCAGCGGATGAATTCATAACTTCTTACTGTTTAAAACAACAACAACAACAACAAAACCCTTAGACTTCCACACTGGGTCAAATGAAGGTAACCTTGCAAGCAGAGTCACTCAGGGACAGAGAAATGGCAGTTTCCTGGTGATGAGGCTCCGTCCCCTCAGGGAGAGGCCGGCCTGCTGACTCTAGGCTATAGGCTTTCAAAGAAACCCACACTGATGAGAAAGATATGGAAATACATCCAGTTAAAATGCTACCAGGCTCTCCCACAACCGCGCTCTCCCTGGAATTCTGCAAACCTGTGCTGGATTTCCAGAATCCTGAGAAAGTCGATTTGGGCATCTTTGCTAGTTTTTGTCATGACTTTTGCTGAATCGAGAATTCTCCATTCTTGCTGATATCCTTGGGACTTCCTCATAGTTGTGGCAAGGAAATCTGAGATCCCACCTGTAATAGTGACACAAAGTTTCCCCTTTAAAAAACTTTATGTTTAAAAAAATTAAAAAAAGGAAAAAAAACTTTATGTTTAAAAAAAAAAGAAAAAAGAACTTGAGAAACCCAGCCTGGAAAAGCTCTGTGTACGATTTTAACTGTACGATGCTCTGAAAAAGGTGAAGTTAGAGAGATCATGATGCCATTAGTGACTGACCTCAAGCTGCAGGGCAGCTTGTCTTTCCGGAAGACTACCATAGTGGGGTGAGGGTGGAGCCCCAGGGCACAGGGGACAGTATGGGAGGAGGGGCTGACGATAGAATTTTCATTCATCTCTCGGATTTGAGAATCTGCCCAGTGGTATAGCCACTAGCATGGCTGGTCCCAAGGGAGTTTGGTTGCAGAAAGAGACCTGCCAGTCTTTTGTGGTTAAAGTCAGAGGGCTTTGATGTCTTATTCAGGTACCGATCAATGGCAGGAGCAGAACCATTCTTCACTGGTCCTCCTGGCTGGGGCCTCTGGTGTGTTAGAAGCAACTGCAGCTGTCTGAAACATCTGTTGAGCTGCCCCTAAGCTCCAGGCCATGGCTACCAGAGAAACATTCCAATCCGTGGCCTGCTTCTTAGGCTGCTCTGACCTCTGAGTCCACGGTCATTGGGAGAAGTGGCTGTTCCCAGCCTCAGATAAAAGGAAAGGTGGTCTCGGCGTCATCCGTGTTCTGTCTCCATGTCCAGAAGAAGCTGTGATCAAAGGGGAAGCGCTTGGGAGTCAGAAATAGCTGCCAGGGACTTGCCAGACCCTCAGGGTGCAGCAGCTGCCTGGAGTCATTGGAGCCCAGGCCCCTACCCTGTGTTCACTGCCCCTAGGCTGGGTGACTATAGCTGAGTCACTGAGCTACAGTCACTAAGATAAAGCCAGATGAGACCTATGCAGCTTGCCCTCCTCATGAGGTTCGAGTGCAGAGGCCATGTGGCAGGAATTTTGGCTCTCTGTGCTGGGTCAGGCTTGGTCAGCTGTGTCACCTGTGGAGTTGCTTACGGTGGGGAGCCAGGACCTCAGAGCAAAGCTGCCGTGCCTCAGCCTCTGACTCTGAGCCTCCTGAGAGGTAGCGAGCCGCCCCTCCAGGAGCACAGGCAGACGCCGGCTTTCATGTGGTAGGTGTTGGTACCACCTGCTAGTGCTTTTGACTAGGTGCATTAATATTGGTATTAATAATAGAGGCTGGCATTTAAGTAAGCACACAGCATATGTCAGAGGCTGTTCTGAGGTGTTCCAATCTGTTTAACCCTCACCTGTACATGCAGGAGCTGCCGGGGAAATCTGCATCACATGTCAGAGGAAACAGAGGCAGTGCTGCAGGTCCGTTTCACAGAGACACAGAGCCATACAGCATCTGTGGAGAGGTGGAATAAGGAACCATGCATCCACTCCTTCCTTCCAGAAGCAGAGTGTGATGTTAGTATTGTCAGCACTCCAGGATCCAGAATCGCGGAAGACTCTGCACTTGCCTAAGAGGAGTTATTTAGATTGGGTTAATTGAAATGGGAAGACCTGAGTATGGAGGAGCTGATGTAATGTTGAGAGCGGTTTTTTGTAGCAGGCGGCAGAGTTAGTGGGGAATGGAGCAGGGCCTTGGGGGCCTCGCTAGGGCTACAGCGGCCAGTAGTTGCCCCCCCCTCCCCGCCTGGCTGTCCGAGGAGTGCAGGATGGGGCTAGGGGGACCCGCCCCCGGCCGGCTGAAGTCATGAACTCCAATCTAGCGAATCTGCCTCCCCACATCATTAGTACAAGGACAACACTGAGGGCAGACCCACCTGACGGCATTAAAGTCTTCCCCAATGAGGAGGACCTCACAGACTTGCAGGTCACCATGGAGGGCCCTGAAGGGACTCCCTATGCTGGAGGTCTGTTCCAAATGAAGCTCCTACTGGGGAAGGACTTCCCTGCCTCCCCACCCAAGGGCTACTTCCTGACTTCCACCCAAATGTGGGCCCTAATGGTGAGATCTGTGTCAATGTGCTCAAGAGGGACTGGATGGCTGAGTTGGGCATAGGACATGTGCTGCTGACCATCAAGTGCCTGCTGATCCACCCTAACCCAGAGTCTGCACTCAATGAGGAGGCAGGCCGCCTGCTTTTGGAGAACTATGAAGAGTATGCTGCCTGGGCCCGTCTGCTCACAGAAATCCATGGGCGAGCATGTAGCACCAGCAGCGGGAGGGCTGAGGCTACCCGGGACCTGGCCAGTGGGGCTTCAGTCTCCTCTGTTGACCTTATGACCCCAGGAGTCCTAGGAGGAGCTGAGGGTCCCATGGCCAAGAAAAATGCAGGTGAGCGAGATAAGAAGCTGGCAGCCAGGAAAACGTTGGACAAGAAGTGAGCACTGAGACACTGTAGTAGGGCTCTTCTCTCTCCGTCCCTCCCTTCTGTTCTGTCTCCTCCCACTCTGTCTCTAAGTTATTTAAATTATGGCTGGGGTGGGGGAGGGACTCCGGGGGGGGGCACCAGAACCTGGATTTGGTTTTCTAAATAAAAAGTTGGAAAAGTGAAAAAAAAAAAAGAAAGAAAAAAAGAAATGGGAAGACCCATTCTAAATGTGGGCAGCACCTTTTCACTAGGGTCTTAGGCTTCATACAGAGGGGAACAAAGAGCTGAGCATGAGCACTTCTCTCTCTGACTCTCTGTCTCTGTCTCTGTCTGTCTCTCTGTCTCTGTCTCTCTGTCTCTGTCTCTCTGTCTCTGTCTCTGTCTCTGTCTCTCTCTCTCTCTCTCTCTTTCTCTCTCTCTCTCTCTGTTCCTAGCTGCACATACATGTGACTGCCACCTGATGATCCTGCTACTGAGACCTCTGGCCATGGACTGTACTTCAAACTGAGCCAAAAGGAATCCTTCCTGCCTTAAGCTGCTTTCGTCAGGTATTTTGTTCAGTGGTGAGGTGAGTAAGTGCACACAGCAATCATCAGTAGCCAGCCTCACTCCCAGCAGGCAGGGCAGCACACACCTTGGATCCAAGCACTCAGGAGGCAGAGGCACTTGGATCTCTGAGTTCAAGGCCAGCCTGGTCTATACATCCAATTCCAGAATAGTCAGAGCTACATAGAGAAAAACCCTGTCTGGGGGGAAAAAAAGAGATAGATAGATAGGTAGATAGATAGATAATAGATAAATAGATGATAGATAGGTGATAGATGATAGGAAGATGATAGATTATAGATAAATAGATAATAAATGATAGATAAATAGATGATAGATAAATGATTGATGGATACATACATACTAGCTAGTTAGAGATAGGTGGTAGATAGATATCTAGATAGATAGATAGATAGATAGATAGATAGATGATTCATATATACTTACATACATACATGCATACACACATACATACATGATAGAATAGTATCTGCACTCCCTCCCTGACCATGGCGTGGTCGGAGGCCTGGGTAAAGATGGAATGGTCTCCATCTGTGCCCGTACTTTGTCGTTTCTGGTAAAGTAACTTCACAGTGCTCAAGACTTAGTCACTACTCACTGTTCACCTAGCTTTGCTCTCCAAAGACAGGGTATAGTCTAGCCAGCTGGGAACTAGCCAGCCTTCATAGTCCCCAGGTTGGCACAGAGATGTCTGGTGCCTCCAGGCCAGGTTTCATGTTGCGTCCTGGCCTTCCTGTCCCCATGAACCCTTGGCTCATTACTCCGCTCACACCCCTCCTGTATCACGGTAGTCATGGTGGTCCACACTGAGAGCTATCATTGTGCTGGCTAGACAACCAGGCGTAGGATCCTGATTATGGTGTCGTCCATATGTCTCACAGGGCAGCATGACTGACTCCTTTCTCTCTGGCTATTTCCCACTCTGGCACAGGTCTATTATGACCCTAGAACCTAGAGTTGCACAGACAGCCAACACCTACCTTTTGACCTGTACCCTTCTGCTCTCTTGGGGGGGGTCTCCTCCTGTCGCTCAGAGCTTCCTCTGTACCAGAGCCAGACGGCTGAGCCGTTGTGAAGCACACATCCGCCACTGGCTGGGGATGTGGAAGAGTGCCCGAGGCCATCCTCTCAGCTCCAGCCAGACCCAACTGTGGCTCCTTCTTGCCCAGTTAATTCAGATCCCACATCTAGAGTCCTTCGGCCCCACCCACTTCCCACCAGGCTGTGCAACATTTCCACAGTGTGCATTGGATTAGGTCTTCCAGGTCTAAACCCCATCAATCCCAGCGTGGAGAAAAATCTTCCCTGCTTGTGCCTCTCAGGACCCTCTTGTGCCTCCCAGGACCCTCTGCTCCTGCACTGCAGACTGGGCTCTGAAGAAGTCCTGGACTTGGGCAGGGCAGTCATACTCCCCCTACCCTGAATCCTCCCTGCCTCCTCCTCCCTCCTCCCTCTCTCCCCTGTTGATCAGCGTGATGATGCTGATCAGGCCACTGATTCCCCAGCACTGTCTCAGAAGTCATGAGTGGTGGAGACATTAAAAAAATTATCACATCCATTTCCTTAGTGTTGGTGAGTGGGGCACGTGAATGTCAGGGCACCAATGTGGGGGTCAGAAGACAACCTGTGGGCTTGACCCTCTCCTTCCACTGTGTGGGTCCCAGAGACTGAACTCAGGTATGGCAGTAAGTGCCCTTCCCCACTGAGGTATCTCGCTGCCCCTTCAATTGATGTGTCTGGCTCCTTTATCCATGCTTGGTCTCCCTCACTGGACCAAGAAGACAGACATAGATTGGGTCCAGAGGATGGTGCTGGATGGATAGGAATCGACCACACTGGTTAGGAGCCATCATTTGCTAAATGAAATCAAAGCAGGGTCCTGGGGCATATGTCCCCAAATAGCACACAAGACTCACCCAGCTTGGACTTCTCAGGCATCAAGGAGGGCACAAACCCAGCTTAGGCCCCTGTTTCCACCACTGGGTTGGGAGTATGTATTTGAAACAGTATCAGCCACTTTCCTGAATGGCACCAGATGGCCCTCAGTTACAGATGCCCAGGCAGAAGGAAGTGAGCCGAGTCCCCCAGCCTCCATCCCTCAGTCCCTGACCCATGTCCAGCTGGCTCTACCAAAGAGCTGACCTCAAGCTCTGTGTGGCCAGCTGTGTCTGCTTCATGTTGACTCATTTTAAAGTGCTTCACTCTTTGGCCATTCAAATTTATCAGCTCTATATCCCAGGCCCTGAAATCAGTTAGTTACTGACACCCATGCTAATTAAGCTAATTAAGAGTTTAAGAATCCTTTAATAATGGCTTGACCAAGATAGGTGAATGAATCCAAAATGCCTCTTGTTGATTAAGCTCAGGGGCACAGTTTTTTTTTTTAAGACAAAACTCATAAAAACCACAATTACATCAGTGTTCGAGGGAGGTTACATCAGTGTTTGGGGCTGCGGTAACCTTGTAACATCTGTCTTTTTGCAGAGCTTAGCAGGATTTTCCAGACACAACACGACAATTATTTTTGATTTACACTTCCTCTAGTTATTTTAGCTTTATGTTTTAGCTTGCACAAACATTAATTATTTTGGTTAATACATCTGGACAATGGTTAGGGTCGCAGACAGTCTCCAAAGCTTTGCCAAGGCGGATGTGGTTATTAAGGGTTGGAAGGCTGAGAAAGCAGACTCAAAATGGAGTCAGAACAGGATCGTGTTACCTTAGTCTCTTCAACCCAATCCTGCTGTATCCAGCAGCACAGGCTAACCCACCCCCATCACCCTCTCCACAAGTAGCAGGTGTTCTCACTCTCTCAGGCATGAAAGTGGAAGTCACACGAGTTCATTTTCAGGCTGAGTTGAAGGATCCCTTTTCTTCCTAGAGGTATTTATGCATTTGTTTATTGTTTATTTTACCTTTTTGTTATGCCTGGAACTCCTGATCTTCCTTCCTTTAAATCCCGGGCTGCTGGGATCACAGGTGTTCCGCCCATCCCATTTATGTGGTTCTGGGGGTGCTCATGTTCAGTTGATGGGTAGAGTCTCAGGCAGGAATGCATTTGTGGGAGCTTTCCCTGAACTTCCCTCCACCGGTCCTGCAAGAGATCCAGCCTCATGCCTGTTTCTGAGCATGTGACTTTCATTTGTCACTTGTCCCCAGTATTTCATATAGTCACATGATGGTGTTTATAGCAACATCGAAGCTTTGAATAAATGCTGAGGTATCATCTCCAAAGGTGGAGGGGAAGGGGAACGTCAGACTGAAACAGACAATGGGATGAGGTCGCGATTATTTAGAAGTAGGGGGAGGGGGTTGTATAAATTATAACCCCGGTCATGTGTTCTGGCAAATTCCTCCAAAACTAATTATCATTAGGCAACTTCTAAAGCCTCGGGGACTTCCGGGGAGCTCCTAAGACTCAGGAAGCAGACAACCCAGAAGCCCCAGGAAGCTCCTGAAACTGACCAGATGTGCTAGGTTCCTCTTTCCCTAAGCTTATCTAAGCAGTAAGGATGACGGGGAGACAGAGCAGCGGAGCTGATGGAAAAGACACTCTGTGGCCTGCTGAGCTGCCTGCAGGCTGTGCACTGAGCTCCAGGGTACCAGCTTTCATGAGCTGTTACCCACGCTGGGGTGGCCTTTGGTGATGCAACTGTCTTTGAATCATTTCTGTTCCTCTCTCTTTTACTTCTTCAGGTAACCCCGATAAACTCCTTGATTCTCCAAGTTGGACTTTGGTGGTACCTCACTTTTGGTCTGTCACTGGTTTTCTATCTGCAGCAAGTAGATGTTGTTCATGGTTCCCAAAGATAGCATCACAAAATTCAGTCACTTGCCAACTACAGAAGCTCTCAGGAGACCCACACGTGAACCAGAAAGCCATCTTATCAGGCAAAAGCATCTCCGATGACCCCTCAGTGGGTCAGGTGACACCAGTCACTCCTCTAATTGTGACTCTTTGCAGAGACAATGGCTGGTGGGCTGTGAGGGGCCCAGCAGCTAGCATGTCCACAGGAGACTTATCTTTAAAATGTGCTCAGTTTATTGAGCAAACACTCCTTAAAAAAGCATGTTTACATGAAAGTAGAACAGACATCTCACCGAGTGGGGAGCAGCTAGTCGGGCAGAAAATGCTGCTCCAGGGTTCCACTGGGGGAAATCATCTCCAGTGAGGACGATTTGGAAGCATTTAGGCATGACCCAGATCTTCTGTGAAGACCTTTGGCTGTGACAGGCTAGGGAGATGGCGCTGTTGTGGAGCCAGAGGGTCCTGACAGTGTCAGCCAGTGGTTAGTGCTGGTACGCAAGCATGTGTGAGCTCAGCAACTATGCCAGAAGTTCAATGGTCACTGAAGCCACGGCCACACGTAGAGTCTCCAAGTTCTCTTACTGATGGAGATCATTGCTAAGGTGTAAGACGACATGGTGTGTCTTAAGGGCCACATGCTTAGGGGCCACCTCCAAAGTTTCAACTTTTGTATCATTTCATTGAGTAGTAGCTTTGGAGCTCACAACTTATCAAGGCTCATCCTGGGCTTGACTCGGAGCTGAGCTGCCTGATAGCTGATCCATTTGAACCTCAGAGCTGGGGGTGGGGTTTGGGGGGGTGAGGTAATTCTGCCTGGTGTCAGGCTCCTATCTTATAGGCATTACATTATTTTGAGTCACACAAAATGATTTTGAAGCCACACACAAAAAGAGTTTTACTTACGTCTTGTCTATTGCTCATTCACCATATACCTGGCTCGTTTCATGTGGGGCAATCCTCACACTAGATGGAGTTGCTATTCAATTCCCATTTCACAGTCAAGAACACTGAGGCAAGAGTGGGCTCTGTCCAAGGTCCACACGGCTTATTCCAGAATCCACCATTACTCCAGGCTTGTGGTGTGCCTGAGCCCAGAATTGCCCGTCAATCCAATTTCTGATGGCCGACAGTGGCTAGATCCTTGTTCTGTACTACAGGAGGCCATACCCAGTCAAGGGGCATGAGACACACGGGCAGAACATGGCTCCTCATTGGGATACTTGGCTCAAATCTAAGTTCAGTTCTTTGCCAGGAACTATGGCTTCTTTTTTAAATTATTTTTATTTTTGACTTTTTGATTTTTTTCAAGAAAGGGTTTCTCTGTGTAGCCCTGGTTACCCTGGTACTCCCTCTGTAGACCAGGATGCCCTTGAACTCAGAAATCCGCCTGCCTCTGCCTCCCAAGTGCTGGGATTAAAGGCGGGTGCCACCACTGCCGGGCTGGAAGTATGGCTTCTTAAGCCACAGCTTCCCAACGTGGCAGTGGAGACACCTGTCATTGTGCTGTCACCAGAGAGACTGGCAATCTGCAGGTCTCTTGCTGACGTGAAAGGACTTCCCACACATTCAAATGTCTTTTCCTTCCTCCCTTCGTTGTCTGACAAATGTAAGATGTGCTTTAGTCATACTCCCCCCACGATACTGGGACAGGTGGAAGCTCTCTGGCCCCCCAGAGGGAGGCTGTCAGCCGCCACTCATACCGATCTAGAACAGACTTCCTGACTCTCATCTGCACATGAGACCCAGGCAGTTGGCTCTGATTCTGAGGGACAGGCCACCGCTGCCCACCTGGGTAATTAGTCCTTCCAAGCTGAGGTCTGAGGCTCTCTGCACAGCGCATCCTTGGGACCTGAGTTCTGGGTTCCACAGCGTGGGCACCGACTGGAGGTGTGGGTGCCGACCTGAGGCACGGGCTGGAGAGGGGCAGACAAAGGTGGGACAGCAAGAGCCTCCCTCCCACACCCAAACCTTTCCTTTACCAACAAGCCCCTTCTTTCATGTGTTTTGATGCTGCAGCCAGCTGATCCAGGCTAGCTTGTGTGCACATGGGCGGGGTGAGCAAGCAAACTGAAAAAATAACAGACAAAAGAACAGAAAAGCTCAGGTCAGATAGGTTATACACACTCGGGTGGAGTCTGACGACCAGAATCTCAGTATATGCGTTAGGTACAGCCCAGGGGGCTGGATCTAGCTAGGTCAGTAGGAGACCTCTGTAGGTGAGCAGTCTCTGGCTCTAAGCCGCCTGGAAGATGAAGCCACAGTTGCTGGTTTTTGTACACGTGGATCAATTCTTCGTAAGCACTTATACTTTACCTCTTTTGAGCCTGGCCTGGGGGTGCGGGAGGTGGGAAGCTTTGCCCATATTCTGTGCGTTATTTAAGGCCTTGGGGTTCTTGACATGCCCAGGTCAACGATATAAAACTCCCTACAGTACCCCATCAACTATGAGCTGGCAATAGCTTCTGAGGATGGGTGGGAGCCTGTGAGCCCCTCCCCCATCCATGGTAGCTTGACAATGCAGGTGACCGCAGCTGCTCCAAGTACGGATACAACATCCACACCGTGTCCAGATGACGGTGCTCACAGCATTCCTCCCACCCTCCAGCTCTTGCTTTCTTTTCTCTTCCGCCTTGTCTCCTGAGCCTCGGAGTGGCCTGCTGTCAGCTGAGCACTCGACAGTACCTGCTCTCAACACTTCAGACCAGAGACACATCTCTGCACTGATCTCTGCCCACTGCCGACAGAAGCCGCTCTGACCGACTCAGAGAGCAGCCCTGGTCCATGGTTACAAACATAAATCCCCAGGGAGCAAGACAAAGATGATGAGATCACGGCTTTGACCCCTGGCACCCCTCGCACAGTCACACGTCGAGACACACAGTCCACCTTGGCAAGAAGAGCTCTGGGCAGGGGGTCTTGGGACAGGGTTCCTTAGCTCTTTGTTTGCCGATGGTGAGGGCCAGGCTGAGGAAGCAACAGCTGGTGCTTAGGTAGGTCCTTAGCCCACCCAGCCTGAGGCCCTTGAAACATGACCGGTCAGTGGGGACCAGGGCAGCACCGGATCTGCTGGTTAATGCTGTGTCAGAGAGCCTAGGTGAAGAAGGGATGCTGGGATGCGGCATGTCCCTTGGAGTCTTAGCTGGCCACCTGGAGAACAAGGCGTAGGATAATGACTCCTTCCTCCTGCCCCGAGGAAGCAGGCACTGGCCTAGCTCCTCTGCTTGCTCCCCCAAAGTTGACCCTAACCATCCATATCCTTACCCTCCCACAGCTTCCCTCAGCCATAGAGCCACAGGGAACCAGGAACATCCCAGGCCTCTGTGACCAGTGCATCACCACACAAAGGCCCTGGGAGAATCTTGATAACAGTGAGACTATAGAGCCGGGTGGTGGCTCGAGCCTTTAATCCCAGCACTCTGGAGTCAGAGACAGGTGGATCTGAGTTCAAGGCCAGCCTGTTCTACAGAGTGGGTTCCAGGTCAGCCAGGGCGACGCAGAGAAACGCTCTCTCAGTAAAACAGAACAAGACAGAGTGAGGCTTCAGGAGGGGACCCCCACATTTAATATACTCCCATGTGCCTACTGTCCCACATTTTAACAGGTGCTGTGTGGGCCCTCCATGCAGTGGGGGTGGTAGATAGAAAGATGTGGCCCTGAAAACTCTTGCAGAGTTTACAGTTCTGTGTGTATGCATGTGTATGCGTGTCCACATGGGCAGATATCAACAAGGTCCAAGGACTTGGAGTGAGGTTGACAACAGGAAACACAGAAGCAATACAGCCCAGGTCAGGCTGGAATGGGGATGGGGACAGGAGAAGACAGGAGCAGCAGACAGAGAGGAGCGTGGAGGGAAATCATCCTGGGGTGGAAAGCAGTGTACTAGTGTTATAAACCTTGGGAGAGCATTGGGAAGCCATAGCAGGCCACGTTCAAAGGCCCGAGCTGCATGTGAGGCTCAGGAAGTCACACTGCCTGCAGGGTGGCGGGTCGCTTGTGGGACCTGCAAGGGTGGGGTCTGCTGTTGTGGCAGGTCTCTGCACTTGTGCTGCAGAGCCTTGGTTCTGGCACAAGTCTGTCATATCATGTGGGCACCATTGTGGGATAGTTGGGAAAAGCTGGGCACACACATGCCCTGGCCCGGCACATTGTGTGGGTCATAAACAGAAGTGATTGTCCTGTGGATGCCTTGGCTGTGCCCTGGGCTCCTTGTCTTGCCACCCTCCTCGATGTCCTGGTAGGGCCTGGGGGTTCAGCCCTTCCCCACCCACGCTACTGCCACCGTAGGTTCTGCCAGCTATTCTCTCACAGATAATCACTTCCGAGCCAGGGCTGCCTGTGGTGACAGCAGCTCTCTGATTTCCTGTGACAGCCCCTATTCTCTGCGGAGGCTTCTACCCACCAGCCCTCTCTGGGAGCGGGGGCCCCACCCGGTCTCACAGAAGTATGTCTTTAATAACCACTGGGACAGTGGCTGATGGACTGGCCATGAACTTCCCCTGGTCCAAGTAACAGAGCTCAAAAGACAAAGGGGACTTCAGAGCCCACAGCCTTGTTCCCGGCCCCGCGTCCTCTTCCCAGGCCCTCCCTGGCCCTGGCCCCTTTGTTCAGGGTTCAAGAGCATGAGCTGCCAAGATTCCGACCGAAGCGTTTGCTGGTCAACATCTTAATAGCTAGACAAGAAGGGAGAAATGGGCGCCTAGGAAGGGGACAGCTAATGGGGCACTGAGGAAGCCGACAGTGAGGGATCCAATTAACTCTTCACTCCACAACCCCAGGCCAGGCTGAAGCGGGAATGCAAGGTGCTGAGAAGAGACTATTTTGAAAGACCCAGCTCCTCGGGACCACCTGGAACCTCCATGGTGGACTCCAGTTGGGAAGTGCTTCACAAGACCCCTTTGGGGATTGAAAAACCATTTTAAGGGGTCACCTAAGACTGTGGAAGAGCATGGGTATTTATGTTATGATTCATAAAAGTAGGAAATTGTAGTTATGAAGTAGCAACCAAAAATAAATTTATGGTTCGGGGTCACCACAACATGAGGAATTGTATTAAAGGGTCGCAGCATTAGGAAGGTTGAGGGACGCTGCTCTAGACACACCCTGGGAACTCAGAACTCCATAGTAGGAGGCCAGGACACAGGAAGGCCACTGCCCGACTTGAAGGCTGCATTTGCTTGCTCGTCCTGTCTCTCATCCCGGCTTCTGGGACAGCCAGGCTTTCTCCACCTCAGGTTTCAAGCTGTGGGATGCAGGCCGGGGCATTCATTGCTCACAGCGGCCCAGGCTCAGGTTCCATCCAGCTGACTCCAGGTGAGGGATGCCAAGAAGCTGGATGGCCTCTACGGTGGCTGCTTTTCATTCAGGGGGTTCTGGGTCAGAATCGATTCAGAGGATAGACCTGGTTGTGTGAAGACAAACCTGGGCTGTTGTGGACCAGTGGGGTTAAACTGGACCAGCCTGGGTTAAATTGGACCAGCCTGGGTTAAACTGGACCAGCCTGGGTTAAATTGGACCAGCCTGGGTTAAATTGGACCAGCCTGGGTTAAATTGGACC
>NW_022196897.1:159808784-159824658 GCF_008632895.1 Mastomys coucha | reverse complement strand
GGACCAGCCTGGGTTAAATTGGACCAGCCTGGGTTAAATTGGACCAGCCTGGGTTAAATTGGACCAGGCTGGGTTAACACATATACCTGATTTGCCATGGATTCCTCATCTGTCATTTGGGGACTGTGACAATGGCAGCCATTGTGATTAGACAGCGCGTGTCTTTGGATGGCCTGAAGTGAGGTCAGCTGGCTTCTCCTCCTCCTGACAGAAGAACTTAGGCTCCCTGGGTTTGCTGCCTCAGAGCCGGCCAGTGTACAGCCTCGTTTTCCAAGGTTGTGGAGACGACAACAGAGTGCCTTCCTCCGTAGTACATAGTACATTTGCTGAAACGACACAGGGCAAGATGGCTTGGCCCTTGGCCTCTTCTTTGAGGTATTCTTACTGTCAAACCCCTGGAATGGGACCCTTCCTTTCTTGCTCCCACGTCAATGGCATGGCACTGGAGCCAGGTTGGCAAACTGGTCAGAGCCGAGTTCTATGTTCCCAGCCTTGGGAACCGCATGGACGTGCCAGCACATTGGACACCACCCAGTTTCAAAGGCTCCCCAGCTCAATGGGACCTGCTGACTGTGTTCCCATGGGACTGTGTCTTTCCCACGGCCACGCAGGCCCCAGGCCAGCCCTATGCTGTCCTGTCTAGCAATGTCCCACTCTGAGAGGCAGTGAAGAGATGAGGTCAGAACCAGGACCTGAGCCTCAGTAGGAGCCAGGCTCGGCTCCAAAAAGTCTTTGCTGTTGGACAAATGCCTCCCCGCTCAGCTATGTCTTTACCAAGACATGAGCGTTACTAGTGTCTGCCTCAGGACCTTCCACAGGGGTGCTAGGCAAGATGCTGCAGGCAACCCCAAACCCTGTGGTCTACACAAAGGGCCTGACGTCCATACTGCCCTTCTCAATTGGTTCCTATGCTCTGGAGACAGCCAACACAGCAATCAGCCTCACACTGCTGCTGTCAGGAGGACCCCCCTGAGGGACCCCATCCTCTCCTCTCGATGAACCCTGCTGGAGAAACCACTTTGGACAGAGCGTGTGTCCCTTGAGGTAAAGTCGACGGAGACCAAAACACATGTGAGAAAAGATCACCTGCCTTCACTGATGTCATGTGATCAGAAAAACAAGGAAGTAAAATCTAATAGTTCCCTAAATGGTCTCTTTTGTTGAGACAGACTCTTGCTGTGTAGCCCAGGCTAGCCTCAAACTCATGCTCCTCCAGCTTCAGCCTGTCAAGTAGCTAGGATTCCAAGTGTGGGGGAACGTGCCTAGCTATTGCACAAATGTGCCTAGCTATCATCTGTGTATCTGTGTTGTGTGCATACATGTTCACATGCTGTGTGCACATGTGTGTTGGGGTCAGAGGTCAATGTCAGGCCTCTTCCTCAGTCACCCTTCATCTTAGTTTTTGAGACAAGGTCTCTCATCAGACCTGCAGATCTGCAGATCAACCAATCTGGCTAGGTTGGTTGGCTGGCAAGTCACAGGGATCCTCCTGTCTCCACCTCCCCAGTGCTGGGGTTATATACACGTGTGCACTGACGTGGTCTGCGTGCTGAGGATCTAAACTCATGCCTCAGGCTTTTTCCCCACCAGAGCCATCGCCTAGCCCTCAAAACACTATTGTTACTATGTCAAAAGTTTGTTGATAATAAATTCTAAAATTAAAAACAAAGTGAAGGCAGGTAAACGCATGGTACAAATTCCAGATCATGTGGAGGCCTGGAAATGGGAGTATTCTCATTGCCAAAAAGAGTGGAGGCTTGCCTGGAACAACAGGTGCCACGATGTGATGTCTGAAGTTAGGGGACTACTGAGCCCCACACAATGGGCTCAAGAATAAAGCCAACAAGTCACCCACATTTATTTACTATTGGTTAGATGAATAAAAGAGTGGCCCTCAGAGTCCCTTGCCCATCTATTGTAGGTCATAGGTAACATGCATGGTCAATACAAAGGGGAGGCCATTTCTAGATGCTCCTAAGATACATGTAAGAGCCAGGGTTCCTAGGAGAAACAGCCAAGAGAAGACACAAATATAGTTACACGTTCACACACATCTGTGTGAATCTCTCCATACTATACATGGTGTGTGAATGCACACACACACACACACACACAGGGAAGGGAGCTACTACAAGACAGTGTGGATGTGCCAGTGGGGGATAAGAACCCCTACTGCTGCCATCTGGCAAGCCAGAGCTCTAGGAAGAGATGGTGCCACTCCAGTCCAAGTTCAAAGACCAGAGACCCAGGCTGTCCCATGCCCAGGAGTAGAAGTCACGTGTCCCTGCTCAAGAGGAAGGAGCCAATTTGCTCTTTCCGTGCCTCCATGTGTCAGGTCCTCACAAACTGGATGGTCCCATCACGTTGGAGAGGGCAGACTGCACTCTCTTCTATAAACATCTTCCCAGAGACACTCAGGAATAATGCTTAGCCAGCCTGGTGGGTAGCCTCGAGCCAGTTACACTGACACAAAACTAAGCCTGTCTTCCAGAACAGTCTAAAGTCAGTTAAAGGGGTGTTTCAGAGAGCTCAGGCCACAGGTGGCCTTAACCTTACCACGCAGCTAGGAAAGAAACCCAGCAAAGGTTTCCTTACACTTAAAAACAATCCCCAAATCACTTTAGATTACCTGTAAAGAGCTGAGAATTTCAAGTAAGTCCTTGTGGAATTCTAAAAATCAAAGGCCAGTTTCAATCAACTATATTTTAGGCAAAGTTGGTTGGTGACCAGACATGCGTCCAGCATGCATCTGCAGTGTTCCATCAAAAGGACTCTCAGAGGCTGCTAGCATGCTCCTTTCCTGCTGTGTGACCCAGAACCTAGGCAGCCCCTCACCAAAGGGGCCCAAGGCATGGTAGAGAGTGCTTCTTTCTCAGGCCCTGCCTTCTAAGCTCCGCCATTCCCCCCTCTCCCTTTCCCTCTTCCATAACTGTGGAGCACCCTCTGGGTCAGGTTTCCTGATAGATATTAGAAGCATTCAGCAAGTATTTCCCCTCAGGCAGGCCCCACTCCAGGGATGAGGGGTTCAGGGGTGAGCTGGGCAAGACCTGAAGTGAGACATTGATTGCTGAGCTGGGTTAGAGATCTGGAGAACTGGCTGTGCAGGAGAGGCCTCTGGAAAACTCTGAATTGTGGTATGTCAGAAATCAGGGTGTCCGAGCAGAATACAGTGACCAGGGCAGAGATACGCAGCCATCTCTTGGAGGGCTCAGTGAGGGCTGTCATTTTATCCAGTGTGCTTGGAAGTGCTTAGGGCTTCTCTTTAGGGAGTGAGCAGGGTAGCCAGCAGGTCTCTCCATACACGTGGCTTTAAGCCACAGAACCACCCTCCCACTGTGCTGTCTGGGGCACCTCCGAGGGGAGACTATTGTCATCATTTCCTTTTTGGGGGTGGTCTTGGGAAGGGACCATCCACGTGACCTCCAGTTGACCCATCTTCTGTAGAGTGCTCTGAATGTCTGTGCAATGAACACAAGGCCCGTGTCTGCTGCTCAGTCAGGGCACAAGGACCCTGTGTTCTCAGCCAGGCTCGCCAACATCCTTGATGAGCAACTGGCGCTATGAAGGGATGGGAAGTAGTCACAATACCCCTATTGTCTTTTCTCTGGAGAGTCGGAGCACCAGGCCAGCCGAAGGCCAGGCTGGCAGCCACAGCTGTGGGGACTCAGCCTTCATCCCTGTCCCATGGATCTGCAGGCATGGGGCCAGCCAGGGCCTGCTGCTCCTGTGGACACCCCCTCACAGGCCCACCACAGTAGACGAACGACTCTTGTCCACATACAACAAAAGGTCCTTTCTGTCGGTGGGCGTCCGATTCATTTACTGATTCATTTCTTCCTCGTTTATTTCATAGGCGTCCAGCACCCTGGAGAATTTACCCAAAAGCTGAAAAGAGGCACTCGGGACTTTAAAGATGGCAGAAGCTTTAACATGTTCTCAAGTCCACACTCCCACGGTGGACACTTCTCCACCAAAGTTCATCTTCACAGCAGCCTGGGGTGATGGGATGGACTCTCCCCAGGTCCTCAGATGACTGGTTACACCTGTGGTCTTCACAGATATACACATGTGCAAACATTCATACATGAAGTTCTTTGGAAAGTCAGTTGTGTAGGATGGTGTTTTACTGGGACAAATTCGTGAAGGAACGTTTAGCTGATGCAGACAAGGGCGAAAGGATGCTCTGCTAAAGCAAGCACAGAAAAGGACCACATGGCGAAGGATTCTTTGCTAACAACACACATATATTGGTTCACCTTACATTGCATTGCTACATTGCATTTGTCAGGATTCAATGTGCCAAAAGAATTTCTGATGGTCTGCCGTGGCTTCTTGTTGATTCTTCAGACTCTGGCTGAGTGACGTCAGCTGAGATAGACACACGTGCTGACACGAGGAGGACGTTTGATGTTTGGAGGGAGTGTATGTAGGACTCATTGGACTGTGAGAGAGCTTGGCTGGCTAGTCTTGAGTCTTTGCTGATCTTCCCTTTCCTGAGAGGCACGGCTTTTTTCCTAGCTTTTTCCCTGGCTTTTCCTGACCTTCCTGTTGGCCCTGGTCCCCTCCTGCTGACTCCCGCTGAGGCTGAGGCCTGGCTGTCTCTGCTAGGTCGTGTTTGCTTCCCCACGCTACCGAACTGGACTGCTGGGGTAACCGTGAAGTGTTTGCAAGTGGATCAA
This sequence comes from Mastomys coucha, assembly GCF_008632895.1. Taxonomy (NCBI): domain Eukaryota; kingdom Metazoa; phylum Chordata; class Mammalia; order Rodentia; family Muridae; genus Mastomys; species Mastomys coucha. The sequence goes on along the minus strand of NW_022196897.1, from coordinate 159,819,979 downwards.
GTTGCCGCTGCTGACCAGTGAACTGAACTGCTGATTTCCAGACAACACATCCTGCACATAAGCGTGAATTCCACCGCCTTATTCACACACAGCCTTCCACTAAGGTAGTGTTTATGATTTCTGTATGGCTTTGGTTAAGTATGTTAGTCTTCAGTAAGATGTCTACCAAAAAGCCAAACTTTATAAATGAAATACACACACACACACAACCTGAAAAAAAAATACCTCCTGATAATTCTAGGACCAAAGAGAAAACTATAAACTTTGATCTGAAAGACACTACTTTTTCAAGATTTGTCCTTGGTGATTAATCATGAACATGTGCAACTAGTAGCTTGCAATATTTTGATTCTAAAGTACTTGGGAATTGTTAAAAATACATGAATCTTACTCAAGTATTTGGCAAAGAAAGTTTGGTAAGTATATCCCCACACAGTCTCCAGCTGAAACATTAGTCACGGACGTTGTATTGTGTGGAAAGTATCCCATCAAAGTTCAAATGCATTGTTAAATGGTGATGATCATTTCCTTAAATTCTTGTTTCATTGTTTTTTTTTTTAAAGAAAAAAATAACTGGATGGAAATGTACCATAATATTAATAGCTATCACTGAATCCCAATGATGTTGCTGGTCATAAAGTGAGGGTACCACACGTGCACATATGCATACACGTGAAGTCATATGTCAGTGAATATACATTTTAGTTTATTTATTTATTATCTCCCCTCCCTCCTCTCCTCCCAGTCCTCTCCCCAACCTTCCCTCCCCCCACCATCCACTCCTCCTCCTCCCTGTCTTCTCAGAAAAGGACAAGCCTCCCATGGGTATCAACCAGCCCTGGCACATCAAGTTGTAGTAAGACTAGGCACCTCCCCTCCTATTCAGTGTAGCTGAGGAAACCCAGTTAGGAGAAAGAGATCCAAAGACAGGTGACAGAGCCAGAGACAGGCCCTGTTCCATGAAGACCAAGCTACACAACTGTTACAGATGTGCAGAGGACCTAGGTCCATCTCCATGCATGCTCTCTGGTTGACATTCAGTCTCCGTGAGCCCCTTTATTCCAAGGTTCATTGATTCTGTGGAGTTTCTTGTAGTGTCCTTGACCCTTCTGGCTTCCTACATTCCTTCCACAGGATTCCCCAAGCTCTGCCTAATGTTTGGCTGCGAGTCTCTGCATCTGTTTCCATCGGTTGCTGGTATAGCCTCTCTGATGACATCTATGCTAGGCTCTGTCTGCAAGCACAGCAGAGCATTGTTATCATAAGCAAGTCAGAGATGGGCTCCCTCTCATGGCACAGGTCTCAACCTGAACCAGCCACAATTGGCCCCTTCCTTCCTCAATTTCCATCTTTCCTCCAGTCCATCTTGTAGACAGGACAAACTGTAGGTGGGACGTTTTGTGTCTGGGTTAGTGTTTCAATCCCTCTGTCAGAAGTCTTTCCTGGTTACAAGAGACGGCTGACTCAGGCTCCGTATCTGCCATTGCTAGGAGTCTTAGCTAGGCTCACCCTCATAGACTCCTGCGAGTTTCCATTGCCCTAGGTTTCTAACTTCTTCCAGAGATGCCCCCTGACCTCCGATTCCAGTAGTCTCTCCCAGGACTCTCTCCATCCATCCTCCCCCACCTGATTCCTCCTGATCCCATCCCCACCCCATCCACCCATGGCACCTATTCTGTTTCCCCTTGTCAGTGAGATTCATGCATCCTCCCTTGGGCCATCTTTGTCACTCAGCTTCTTTGGGTCTGTGGTTTATAGCACGGTTATCTTGTACTTGATGAGTAATGTCCACTTATTGGACAGTACAGGCTATGTTTGTCTTTCTGGGTCTGGTTATCCCAGGACAATCTTTTCTAGTTCCATCCATTTGCCTGCAAATTTCATGATTGCTTTTAACAGCTGAGTAATACTCCATTGTGTAAACGGACTACATTTGCTTTATCCATTCTTTGGTTGAAGGACATCTAGGTTGTTTCCAGTTTCTGGTTATTATGAATAAAGCTGATAGTATTTTATTTTTAAAATTGTGTGTGTGCACGTGTGTGTATGTGTGTGAATGCATGTCGAGTGTGGGTGCCTGAAGTGACCAGAAGAGGGCATCAGATCCCTGCCTATCTTACACCACAAGGGCCTGCACCAGCCATGGAAACACACAGGCTCAGCAGAGGCCTCCCCCTCAGCCCTTCTAGGGAAGCTTAGCTGTTGGTGTAATCTGTGCCACTCACAGGAAGCCTCAGTACTCGACACCATTGCTAACTCTTGGTGTCTGTGAGTGGATCTAAAGATGTACAGGAAGTACAGGGTTGGGAAGCTCAGCGGTGGTGCCAGAGACTCCAGGATACACTGGGCTCTGTCTGTGGGAACCAGGTTCACATCAAATGATATCAACCTCCTGCCTAAGATATTCCCCGTAGGTGGGAGGCCAGGCTACCTCCCCGCCCCCTGCCCTCAGCCAAAGCCTCTTAGATTCCTTACCCTCTGGGCCACCACTAGGGACTTCCTGGCATTGGGGATAGGCATTGACAGCCTTGCAGAGACTGAGAGGCAGCCACACCTTGCCAGCCAGCCAAAGCCCCTCCGTTTTTCTGATTGGTAATCTGGAAAGCCACGTGTTGTTCCGTTGTGCTGGGGTGACATACCCTATTAGCTCCTTGGGAAAGACAGACTTCAGGGGACCAACCACCTATTTCAGGGAACCAACCCCCTATTTCAGGGAACCAACCCCCTATTTCAGGTGGCAACTTCCCATGAAGCTCCCTCTGGAGAGGTCCAGTTAGCTGGGAAACTGTCCATAGACTGGGTCAGACCTTTGTAAGGCAGGAGTGTCTCCTTCCCCACCCTTCTCCCTTTTTCCTCTTCCTCCTCCTCCTCCTCCTCCATGGGTTTCAGCCCCGCTCCAGCAGTAAGTCACCCAGAACTTTCTGATGCTGTTGTCCTTCAGATTAAGGGTTAGAGATGCAGGGAGCCGGCAGGGCAGCAATCCACAGTGCTACAAAATGACTCCTGGTTTATTCTGTGCTTTGGAGGCAGCAGGGGCATCGCCCCAGCAGAGCTGTTGGTAGTTTTGAAATGAGGAAAATGCATTTGGCTCATGAAATTCTTATGCTCGCTTATATCCAAAGGGGCAGGCAAATTCTGAGCTGACCCAATTAAGAAACTGAAGCAGGCTGGGTGGAGGTGGCACACGCCTTTAATCCCAGCACTTGAGAAGTAGAGGCAGGTGGATCTCTTGTGAGTTTGAGGCCAGCCTGGTCTACAGAGCAAGTTCCAGGACAGTCAGAGCCATACAGAGAAATCCTGTCTCGGGGGAGCAGGGGCAGGGAGAAGAGGCATCTGAATGGCTGGGATGGTCCCAAAGTCCCTGGTGCCAAGGCGGGAGCTGGTAACAGGGCGGTGGCCCAAACCCTCTTCCAGTTTAGAGGAAGTTACTTGTGTTTCCACCGTGAACTTTGTTAATGTTTCTAAAGGAGTGGGGAGTGCATTCCTTCATCAAGAGAGTTCAGAGGGAGAATCACGAACCCTAGGCTGGTTCAGCAGAACCACTTGGTGGCCTGGAAAGTTGTGCCCAGATGCATGGCTCCGCACTGAACAAAGGGTGGAAGAGAGAAAGCCAGCTGAGCCCCAACGTTCATCCACTTCTGTTTCCTGATCTACAGAGATGTACGCAAGCAACCTCACACACGCGTGGCTACTGCCTCAGCAAAAAAGCTCGCAGCCTCCTCAGCAGCCATGCCTTCCCCACCCCAAATCCTTCAGGTCCCTGAGAAGCTGAGTATTTGGCCTTAGCAGTGAGAGAAATGTAAGTAAAAGATCCTGGAAGCAGCTGTGCTCCGGGGATGACCGCGAGGAAATGGGGTCCCCTCTGGACGGCAGCGTTTTCACATTGTAGGCCAAGCACGGGCACAAAGGCAGCATTGGCTGATGCTTGGCGCTGGCTGCCCACCTCACCAGCTGGAAGGTTTCAGGAGACACAGAAGCAATTTTAAAACCTTTAAATAGCTTTTTTTTCTATAACGTCCCTTCCATTTGGGTTTTGGATCCCCAGCTGTTCCTCGGGTGGGGGAGGGCTTTGTTTTGTTCTGTTGGGTTTTGTGCTTCCCCACATCCCTCCATCCTTCTGTATGCTTCAAGTGGTTAAAGAAGCATCCTAAAGAAATCATGGGTACCGGCAGATTCAGGTCCTGGGGGTGACCCTAGTGTAATTAGCTTTTGAGAAACAGTGGCTGCATGTGTGAGGTTGGTCCAAGGAGGACCCCGACCCCTTGATACCAGGACTCTTGTCAAGCCTTTGGCTTGGTGTACTTGGCATTGGCTCACACACTGTCTAGAGATGTACCCTGAGTGTCTGTGAGCGGAGGTGAGCTGTGGGCCTCCTGTGACCAGGTCGGGAGCCACAGGCTAAGCACCCAACGTGCTCCCTCACCGCCCTTGCAGACCCAACTGCCACCCCTGAGAATGTGCCAGCTTGAATCTTGCTCCTTTTAAAACTTGGCATTTTATGAGAGACACCACACACCAACACAGCTCTGTTCTGTGATTGCCAATCACACTCCCTGGCCCTGCCTCTGCCGGCCCTGCTGAGCGCTTATTGTCCCTCGGAGAGCACTGCAATATACAATAGGGCAAAGCTATTCTGTGTGGGCGCCCTGGTCCCCTGGTCCCCTGGCCTGGTGGCTTCCTGAGGAACCTCTCCTTCAAAGGGCACTGTTTTACATTCCTTCTACGCTGTGGAAGAAGGGTGACCACAGCCCATCTCGGGGGCAGCTTCCCCTTCTCTCCCCACCTCCGTGGTCTTGGCTGCAGTTCCCAGCAGCCGCCTTCATGGCAGGAGGCCACTGAGCTCCTACCCTGTCTAGACAGCCACTGTGCCAGTCATTGCCAGGCTGACCCGGCTGTCTGTGCGCGCACGTGTACATGGCTGTTAATTACCCCAGAATGTCTGCCCCAGCTGCTGCTGGAGAAATGTAGGTCATCTGGGTACAGCGGCGACCACGACTGGCCGTGGCGTGCACCAGGGATCAGGGTCACCCTGGCCAGAGATCTGACCTGCCGGGGCCAAGGTGCCTGATCACAGGCATTTCAACCACGTCCTGTGGCTGTTTCTTTTGCATACTTCACGGTATTTTGCACATTCTCAGCCTGAGGCAAGTGGCCTTTCTGTAGCAGAGACTAGCACAGTGCGGCCTCGTGCATCTTAAATACAACCCCTCCTGTAGACTTCGTCCACAGAGTTGGAGGCTTCCATGAAGCGTTTTCCCTGGAATGGTCAGCTCCCCACTGCAGTAGCCTTAGCAGGAAGCCCTGGATCGCACAGCAGCCAACGCAGTCTCCTCTTACACTCACAGGCGGGGAAGCCAAGGCTCAGAAACACTGCACAGCTTCCCACAGGAACAAGTGCCTTTTGCTGGCCTCATTGCCGTGTGGTGAAATATCCCCGTTAGTTCCCTGGTGTCTGTCTCATCCATGCTTGCTCTAAGTTTATAGATGGGAGCACTGAAGGCCTAAGGGCCAATCACAAAGCAATTATGATTCAAGCCATCCTGTCTACATGAGTCGTGCTGAAATCCACAAGGCCGGTCAGGGTCCATCGCTGGCTTGGATAAATCATTTGGGCTTAGAAGATGTGAACTAAGGGCTGAGGTTTGTGGTAGCTACAAAGAGAACCCCCTCAGAAGAAAGTGTGGTCAGGCCAAGAGGTGGGTGGCTCCAGGCAGTCTCTGAAAGCCAGAACTGCAGTTTCCAAGATACTCATCAGCGTGTACCCCCCTCCCACTGACCCACCTTGCACTGAGTTAAAGAGAAAAAGATCAAGGGCCAGAGAGATAGTTCATCAGGTAGACAGGCTTGCTCTGCAAGCCCTTGGGATCCATGTGAAGGAAGAGAGAAGAAGCGGCTCTGACCTCCACATGTACAGTATAGATGCCTGTATTCATACATCACATACTGATGTTGACGACGACTATGAAGAAGATGATGATGATGAAAATGATGATAACGATGATGATGACTGGTGATTGATGACAATGACAATGATGACTATAATGACAATGACCATGATGCTGATGACAAAACAATGACGTTTTAAAACTCAGGTGGAGGACATCACTTGGTAGGTAGATTATTTCCTAATGTGAAGCCCTGGTTTGAGCCCCAAGACCACATAAACTAGGGATGAGAGCACCTGCCTGCAATTCCAGTAGTGAAGAGATAGAACCAGGAGGATCAGAAGTTCAAAGTCACCCTTGGCTTCATAATGAGTCGGAGGCCAGTCTGGGCTTCACGAGACCCTGTCGTATAAACAGAAAGAGTCCCCTAGCTAGCTACCTTGGAAAACTTGTCCTCGGGACATGGCTTTTGTCTGGACACTGACAGTAATGACGGTTTGTAAACTGGTCATTTGCAGAAAGGGGGGAAAGACAAGGCAGCCCTGACTCCAGGTGGTGTCGAGGAGGCTGGGTCAGGCTGTACCTCCAATAGTGTGCTATAGAAATGTTAAAATACACAGGAGCTGGCGACATGGTTCAGTGGGTAAAGTTTTGTTGCTTAAGCATAAATTCAGAGTCTCAGCACCTTATGAAAGGAACAGGGCCCACACGGGCAACTCCAGCATCGAGAGCACTGGAGAGAGGCTTACTGATCTACTGCTGTGACAAGCATGACCAAGGCCGTTTGTAGAAGGAAGACTTTGTTTAGGCCTCTGGTTCCAGAGAGGCAAGCATCTATCACCACTGCAGGGGAGCTGCAGAGGAGGCAGCCAATGGGATGGCCTGGAGCAGGCAGCTCTGACTGAACCACAAGCACAGGCAGAGGAGGGAGCCTGGAATGGTGCATAGCTTAGAAACCCTAATCCCCAAACAGCATCCACTAGCAAGGCTGCGTGTACCCTAAGCTTCCCAAGACAGCACCACCAACTGAGGGCCAAGTGTTCAATACCTAACCCTGTGACGGACCTCTCGTTCAAACCTTTACATAGATAGGCCTAGTCCCTGCAGCTCATGGAGTAGCCATTCTAGCCAAATGGCTGGCTGAAGGTTCAGTGAAAAGCTCTATATCAAAAATATAAGATTGAGAAGAATTGAAGAAAACATCCAAGGCTGACCCCCAGCCTCCACATGCACACATGCTCACACAGGTATACACACACACACACACACACACACACAGTTTCTAGCTCCTGTGGTTCAGGGTAGGTCTACCTGTCTCACCTCCTAGGGATTTAGGAGCCCAGAGTAGGTAGATCTCAGATCTCAATTGATCGGCTTCCTGGGTGAGCTATCTGACACAGAAAATGTGTCTGTGAAAACCCAGAAGATGGCCTTTAGGTGCCTGGGCTAACCCAGGGAAACCACAGACAGCAAGCTGTTGAAAGGAGGCAGGAAGCCACTCCCTAGAGACACCCCCACCCCCACCCCAGCTGCTGACAGACTGAGTGGAAGTGAGGAGGCTTCGCCTGGTCTGTCGGATTAATTAAGGGTGGCGGTCTCATTAACCGCAGGCTGACCTCGGAAGCACAGGCCCGCTGGGTGGGCAGCACCGTCCAGGATCGTTAACGGTGATGTGTGTGGACTCATCAGAGAGACCGCCATCTTCCTTAAGGCCCGGCTTCAAACAGAAAAGGCCTTTGGCCTCTGACTCTGCATGGTGACTGGTTTATGAACAAGGAGCGCCTAGCTACAAGGCTCAGAGGGCTCCCTCTGGGGAGCATTAGAAAAGAGTCTAACCAGCCATAGCTGGGTCTGCAATGGTCCCAGAGCCAGCAGGGGGCTGGAGGGCTGCTCCACCACATGGAAGTGCCCATAGATCTTTTCTTCCACTCTCTCTGACTTCTTTGTGGTGCTGGGTTTCAAATCTCACGCATGCCAGGCAAACGCACATCCAAACCCTGAGCTCTTGCTCACAGTCTTCCTTGAGGTTTAAGATAAACACCTCATGCTTTGGGTACTCATGCCTGCTCCACACGGGTCCATGCCTCCCGGTGCCGTCTGGAGTCACTCACTAGAGTTCTGGGAGGCTGGCCCTGTGGAGACCCCATTCGCGGATGGACAGACTGTGACTTCGGACACATCTAAGCCAGGGCAGAGATACAGAGCTGAAGCTTCAGTGCTGACCTTCACAGCTGTGACTGTGTGTGACTGTGTGTGACTGTCTGTGAGAGACAGGCTTAGCAGAGTTTCCTAGTGCAGATGGGAGTTGTATGTGGCCTTTCTGGGCAAATGTATACCGTTCAGAAGCTCGTCAGCCTGAATTGCCCCAGCAGTTCATGTCTCTGCCTGAGTCTTGCCCTGTTCTACAGAAAAGCCATCATGGGTCCTCTGTCGGAACGCATCCTTTAACTAGTGAAGCAGGCTGTGTGGAGAAGAGATGGGGCCCACCCGATGGTTCGGGACTTCCTTCCTTCTACTTGGATGCCTAAATTAGGTGGCGTTTGTTGGCATTTCAGACCCAGATTTCATCCATTCAGAGTTTCAGTTTAACAGCACCAGATCTGAATCCCTTTAGCTCTGTTCTGACCTCCCTCTGCTGCAGGGCGCTCCACCTCCCAGATGACAGTTACCTGTCACAGCTGCCAGATGGAATTATAGTGCAGGCTGGCTCATGGATAGTGCAGGCTGGCTCATGGATAGTGCAAGCTGGCTCATGGATAGTGCAGGATGGCTCATGGATACCTGAGGTGTTAGTAACACCAAAATACTCATTGATTGTTCCCTGAAGTTCAGTTTTAGCTGGGGATTGTATGTTTTTATCTGCCATTTGGCTACTCTGCCCCATGGCTTTGGAGGAGGTGGGTAACTGGGCCTCAAGCATCCCTGCCTGGCCTCAGGAGGACTAGGCACATTTAGTTACAATAATCCTGATTCATTTGCTGGCAGCTCCAAGTCCGTTTCTGCTGGTCCCAGATCCTCTGCCCACCTGAAACCCTCCCACGGTGTGCACTTTGGGAGACAGAGAGCCACAGAGGGGGAGATGCTTGCTAGAGTCACATATCCCTAAAGCTCACTTCACAACTCCACCAGACGATATAGCTCGAAGAACTGAAACACATGAGGTTCCCGTGACCTCTAATGTCCCCCCAGCTGGGGATAGACCACTTCTTCCTCCTGCCTAGCTCAGATTTCCACCTTGCCATCTCAAATCTGGGGTCTCAGCATCACCACCCCAATCAGTTCCTAGAGAGAGACCCTGTGCCTCTGTAGAGTCATGAGCCTGGAGTTGGCTTGTGAAATGATCCAAGTCTCACCAGGATCTCTGGGGAGCTTTCTGGGCCTCTTGCTTTTGGCTGCACCCCCCACCTTGACCACTGTCACTTGTCATTTCCAGAAGCCAAGAGACTTAGTGGCCGTCATGTGGTCCCCATCGACAGGTTTGTCTCAATCACTTGGCACCCCCATGTTTCATGGACTAAGAGTGGCTTGGCTCTGCCCAGCAGCTTTGCAGGCCCAAGACCCCAAGTTTGATTTTGCGCTTTCATTTTATGTGGCTGGCCTTATGGGAGGGAGCCTGTGGGTTTGCCAGCTTCTAGCTGTTCCTGGGGACGTTCCGAAAGCCACCGCACAGAACTGAAACTTCAGATTTGTGCTCTGTCATTTGCTGTGGCTTTGCCCTGGTTAGAAAACCTTGTTCAAATTGAAGATAGGCCAGTATGGGGCTGGGGAGGGCTTGCTGCATCAAGCATGGGAGCCTGAGGAGTTCAGATCCCCGACACCCATGTAACGAGCCCAGGGCAACCTGAGTACAGATCCCCGACACCCATGTAATGAGCCCAGGGCAACCTGAGTTCAGATCCCCGACACCCATGTAACGAGCCCAGGGCAACAGATTGCACACATCTGTAACCTGTGTACTGGGGGCTAAGATAGGAGAATCCACAGGGCTCAGCAGCTTAGTCTAGCCCAATCAGTCTAGTCTCAAAAACCAAGGTGGATGGACAGCTCCTGAGGAACAATACTTGAGGCTGATGTCTGGTCTCTAAATGTGCATGCATGTCCATATACCCACATCCATACCTGCACACACAAAGCTGAGAACCAGAAAGCACACCTAAACACATATGACATAAACACATACCCTATACACATGCATCTCTCTCTCCCTCTCTCACACACACACAGACACACACACACATGCACACAGCCTATACACACATACATACATATACACACACTACATACATGCACACCCTATACACAGAGACACACATAGACACACACCCTACACACATGCACAGCCCCAAGCAGATACACAGACACATACACAAACACTCCCTACACACAGGTGTACCCTATACATAGAGACACAGAGAGACATAGAGAGAGACACACAGACACCATACAAGCATGCATGCTGGGTCTGTGGAAGTGGGAGCTTGCTGTACACCTTCGGCTTCTACATCTCTGTCTCGCAGGAACCAGAGAGCTTGGGCTGGAGATGGCAGGACTGAAACCCTCCTGCCTGCCCCCCAACAACCTACTTTTTCCAGCTAGGTCCCATCCCTTCACAATCTCAACCGCCCAAAACTGCACCACAGACGGGAACACGTGCACACATTCATGAGCCTGTAAGGGGGTCTCAGACCCAAGCTATAGTACTTGGGGACAAAGGGCTTGGATTCAAGCCTCCAAACAAGGACACCCACACTCTCTAACTTACTAAAGGAAACTGTCAGCCTATGTCACCTATGCCAGCCATATTTGCTGGATTGCACCCACATCCTGGTGCCCACCATGTTGACTGCCTTTAAGGTTTTTCTTCTTACGAGAGGGTTTGAAGTATAAGCCTCCAGTTGACCCCAGGGTGAAGGAGGGCTGTCAGGCAAAGACCTGCCTGAACCCACTGGGCATCAGGCAGACCCGGTTTCTCCTTTCCCAGCCTCTTTAGCTCAAGGCAAGGGTCTACTTGCAATCTAAACTCTCCACGTGCCTCTCCGGTAGCCACAAAGGAGATTTAGATAGAAGTCATGGGCAGTTTGTGAGAAAGATTTTGCTCTCCTGAAAAATCTGAAGTCTTGGCCTTCATATCAGGAAGACACTGGCTGCTCCTTCCAGCTCATGGGGCCATCAACAGGAAGAAGAAAGAACGGTAGAGATGAGGGCATCTGTCCTGCTGATGTTGGCAACCAGGCCCCAGCCAGCCAGGCCCCAGCCAACCAGGCCCTAGCCAACCAGGCCCTAGCCAACCAGGCCCCAGCCACCCAGGCC
>NW_022196897.1:159789692-159808482 GCF_008632895.1 Mastomys coucha | reverse complement strand
CCCCAGCCAACCAGGCCCCAGCTCCAGGCCCCAGCCAGCCAGGCCCCAGCCAGCCAGGCCCCAGCTCCAGGCTCTGTAAACTGAGAGAACAATGAGCTCCATTTGTTCAGGTGTCAGGGTTAAGTGGGGCTTCTGTTGCTTGTATCCTACAGGACTCTTGTGGACAGTAAGCTACAATCTAGGCGGCACAGGCTCTGAGAAATGGACACCCTTGGTCCTCAGAAACTCGCCATGTCAGGGTATACAGAACACAGGATGTGGTACTTGTTTGTGTTGTGGTAGACAGAGCACACTCACACCAGCTGTGAGTTCTAGACCTTAGCTCCCAGAGAGACAGGACGTTGAGTCAGGCTCTGTCTACTCGGTGCCCCGACTTCTGTGGAGCCCCATTTTGTTCTTTTCACCTGTTGAGTTGGGAAGGCATACAGGCAGTGCCCCCAAGCCTTGGGGTGCCGTGCCTCTCTAAGACAGCTTCTCAAAGCTCAGGGTCAAACCCAGTGGGTGAGAGCATGCCCAGCAAGCTCTACGGTGGTACCGCACGGCTGGCCTGGGGTCCACGCACTGAGCAGAAAGGCCGTGCAGCACAGCCAGCAGCAGCCTGGACTCTCTCTCATGGGTGGCCAGACCTTGTCCTCCCTGGGAGTCAGAGTCTTGCAGACACTCTGAGCTTTGACTTAGCTCCAAAATGCCCACATCCCACATAGCTTAGCTTACAAGCCACTACAGCCCAGCAGGCCTTCCAAATATGCATGGCTGAGTGGCTACCTTGATCACCCAGGGCAGAGACTTCCAGATTCAAGATGTTGAGTATGCACCCAGTCCCACACTGTGCAAAGAATGCCATTATATGCAAGGTAAGGCAAATGGCCCATGGCATCAGAAGTAGGTGCACACTGGCGAAAGGATTAGCCCAACACACACACCAATGAGAACAGACAAGCCTGGTCCAGCACACACCAATGAGAACAGACAAGCCTGGTCTAGCACACACACCAATGTGAAACTGGGTCTGCAGTCTTGGCTATCCAAGAGACAATAAAATAATAGTAGTAGTAGTAGTAGTAATAATAATATACAAACACATTAAACATGTGAGTATTATTATTCTTCCACCTCCCACCCACCTTGGCCTTGTTACTGCTCCACAGGTCTGGAGAAAGCAGGGTTCTCACTCCCCAGAAGCAGCAGTGAAGACAAAGATGGGGACAGAATGAGGTCATAGGCTCTGGGCACCTCCTGCGTTTGGGGACCTCCCCCTTCCTTCCAGTAGCCCTGAGCAGTTAATGATTCTCTCTCTCTCAGCTCCTTAACAGGGAGAAAAAAGCCCATGTCCTTCTCAGCTGAGTGCCCTTAATTTGTCTCATTTGTGCCTAAAGCGTAGTTCGGCCAGCCGATGTTAAGCAGAGAGGCCATTACCATAATGCCTTGTCCCGGTGGCCCCTGTCTTGTCCTAACTAGACAGGCGGGCAGGGCATAATCAAGTGCAGTTCCAGAGGCGAGCACATTGCCATCTAGCAGGCTTTTATTTCCACCTCCCAGTGTGTCTGTGTTTTGAAGAAATGACATTTAAAATTTGGAAAGATTTAAATACTGCTCTATTTTTCTAATCGCTCTTGAGCAACATAGCCATATGGCCTGGGAGCCTCTGACCCTGGGACATTCAGCAGGGCCTGAGGACATGTCGGCCTCAGGTGTAGCAGGGTCAAGTAGGGTCAGCTGGTACCAGCTCTGTGGCGGTCCCCATCCTATGGCTCCAGCAGGAACCTCTCCAGATCAGCTTTTGTATTGTTTATTTATTTACTTATATACTTATTGTTGCAGTGTTTGTGTACACATGCATGGTGTGTGTGTGGAGATGTATGGTGTGTTTGTGTGTATGTGCATGCATGGTATGTGTATGTGCATGGTGTGTGTGTGCATGGTATGTGTATGCGCATGGTATGTGTGTATGCATGGTGTGTGTGTGTATGTGCATGGTGTGTGTGTATGTGCATGGTGTGTGTGTATGTGCATGGTGTGTGTGTATGTGCATGGTATGTGTATGTGCATGGTGTGTGTGTGCATGGTATGTGTATGTGCATGGTATGTGTGTATGTGCATGGTGTGTGTGTATGTGCATGGTATGTGTGTATGCATGGTGTGTGTGTATGCATGGTGTGTGTGTATGCATGGTGTGTGTGTACGGCCATGGTATGTATGTATGTGTACCATAGTGTGAATTTGGAAGTCAGAGGACAATGTTGTGGAGTCAGTTCTCACCTCCTACCTTTACATGGGCTCAGGGAATGAACTCAGCAATTGCCTTCCTTGCGGATGCACCCCGCAGGCCTCAGTTCTTTCATTATTTTAAGTTCTCCACCTCGACAAGTCACTTTCAGTTTCCAGCCCTCCTAGAGGAAGGCCTTCCTGCACCACAGGGCCTCGGAGCAGAGAGAGGCAAGGACATCTGAGGGCCCTGGGCTCAAGCTTCAGGATGAGCCCTGGCATCTCTCCAGCCTTGTGGAGACGTGTGCACTGGTAAAGCGGGTACCACCGCGGGACAGCTGATTCCACATGTCCTCCTGGGCATCCTAGAGAGCCGACAGAGGCCCTGTTGTCTTTCCAGATTTGGAAAGAAGTGTCCATTCTGATGTCTTTGGGTGAGCATCTCAGCAGCATGGGCCTTAGAGGGACAGGCAGAAGGAAGTCACTGGGAATGAGGCTCAGCTCCTAAAGTTACTCTTCTCATTGTCAAAGCCAATCTCACTGCAGTAAAGGTGCCGGAATGCAGGTGCATGGAGAGTAACAGGTTATAAGCCATGTGTGGTGGCTGCCACCTCAAGCAAGTGAGTGTGCCCTTAGATAGGAAAGCAGCTGCGGCATGCAGTTAGCATGAGTCCCCACTGGCAGCTGGGCCCTGCTTTTTTTTTTTCAAAAAGATTAAAAATGTTTTTACCTGTATATGTGTGTATGTGTGCGTGTGCATGTGTGTATGTGTGTGTGTGTGTGTGTGTGTGCGCGCGCGTGTGGTGTGTGTGCATGTGTGTGTGAGATGGGCATGTAAGTGCCTACAGAGACCACATATATCCAATCCCTGGGAGCTGGAGCTGCAGGCAGCTCTGGGTGCTCAGAAAGAAACGTGGGTCCTTTGCAAGAGCAACGTCTCCTCTCAACTGCTGAGCCATCTCCCCAGACCTCTCCTTTTTGCTTAATTTTGTTAAAAGGATCTCATGGACACAGGCTAGACTCAAACTGAATATGTAGCCTAGGATGACCTTGAACTCCTGATCCTGCTGCCTGCACCCTCCCAAATGGATTACAGGAGTGTGCCGCCACACCTGGTGTGTGAGGTGCTGGGAATTCAACCCAGGGCTTCAAGAACACTAGGCCAGAGCAGTACCAACCGAGGCCCACGCTCAGGCTCTAGGCTCATTTAAAACAAAATGTATTTAGGAAGCAGTGGACGTCATTTCTGAGGAAAAGGTCTCTCTGCTCAGCTGAGATCAGCGACGGTTCCCCAGAGACCCAGGCCGATCCCTGAGTGAGAGTGCTCGTCAAGAGATGTGTTCTGGTTAGGGTCTGCTGTGCTGTGGGTACCAGGCATGCAACTGCCAGGCGCTTCCCAGTCCCTGGTGTAACATGAACCGAGAGGCAGGGAGTACAAGAGGCTCCACGTACTGTCTTTTCCCTATGACAATGTGTTTGTGGACACCAGGCTTGATGGCTGTATCAATGTTTCACTGTCTAGACATTCTGTAATTCACTTCATCATTTTTGTACTGTTGGGAGTTTAATATTTTTTTTTTTTAGAAAAATCAAAGGCTGCCATGATGAATATATGTTGCTAGCAACTTATTTTCATTTCCTGATTAGTTTCTTAGCCCCGTTTGCAAGAATGGAATTGCCAAATTGAACAGCTGGGTGTTTTTTATGGATTTTTATGCACACATGTACATAAGCATATGTGCACACATGCATGCACACACATGCATGCATACATGTACACATGCCATAATAAATGCATATGTGTCCACGCACACTTAGGCACATGAGCACAGGCATGTTCACACACACGCACGCGCGCACACACACACACACACACACACACACACACACACACACACTGCTCCTCTGTAGGTTCCACAGTGTGGAGAGGGAGTCCTTCCTCCCTCCAGTCTTCAGCATTGAGTATCGTGGTTTTAAAGCCCTTTGCTAAGCAACTTTGGGATGGACTCTGAGTGTCTTAGCAATAACTGATTAACTCCAAGCATAGGTCCAGAGACTTAGGATTCACAGGACAGACCACCCAGAAGTGAGCATGGCAGCTGGTTCCAAGGCTTGTCTTTTTCTAGTATCTTGAAGACAGACCACCTATCAGTCTGAAGCCCTTGCACAAGGAAAGGGCAAGGGAAGGCAGATGAGGGCAGGTGTGAAGGCCTGAGCCTGGACCCCTGGCTCTCTGCTCAGCAAAGCAGCCTTCAAACACGTGTAACTGAAGAATGGCCCACAGCCATGGTGAAGAGCCCTCTGCAGAGGGTCCTGTGTTTCCCCTTCCCTCTGAGGTATGCTTGCTGCCACCACTGTCACTGGAAAACTGTGCAATGTACACCCAAATTGTTACATCTCGTACATGGACTTACTTTTTTTGTTGTTGTTGTTTGGTTTTTTTTTTTTTTTTTTTTTTTTTTTTTTTTTTTTTTTTGGTTTTTTGAGACAGGGTTTCTCTGGGTAGCCCTGGCTGTCCTGGAACTCACTCTGTAGACCAGGCTGGCCTCGAACTCAGAAATCTGCCTGATTCTGCCTCCCAAGTGCTAGGATTAAAGACGTGCCACCACTGCCCTGGACTTATGTTTTGTATATTTGCATAAACATTGTGTACATACATAAACTAATGCTTGTCATAAATTGATATATAACCCTATATACTCATAGCATACATGCATATACATATATGGATTATGTATTCATGCATACATACAATTCCCTCTCCATGGTTTTTAGCTTTAATTAAAAATCACAAGAAGGGGCTAAAGAGATGGTTCAGTGGTTAAGAGCACTGGCTGCTCTTCCAAAAGACCTGGGTTGAATTCCCAGCATCCATGTGGCAGCTCACAACTATCTGTGTCTCCAGTTCCGGGGGATATGACACCTTCACATACACATACAAGTAGGAAGAACACCAACATTCACAAAATAAAAATAAATAAGTCATTTTTTAAAATTTAAAAATCACAAGTCAATGCAAGAGAAGACTTTTTGGAGAACTCATTTCTTCCTCATTAAGTGTTTGTTGAAGAAGGTCCTGCTTTCTTTAGTTCCCATGACCCGTCTGGTTGGCTGGAATAGCTTACGGAAGCCGTGCTGGAAAGATGGCCACCAGGAGAAATCCACGTGGAGCCAGCACACGTGGACAGCATGTGGCTCCTCAGGACAGATCAAGTCCAGGTAACGGCGGTAACCTTTCCTCTCTGCTGACAACGTACAATCTAAGTGGCCATTGTGCTTTTGTGCTACCAACAGGACAAGTGCCTGCAGGAGGGGGCCAAGTCGTGCCCATGTGTCTGTAGCTAACTGTGCAGCACAGGCCTCATTCACTGGCAGCTGAGTTTGGCTTTCTGAGATCATCAATGATATGAGACAATGTATCTCCACGGGGCAGCTGGGTAGCGAGGTTGTCAGTGTATCAGTCCTTCCTAGGAGGGCAGGCTAAGCAATAGCCAGTGAGCTCTACTTCTTTCCTCTTTAGGCAAAGGGTGGAAAAAGAGTCTTTCAGAAATTCACAGAAGGTCTGGATTGATCTTAAAGTCAGAAGAAATAAAAGACCTAGAGGCCAAGGAGGCCAAGGATACAAGATATGTGTAGACTTAGTGTAGGGGGATAGACAGGAACAGAGAGAGAGAGGACCCCAAGGGCGACAGCTAATATATACTATATAATATAACATAATGTATAATATAATACTCTTGACAGTCTGTAGAATAAGACAAGCCTCTGAGGGTGATTGTGAAGGAGTTTCTAGATTAGATTTCTGTGGTGTTTTGAATAAAATTTCCCCCATAGACTCATAGGAATTGGCACTATTAGGAGGTATGGTCCTGTTGGAAGAAATGTTTCATTGAGGGCGGGCTTTGAGGTTTCAGAAGCTTAATCCAGGCCCAATGGCTCACTATCCCTTCCTGCTGCCTGCTGATCCAGATGTAGAACTCCCAGCTCCCTTTCCAGCACCATGTCTGCCTGCGCTGCCATGTTCCCACCTTCATGATAGTGGACTGAACCTCCGAATCTGTCAGCCAGCCCCAATTACATGTTTCCTTAAAAGAGTCGCCGTTGTCATGGTAACTCTTCGAAGCAACAAAACACTAAATAAGAAAGTGAAGTGAATACCAGCATCCACCACTCTCTGCTTCCTGATGGTGGCTGCAGTGTGAGCAGCCGCTTCAGGATGTACTGCTGTGCCCGTCCCAGCACTAGGCTGCAATAAACCCTTCCTTCCATATGTTGTGCTGTCAGGGGTGACATGGAATAAAACAAATAAGTACCACAGGAGCCTGACACCTTGATTACATGGTGCTTGGGGCTTTGGATCTGGTTTGAGAGGAATGTAGAAGTGTGGAACTTAAGGGAAGGAGAGCTCTCAAATACAGGAAAAATGTATGGTGCTGGTGGGGGTCTGGAGGTCAAGATCTCAGAAGGAAATGGGGACAGTGGAGGCCTGGCTCACGAGTTTCAGAAGAGAAAAGGACAACGAAGCTAAGGGCCATTTTTGTGCCGTCCTAGCAAAGAATGTGGATGTACTCTGCCTGGGTCCTGGGAACTCGAGTTGATTGAACGAAAAGGTGATGGACTAATTTGCTTGGTGAGTGAATACATTTCAAGACTGGAGACCCCCAGGCTGTGAGGTGACACCAACAAAGCAAAGGGCAAGTGTACAGTGCAGTCAACATGTGCTGAAAGAGCCCGTAGCTGTTAATGAGAAACCCACGCCCTGTGCTGGCACGGAAGGAAAGGTGCCCAGAGGGCAAGACTGCTAGGGAAGGCCCCGAGTTGGCAAAATGCAAATATATTTGAAAAAGAGAAAGAACAAACTGAGAACGTGGCTCAAGGGGTTTCCTGCTGGAAAAAAAGCAACTTGTCTTAGTTAGGGTTTACTGCTGTGAGCAGACACCATGACCAAGGCAACTCTTATAAGGACAACATTTAATTGGGGCTGACTTACAGGTTCAGAGGTTCAGTCCATTATCATCAAGGCAGGAGCATGGCAGCATCCAGGCAGACATGGTGCAGGAAGAGCTGAGAGTTCTGCATCTTCATCTGAAGGCTGCTAGCAGAATAAGGACTTCCAGGCAGCTAGGAGGAGGGTCTGAAAGCCCACGCTCACAGTGACACACCTACCCCAACAGGGCCACACCTTCTAATAGTGTCACTCCCTGGGCTGAGCATATGCAAACCATCACACACCCAGAGAGGCATTTCCCTAGCGTCAGCCTGTGGTGCAGTCCAAGGGCTCAAAAGCCACACAGAACTTGGCGGCATGGAAGATACAAGAGGGGGTCTGAGGTCTTCCTCTATGTCTCCAGAGAGTGGCTGAGACCACCTAACATGAGGAAGGGTCAGAAGTCCAGGCAGGAGACCCCCTAACATGCAGAAGGCTCAGAAGTCCAGGCAGGAGACCCCTAACATGCGGCAGGGTCAGAAGTCCAGGCAGGAGACCCCCTAACATGCAGCAGGGTCAGAAGTCCAGACAGGAGACCCCCTAACATGAGGAAGGCTCAGAAGTCCAGGCAGGAGACCCCTAACATGCAGCAGGGTCAGAAGTCCAGGCAGGAGACCCCCTAACATGAGGAAGGCTCAGAAGTCCAGGCAGGAGACCCCCTAACATGCGGCAGGGTCAGAAGTCCAGGCAGGAGACCCCCTAACATGCAGCAGGGTCAGAAGTCCAGACAGGAGACCCCCTAACATGAGGAAGGCTCAGAAGTC
Organism: Mastomys coucha; assembly: GCF_008632895.1. NCBI lineage: Eukaryota > Metazoa > Chordata > Mammalia > Rodentia > Muridae > Mastomys > Mastomys coucha. The sequence continues at coordinate 159,800,526 of NW_022196897.1, read as the reverse complement.
CAGGCAGGAGACCCCCTAACATGCAGAAGGCTCAGAAGTCCAGGCAGGAGACCCCTAACATGCAGCAGGGTCAGAAGTCCAGGCAGGAGACCCCTAACATGCAGCAGGGTCAGAAGTCCAGGCAGGAGACCCCCTAACATGCGGCAGGGTCAGAAGTCCAGGTAGGAAGCCCTGAAAGGCTATTGGATGAAGCAGTGACGTTGAAGTTTCCAGGAGGCTGGAGATGCCGGGACTGAGCAATGTCTGCCTCAGCCACGTGCAAGGGGACCTTGAAGTGGAGCATCGGGCCACAGTTCTATTAGCCAGCTGGTCCACACCTCCAGTACACAGAGGTTTGCATGGTCCTCATGGTAAGAACAGAAACACAGTCACCAATGACTGTTTCGGTTCTGCTGTCCCTGGGACTCCTGGAGAAAGTGTGGTGCCACCCTGAGAGACACCTTTGCCACTGCAGACCGGGTTGCTGCCAATTTAGGCTGGGTTGCTTCACTGGAGTGAGACTAGCAGAGTGGGGGGTGGGGAGTGTGTTCCCGAGTGTGAGTGTGCACATGCATGTGTGCAATTGAGGGGGGAAAAAAAAGCAATGAAACAGAAACCTTATGGGGAAGCTCCAGTAAGGAGGGAGAGAGAAGTGAAGCATGAATGTCTGAGGGTGGAGGGGTATAGTCTAAGGATGAAGGGTGTAGTCTGAGGATAGAGGGGTGTAGTCTGATGATAGAGGAGTGTAGTCTGAGGATAGAGGGGTGTAGTCTGAGGGTGGAGGGTGTAGTCTGAGGGTGGAGGGTGTAGTCTGATGGTAGAGGGACGTAGGCTGCTGTCTGACCTCATGGGTATCTTTTAGTAAATAAATAAATAAATAAATAAATAAATAAATAAATAAATGAAAATTCACAAAACCTCAGGGATATCAGAAAAGGTTGGGAGTGTGTCAGCTTGGGAAAGGCTCCTAGCACCAAGAGGCTTCAAGATCAGGACCTCCAGTTTTCACATGACTCCCAGACCCCACCAGGGCTATATTTGTGATTGTCCTACTTTATTACTGGGTTAGCTTTCTGGCTGTGTGGCCTTTGTTTCTTCAGTGTGATTGTACCCCATCCTGGATGCCTCTACTGTCAGTCCCCCCAAACTTTATAATCATCATTTCAATCACCCTAAGTGAAGTTGTTCTGCCTATTGACAAGCGGCCCCAATGTAGTCACGTGTTCATTCATTCATTCATTCATTCACTCATTCTTGCATATGCCTGATACCATGTGGTTTCAGTGTACCTGCTCCACACAGTCTAAGGAAGAGAGACACAAGCCAGCAGGTCCCATTCAAACCAGACGTACTGACGAACAAGTACTGACAGACCAGAGCTTGGTCTGAACTCAGGATTGTGGGTGCTCCCTGGATATCCTGCCTTGATGCATTTGTCCTCTATAGCACAAAGCATGGGGATCCGCAAACTGGAGGAGTAAGTCTGAATGAACCCCCAGAAACTGAAGAGGACCTGACAAGAGAGTCAGGGAGATGCCTATGTGGCCAGGACCCCAAAAGCAAGGACTATGGCAGGTAACATTAACCTTTCACCTCAAATTGTAAGGGAGTTAGAAAACACTCAGAGATCAAGATGACTTTAAGGTAATGTTTACAACCAATATTAAAGTAACAAAAATAACAAAATATCCACGTTGTCAGCCAGAGAGAGCAGAGCAGAGCTGGGAGACTGAGCTAAGTCATGAGCATCACGAAACACACGGCAGAGGCTATTTTAATCTAAAATTTCAGTATTCTGTATTTTGGGGAGAATTTTTATTTTTTTTTAATTTTTGCTTTAAAACATTGTTCATCTGGTTCCTTGGTGTTTGCCCCTCCCTTTGTGCCCAAAACCAGTGCTTTCCCCTCCTTCACCTAGTCCAATCTGGGCAAGCACAAAGACTGGGGAAAGAGGTAAAGGCTAGACCAAAGCACAGTTCTCTAGGTCATGGTTTATTTGTTTTTAACCCCATAAGCAATGGGGAGCCATAGCCAAGCATATACAGTCTTCATGGACAGAATGTCTCTGGGAAAAACTTGCAGGGATAAGAGGGAGGGTCAGAAGGAGGATCAGAGGGATGAGAGGGATCTAGCTGGACAGGACTCATGGGTAACCAAGCAAGAAGCCAAACAGCATGAGAACAGCTTAGGGGATACAGCGCTGAGTCAGAGGGATAAAGTGCTGAGTCAGGAGATAAAGTGCTGAGTCATGGAGATAAAGTGCTGAATCAGGGGAAATAGTGCTGAGTCAGGTCTGAGCACATCCCTGAATCTATGGACTGAAGGTCACACCTACTTTTCTGATGACTGATTGGTCAGGGATGGGCTCTGAGGTGGTTTGAATGAAAATGGCCCCCATAGGCTCATAGGGAGTGGCACATTTAGGAGATGTGTCCTTGATGGAGAGGGTGTGGCCTTGTTGGAGAAAGTATGTCAGTGGAGGTGGGCTTTGAAGTTTCGGATGCTCAAGCCACGCTCAGTGTCACTCTCTCTTCCTGCTGCCTGAGGATCCAGATGGAGAACTCTATTCTGTCTCCAGAACCATGTCTGCCTGCATGCCTCCATGCTTCCTGCCATGATGATAATTTATTAAGCCTCTGGACCTAAGCCAGCCCCAATGAAATGTTTCACAGCAATAGAAACCCTAACTAACACAGGCTCTGAGAAGGTAGACAGTGAGTCTAGGTCTCAGAATCCTGAGACTTTGGTACATTTTGCAACATCCCAGAAATGTCAATGAGCACGTCTTCTCAGAGGACTGGTTCGATGGAGGGGCCCCATGTCTTGGAGGTGGTAATTATGGGAAAAGATGAAACCCAAGAGGGTCCTATCAACATTTGGGGCTCAAAGTGCCCATATCTCAAGTCCAGATCTATCTCAGTGTCTGAAGTATGTATTTGCTAAGAATAAGGAGCTCCCAGGTAGTGGTTTGGCCCAAGGCTTGTGTGAGCTTGCTGGTGGTCTTGTGTGAGCTTGCTGGTGGTCTTGATTGAGAACAGATGCTCCCAGGGTCTTGGTATCTTCCTCAAAGTATTAAAGACACGCACATACACACACACACACAGAGGCACAAACTAGCAAAGTAGTAAAAGATTTTATTTAGAAGCAAAACAGGGTAAGTCAGATACACTGCACAGGATTAGCTGTCTGAGCCAGAGTTTTCCAGAGCATGGCTGTTGCCTTGGGCTTCTTTTTGTGTATCTAGGAGGAAGAGGAGTTGGTTGCTGGTGGGCAAGGCATGGTCACCAACAGTCAGTAAGTGGAACTCCTGCTATTAGATACACCCATCCTTTCTTCCATCCTACCACTGTTCATATTGGATCATCCATCTATCCTTCCATCTTTTCATCCTTCCTTCCATCACCTATCATCCATTCTTCTCATCCTCCCATCCATTCTTTGACCTATCCATCCTTCTATCATCTATCTACTCATCTTTCCTTCCAGCCACCATTTCATTATTCCTTCCATCCATCTGCCCATCCATCTTTCATTCATCCCTCATCCATCTGCCCATTCATCATCCATTCACCCACCCATCATCTATCCATATCCATCCCTGTTGGGCTCTATTTGGCCCTGGCTTGGGCCTTGAGGACAAACCTGAGCCTGGCTTGAGTTTTGTAAACTGTCTCACTCATTTCCATACTGGAGTGACTCAGCATAACCTGCTTAAGCCTGCCTTTGCCTAGTTCCTGCTGATGTAGAGTAACTTTGTTGGCTTCCTCAGTCACCCCATACTCCTCGTCAACTTTCCCCTCCCCCTACGTCATCTCACCCCAGCTGAAAACTCCACCTCCTCTCTCAGCCCTATATAAGAGAAAGGATTGATACATAAAAACGAGTTCCTGCTTTGACAGACTCCTGGCTCAGTGTGGTTATTCTCCGGAGGCAGGAGATCCGAGCTGCGACACTCACCATCCCGCTCAGCCCCGAGAGGCTCGGCTGGACCGAGCTCTCTCCCTCTCGCCTGGTTCTGTCGGCAGAGAGCCTGCCCGGCACACCCACCCATTCATCATCTACCCATCCTTCATCCATCCATCCATCATCCATCCATCCACCCACCCATCTACCACCCATCCATCCATTATCCATCCATCCATCTGTCATCCATCCATCATCTCTCACCCATTCATCCTTCTTTCCATTCATCCTTGTACCATCCATCCACCTTTCCTTTTATTGTATGTCCATCCATTCTTTCTTCAGTTCATCATTACATACACACATCAATCCATTCTTCTTTCCATCCCTTTTGTCCTTCCCATCCTTCCTCCCCTTCCTTCCACATATATGTTTATCCTTCCTTCCATCATCCATCCATCCTTCTATATATCCACCCACATATCCACCTGCCAATTAATTCAGCCATTCATCTTGTATATTAAGAATTACCACAAAGAGTTTTGTATATTATGGAAGTGTGGGTACTTCAGTTTGTTACATGTAGAATCAGTGTGTGTATATATGTGTATAGGTTTGTATCTATGTGTGTTTATATGTGTGTATTTGTATGTATGTGTGACTGTCTATGTTTGTATGTGCATTTGTGTGTGTGTGTGAGTGAATGTGTGTATGTGTCATTTTGAGAACATCTTTTTTTAATCAACCCTCTCTTTCATTGAGAGTAAAACACTGGTCAGCTTCAAGAAGATGCTGAGAGTCTAGTAATCTAGATGTGATCCTAGCAAAACTGAATGTGTGTGTGTGCGTGTGTGTGTGTGTGTGTGTGTGTGTGTGTGAGAGAGAGAGAGAGAGAGAGAGAGAGAGAGAGAGAGAGAGATTACCCCTGAAGAGCAAGAGGGGTTGTTCCCCCTCTCACTCACATGGGCTCAGCCTTGGTGGCTTCTGGGGGGAGATGGCAGAGGAAGGGGGCTCCTGGGAGAGCCCAGCCTTCAGTCTGGCCATCAGCAGAGAAACCAGACACAGATGTCAAATCTGTGTAGCAAATGTGAGACTATTTAGTACAATTTAGCAGAAACGAGTCATCCTGTAGACATAAACATTTTAATCAGAGTGACAATTTATTCAAACAATTTGACAATGCTTACACATGCAGAGCAGATGGGCCCGGGTGGGGGCCAGCCAGTCAGCTGGAGGAGGAGGGGAGCCCCTTGCAGTGGCTGGTTGTCTTGTGGTGTGGGTGGGGGCAAAGTAGAAGGAAAAGGTATTCTTTCTTCACACCAAGTAGATATAATCCTGACATGACCTCAGTTTACCTCTCAGAAACACTTGGCCGAGCCTCAGATACCACTGGTGTGGCAAACCACAGGGAACTGAGGAACTGGTAGCAAGTGGAATCTCACTTATCTGGAGAGATCTCACGTATCCAGAGAGTATTTGCTAGATGCTTGAAATGGGGGCAGCATCGTGCAGGCGCCGGGTGCTGAGTGTCTGTCTACATGTGCATACATCACAAAGTGTTTCACCAACCTCATCTCAAAGCCTTCTGGCTCCTGTGTCAGGAGTCCAGAGCTCTCTGGATGGGTCTAAAAGCAGTGCCTGCCGATTAGAATTTGGGAGTGAGCAGGCTGTTTGGAAGGCAGTGCCAGGGTGTTCCTGAAAGGCTGGAATGGGAGGCCAGGAAGCCCATGACAGGTCAAGACCCCTGCAAGCAGCTTGAGCTCAGATAAGCGGGTGGTTGGGAACAGTCTTCAACCAGCTTTTAAACAGGAAACTACCTTGAAAGTCTGCCACACTCAGCCCAGCTCCTGCCTGTGGCTTCAGGGGAGGCTGCTGCCAAAGGCCCACCAGTCCCTGAGGTTCAGGGTGGTTTCTGTCCTTACCCAGCAGCAGGCCAGAGGGTATGCTTGCATTGATAGCTGGGGTCTGCTTGTAATGCAGCATCTCGACACACATAGCACTGGCTTTGGGCCCGTGAATGTGTGTGTGTGCGTGTGTGTGTGTGTGCATGTGCATGTGCGTGCATGTGCATGTGTGTGTGTGTGTGTGTGTGTGTGTGTGTGCGCGCGCGCGTGTGTAGATACTCCTCTGAGGCAAAGAGGCAGAGACTATTAGGACAGTGGAAAGGAGAGATAAGACACTCCCAGATCTCCAAGCCAATGACGAGTGAGGCTTTCGAGTTTGAGGTAGTTCGTTATGCAGCAATCGATGACTAATACAACACCTGCATCCCCTGGCATCCTAGGCAAACTTGCCACATAAAGAACTGTGGTCATCTACACTCTGCAAATGAGAAGACTGGGAACAGGGTAAAGCTGTCTTGGTAGTCACGAGTGTCTCCCACCCTGAGGGTGACCGTCTACACTCCGCTGTGCACAACCTTTGCCCATTCCAACATGTAGGTTGTTGCTGGGAACAAACTGTGGTGAGGGACACTGAATAAGACAGCACCATTTCCATTAAGTTTCCCTTCTTTTAATGACAGATTAGTAGTAGGGAGAAAGGCCGTGTAAGCCACGCTTCAGGGAGGAGGGAGGATGGATGAGAAGGCTCTTCAGAGTCGTGCAACACACACACAGACATAAACACACAGACACACACACAGACACACACACAGACACACACACAAAATCAAAACAAACAAACAAACAAACAAACAACCTCAGAAGATCCAAGGACCTCTCTCCAAGGAAGTAAGAGCAATCCCAACTGAGGCAGCGGAGGAGACTCTGGTGAGACCACCTGCACATTCAGAAGGGAACTCTGAGGATGTGGCCCCTGGGGGTCACCGTGTCGGTGACTGCCGTTGTCTTGTGCTCCCTTGGCTGGTGGTTGTTATTGTTAACCTGACAGGATCTAGAATCACCCAGAAGACAACAAGCCTCTGGGCGTGTCTAGGAAGGACTTTCTAGATAGACTCAGGAACTGGAATGGGATGTAGGTCAGGGTGTCGCTGTCCTTGTGCCTGTTAAGTGGTCTGTGCTGACCCTCCATTCAAGCTCCAACAAGGCCCCTGGCTCACCAAGCTGGGCTTGGATGGAACCATTTCTTTAATCTGCTCTCTGAGATGAAAGGTCACAGGACACTCGTGGTCTGCGGGAATTCTGAGTAGGCTGCGTCCTCTCTGGGTTGAGTGGGGTGAGCTGGATCATGGGGTGCTGAGACAGAGCTTCCCCAGGCTGCTCCGAGCCTCATCTCCCGTTACTTCCTCCCCTTCCCGTGCTAGCGGAAGGGTTTTACGATCTAATTTAATCACCCACTGAGTTTCCAAAATTAATTTCCTGTTAGAAATAAATATTGTACTATGAATTATAAATCAGACAAAGCAGTAATTGCTGAGAACTTGTAAATTAAGATTTTGGCTGTTGTTCTCTGTAACAAATAGACAAGGGAGCTCTTAGGACTGAACATTCACAGCCACTTAGGGAACTCTTGGAACCGAGGGACATGTCATCAACAGAGGAGTGCTCCGTCTGCATGGTAGATGTGTCACCGCCAGCACCATTTCGTGTCACATAGGGCAGTCGGTGCCACTCAGTGAGCAGTCTGTCATGTCAGCCATGGGAGGATAAGGATGAAGAATAAGGGTCGTGGTCCAGAACATGGGGTCTCCTGAGTGTCCCACATGGTTGTGTTAGTCCCTGGGGGAAAAAAAAATCAGTGGAGTTAATATATATTGCAATATGTACTACAGATGGGTTTATTAGATTGGCTTGCAAGATAGGAACTAAGGGTGGAGTGTCCCACAGTGCTTATCCCATACTGGAGGGGGCGGGGGTTCCCACAGTGCTGGCCTCACACTGGAGGGGGCGGGGGTTCCCACAGTGCTGACCTCACACTGGAGGGGGCAGGGGTCCCACAGTGCTGGCCTCGTACTGGAGGAGGAGGGGGTCCCACAGTGCTGGCCTCACACTGAAGGAGGAGGGGGTCCCACAGTGCTGGCCTCGCACTGGAGGGGGAGGGGGTCCCACAGTGCTGGCCTCGCACTGGAGGGGGAGGGGGTCCCACAGTGCTGACCTCGCACTGGAGGGGGAGGGGGTCCCACAGTGCTGACCTCGCACTGGAGGGGGAGGGGGTCCCACATGCTGGCCTCGCACTGGAGGAAGAGGGGGTCCCACAGTGCTGGCCTCACACTGGAGGGGGAGGGGGGTCCCATAGTGCTTGCCTCGGGCAGGGGTCCCACAGTGCTGGCCTTGCACTGGAGGGGGCAGGGGTCCCACAGTGCTGGCCTCACACTGGAGGGGGGAGGGGGGTCCCACAGTGCTGGCCTCGCACTGGAGGGGGCAGGGGTCCCACAGTGATGGCCTTGCACTGGAGGGGGCAGGGGTCCCACAGTGCTGGCCTTGCACTGGAGGGGGCAGGGGTCCCACAGTGCTGGCCTCGCACTGGAGGGGGCAGGGGTCCCACAGTGCTGGCCTCACACTGGAGGGGGGCTGAGAACATAATGAGGCTGGTGACATCAGCAGCCCCAGTCAGCCTCTGGAAGCCTGGGAGATTTCTGGGGAACTCCTAGTCTCCCGTCCACACTTGGGAGGTTGAAGAAGCTCCATTCCTAGGTCAGTGGAGGGTGATGGCTACACTAAAGATCTGGGCAGACTCACCAGCAAAAAGCCCAGGCAGGCAAGCCGCAGTGGCTTTTCCTTGGGTCTCCTTGGATCTGGACCACTACCTGAATGGTGCTGCCCATTCTGAGGAAAGGTGTCCCCTCCTTGGTTTACCCTACCTGAAAATGTCCTCCCAGAGCCCCGCCCCCAGAGGTGTGTCTCTTAGTTGACTCCAGATCCTGTCTAGATGACAGTCAAGATTAACTGTCAAAGTAGTGATGAGAGGGCGTGGGTGGCTCCCACGGAGTACCCGAACACCACCTGAACACCATGACGTTACCTTACATGACCTTCATGGAATCCCTTCAAGGAGGATTCTTCCTTGGTACTGTGTCAAGGATGGGGAAACTGAGGCTCAGAGAACCCAAGTGACTGGCCAGAGATGGAGAATCAGCAACTGGTGATGCTATCATTTGCATCAGGCATCTGGTCCAGGATTGAGGTCTTCACCTCTCCTCACCTCTCACTACCAGGCATGGACTCTCCCATCTCCAACCTCAACAGCCACTGAAGTGCCACACTTTCCCAGCTCCTCTTGCCCACTGGATTGCTCCACCCTCCGGAAGAAGTTCCACTGCCCCTCAGAAATACGCAGTCTGGTGGGGTTTTACGTTAACATACCAGGAAAGCGCTATACTCTTCAGACTAACAAGACAGCAGCCAGGTCCATATGACAGGGCAGACAGGACTGGTCCCAGGACTGGTTAACATGAATCCAACCTAAGCATCTCTCTAGGGAGGAAAGACCCAAGATCCATTCAACATCCAGCCAGCGGGGTATTTCTTGAGCATAGCCGCCCAAAGTGACATCCTTGGAATTTTTGCCTTTGAGGCACAGGTGGGGCCTTTTGCTTGGAGTTAATGTGGGAACTCTACCTGCAGCTGGGATTTTTATTCAGTTCTTAGTAAAATAAACCAACAAATCGCCTTTGATTTCTTAGCTGCTCCGCGTCGAGCTGCAGTGGAGTTGTCCTGGTTTGGTTTGTAACAAACCAACTGTTTTCTGTTTTACCGTTGCTGTTTTCTGATGTCTGTCCTTCACTGAGGGAAGTCAGGGCAGGAACTCAAGGCAGACACTTGAAGAGGAAACCACGAAGAAACGTTGCTTACTCTTCAGTCACTGTTCAAGCTCAGCTAACTTTCTTACACAGCCTGGAACCACCAGCCCAGGGAATGGTGACGCCCACAGTGGGCTAGGTCTTCCTTTGTCAATGAGCAGTTAAGATAATCCCCCACAAACATGCCCACAGGCCAGTCTGATCAAGCTTTCCTCTCAGATGACTCCAGGCTGTGTCAGATTGACCTTTGATGCTATGTGGGACAGGCCTGCTGTGGTAAGCTTGAGTGACTCAGGGTTTGCCACCTTGTCAGCTCCGTCCTGTTTTTAAACCACACTTAGTACTTGTACAAGGACAGACCTCTGCTGCCCCTGGTGGCTCTCACTGCAGTTCATGGGCTCTCCCTCCACAGAGGGTCCTTCTGAAGGACTAGTGCACTCCCTGAGGATACAGAACATCTGGGCAGAACATCTGGCTGTCTTCTTCACCCAGGAATGTTTGTTTCCACTGCAGAGATCCCCCTTTCTTTGTTTATTCCATCTGGTCCCAGGTCTGGTTCCCTGGGGACACAGGAAACCAAGACAAATATTTACCTGAGACTTGCTTGGCTCCAGCTTTGGCTAAACGTCTTTTTAAATGCTGGAGTGGAAACTTCCAGAATCCTTGGGTGAAATTCTTTGGCTCTCCCTGAGCCCTGATGATCAAGTAGCAAAGAGAAGCTTGCGTGTTGGGACAGCGGTTGGTGTTCAAAACTTCAGGGCTGTGGACAGTCGCTCTAGATGTGGTCTCCATGGCTGGTGGCTATGGGCAGTCGCTCTAGATGTGGTCTCCATGGCTGGTGGCTATGGGCAATCCCTCTAGATGTGGTCTCCATGGCTGGTGGCTATGGACAGTCCCTCTAGGTGTGGTCTCCATGGCTGGTGGCTATGGACAGTCGCTCTAGATGTGGTCTTCATGGCTGGTGGCTATGGACAGTCGCTCTAGATGTGGTCTCCATGGCTGGTGGCTATGGGCAGTCACTCTAGATGTGGTCTTCATGGCTGGTGGCTATGGGCACTCGCTCTAGATGTGGTCTCCATGGCTGGTGGCTATGGACAGTCGCTCTAGATGTGGTCTCCATGGCTGGTGGCTATGGGCAGTCACTCTAGATGTGGTCTCCATGGCTGGTGGCTATGGGCAATCCCTCTAGATGTGGTCTTCATGGCTGGTGGCTATGGACAGTCGCTCTAGATGTGGTCTCCATGGCTGGTG
>NW_022196897.1:159779057-159789295 GCF_008632895.1 Mastomys coucha | reverse complement strand
CTCCATGGCTGGTGGCTATGGGCAGTCGCTCTAGATGTGGTCTCCATGGCTGGTGGCTATGGGCAGTCCCTCTAGATGTGGTCTCCATGGCTGGTGGCTATGGGCTGCTGATGCTGGCAGGAGTGATACAACCTCAAGACATGCAGCCCAAATTTTAGTTGATAGAGCTTACGAATTGCAAATATGTCATACTTGGAATCCTGCCAGCATCCTTTCAAAAACTTCTAAAAAGTTGTAGTAAAATAGTCACAGATGAGTTGGTTTTTTTAATAAATAACTTTTAGTTCTTTGACATTTTGATACAGTATATTTTGATCATATTCTCCCCCAACTCCTACCCGTATTCACCCCATTTTCCAGCTTCCCTCTCAACTCTATCTCTCAGGATTGGCCACCTGACCGCCTGAGTCACTGATTCTCTATCTCTATCTCTATCTTTTTTTTTTTTTCGAGACAGGGTTTCTCTGTGTAGCTCTGGCTATCCTGGAACTCACTCTGTAGACCAGGCTGGCCTCAGACTTAGAAATCTGCCTGCCTCTGCCTCCCAAGTGCTGGGATTAAAGGCGTGCACCACCACTGCCCGGCTTCTGGCCTATTTTTAATAACTCACTTACTCCACTTTGGCCTTTATGCTTTGGGGTGTGAGGTTGTTCCCTGGATTGTAGTAAACCTACTAGAAGACACACCTGACTCTCACAGTCCATAGCTCCTCAGTCAGGGGTAGGGGCTAACAAATCCCTGTCTGAGTTAAACCCCCCCCCCCATCTGGAATAATCTTGGAAGAGGGGTGGGTGGGCAGACGATAAAATTCAGATACCAAGGAAGACTGGAACAAACCATCATCTTCTGGCCATGCTAGATCATGGCACTCATGAGCTCACAGCAGCTTGCTTGCCTGCCCCAGTCCTGCACAGCATCAAGCCAGCTGACTCTCTCACAGGAGATTTTTGAAGGCTATAGTTTGTCACATTACCATCTGTTCTCATTACTGCCCAGCTACACCTATCACACACCTGTGTGTGTGAGACTATATGTCTGGGTGTGAGTGTACACATGTGTTTCTGTGTGTGTGTATGTGTGTGTGTATGTACATATATGTGTCTGTGTGTCTATGTGTGCATGACTATGTGTGTGTATGTGTGTCTCTGTGTGTCTGTACATACATGGATGTATCTGTATATGTGTCTGTGTATGTTGAATATGAGTCTCTGTGTGTCTGTGCATGTGCCTGTATATGTGTCTCTGTGTGTGTGTCTGTGTGTATTTCTCTGTGCGTGTGTATGCTTGTCTCTATATATGTCTGTGTGTCTGTGTGTATATCTGTGTGTATGTTTCTGTGTGTGTGTCTGTGTGTATGTTTCTGTGTGTGTGTGTCTGGGTATGTGTGTGTATCTGTGTCTATGTATGCATGCATGTGTATGTCTGTGTGCATGTATATGTGTGTGTCTGTGTGCATGTATGTGTATGTGTGTACATATAGGTGTGTGTCTATATGTATACATATATGTGTCTCTGTGTATACATGTATGTGTTTGTGTCTTTGTGTGCATGTGTTTATATGTGTGTATGTGCATGTATGTATCTTTGTGTCTATGTGTGCATGAATGTGTGTGCACGAATGTGTGTGTCTGTCTGTCTGGGTATGTGTGTATCTGTGTGTCTGTGCATGCATTTGTGTCTGTGTGTCTCTGTGTGTATATATGTGCACATGTTTCCCTGTGGAGACCAGAGGAGTCTCCTCTCTTACTGAGACAGGGTTCTTCACTGAGCCTGGAGCTCATTGTTCAGCTAAACTAGCTGTAGAAGTTTGAACAAAATATCCCTCATAGGCTCATATATTTGAATGTTTGGCCTACATATGGTGGAACTATTTGGGAAGAGGAGGTGTAGCCTTGTTAGAGGAGGTGTGTCGCTGAGGGTGGGCTTTGAAGTTTCAAGAGCCCATGTCATTCCGACTTAGCTCTCTGCCTCCGAGTAGTAAATCACATGTAAGTTTTCAGTTCCTGCTCCAGTTTCCATGCCTGTCTGCCTGCTGCCAAGGTTCCCCCCAGGATAACCGTGGACAGGCCACCCTCTGAAACTGTCGACAAGCCCCCAAATTAAATGCTTTCTCTTATAACTTGTCATGACCATAATATCTTTTAACAGTAATAGACACTGAGTGGCCAGTATGCCCTAGGGATCTTCCTGTCTCTGACTCCCTGTGGAACTACAGGTGTGTCGCACCATGCCTAGACTTCTCACATGGGCTCTGGAGATCCAGCTCAGATTTTCACGCTGATGTGGCAGATGCTTTATTGACTGAGCATGTCACCAGGCCTCACTGGACTCTTCTAAGACGTCCCACAAGAAATTCTCTGCCTGTGAGGAGCAGCTCCCAAGCTGTCAGTCTGAGTCCTCTATACCTTCCATTCTGCTTTCTGTCTGTGAAGTGGACTCTGGGGAGCTTTCAAAGATGAGATTAGGCAGCATTTGTGTTTTGTGTCTGACGTCTTTCTTTCAGCATGAGTGTTCTCAGTCCATTAAGTTGGGGGTGGTAACTCTTAGGTCCTCTCAACTAACAAGTGTGGATAGTTTTTTCCTGGTGTCTTAGTTAGGGCTACTGTTGCTGTGTGGAAACTCCATGACCACAGCAACTCTTATAAAGGAAAGCATTTAACTGGGGCAGGCTTACAGTTTCAGAGGTTTAGTCATGGCAGGGAGCATGACAGCATGCAGGCAGACATGATGCTGGAGAGGGACCTGAGAGTTCTACATCAATAGCAAGAGAGAGAACAACTGGTTTGGGCTTTATGAAACCTCAAACCTCCCTCCAGTGACACGCTCTACAGCAAGCCTACACCTGTCCCCAATAACCCCAGACCTCCTAGTCCTTTTAAATAGTGCCACTTCCTAAGCATCCAGATATATGAAACTACAGGGGACATTCTTATTCAAACCACCACACATACTTTACCAAACATGCCAGCCCAGCAGTCCCCATGCTACATGACCCCGAGAGGCACATTTGTCCATCAGGGGGCCAAAGAGAATGAGCCAGTGCATGTGTACCAGGGGAACGACCATGTTCTCGCAAAATGCACGCTCTGAGGGGACAGTGTGACAAACCTCCACGTACCTGACTGAAAATGAGCACAGGGCTCTCAAGAAGAGGGTCATTAGGGTCACAGCAGCACTGATGAGCAACAAGGACCACCGAGAAGGTCGGGAGACTGTAAAACACTCAGCTTGCATCCTCTTGCTCAGTGTCTGACTCGTCTCCCTGAGCGTCAGGGGCTTGGGACCTTTGTTTAAGTCTGAGGTTCTATTGTTTAAGTGCCGAGCAGCTGTACTACTCATGGTGTCTACATGTGACAACTAGACACACTGTGTGAGGGCTTTGGAGTAGGTTTGACTTTGCTCTAGTCCTGGCCCATGGCAGAATTTCTGAGCTGCTCCGTGCTCCCTGGGCTTCTCTGTGCTCCCTGGGCTGCCCTGTGCTCCCTGGGCTGCCCTGTGCTCCCTAGGCTGCCCCGTGCTCCCTGGGCTGCCCTGTGCTCCCTAGGCTGCCCTGTGCTCCCTGGGCTTCTCTGTGCTCCCTGGGCTGCCCCGTGCTCCCTAGGCTGCCCCGTGCTCCCTAAGCTGCTCCTGGGCTGCTTTTTTTTTTTTTTGAAGCCTTTTGTCCTGCTTTCTATAATTCTGAAGCCCAGATCAGCCACACACTCACTGGGTAACCATGTAGCACAAGCTGGCCTCAAACTCTTGGGACTCCCCCTGCCTCAGTCTTTGGAGTACTGAGATTACAGGTGTTCACCACCATTGCTGGCTTCACATCATTCTTCTTCTTCTTCTTCTTCTTCTTCTTCTTCTTCTTCTTCTTCTTCTTCTTCTTCTTCTTCTTCTTCTTCTCCTCCTCCTCCTCCTCCTCCTCCTCCTCCTCCTCCTCCTTCTTCTTCTTCTTCTTTTTCTTTTGGATTTTTCAAGACAGGAACTCACTCTGTAGATCAGGCTGGCCTTGAACTCAGAAATTCGCCTGCCTCTGCCTCCCAAGTGGTGGGATTAAAGGCGTGCGCCACCACTGCCCGGCCACATCATTCTTCTATGTCAGCGTTTCTTGCAGGAGTGAACCTCAGGCAGGAGTGAACCTCAGGCAGGAGCGAACCTCAGGCAGGAGTGAATCTTAGGCAGGAGTGAACCTCTCTTGGCAGGGCAGGGCACAGCACTGAAGCTAGAGTGTAAGTGTCTCCCTACTGGACTCTTACGAACAGGAAGGATGAAGCCTGTGGTAGCTTGCATAAGCTTGGTTCCCATAGGCTCGTATATTTGAATGCTTAGGAAGTAGAATTCTTTCAAATGATTAGGAGGATTAAGAGGGGTGGCCTTGTTGGAAGAAGTTGGCAAACAAGGAGGCATCACTGAGGAGTGAGCTTTGAGGTTTCAAAAACCCATACCAGGTCCTGTCTGTCTGTCTGTCTGTCTCCCCACTCCACCTACCCCCTGCAGATCAGTATGTAACTCTCAGTTACTGGTCCAGTGCCTGTCTGTCTGTCTGCCTGCCTGCCTGCCTGCCTGCCTGTCTGCCTGCCTGCCTGCCTGTCTGCCTGCCTGCCTGTCATCAAGCTTCCCCATGATGATAATGGACTAAACCTCTGAAACTATAAGCCAGCCCCCAATTAAATGTTTTCTCTTATGTAGTTGCTTGGACCACAGTGTCGCCTCAGAGCAGCAAACAGAACATCAACTAACACAAGGACTAGCCAATCCTCTTGGGTTTAGCTTGAGGAACCGAACAGGTTTGCCCTCTGTGTTCCTCCATCCCCTGCTTCCCACCTCGTTTCTCAGCAGAAGCTGAAACCTCATCAGAGATATACCTCAGTGCCCGCTTGCTCAGGCCTTCACCTTCCAGGCTGTTGTTTAACACTTCCGAATATTGGAAAGGTCCAGATCTAGAAAGCAACAGGGAGGTGTAGCCCCTTGGATGTAGATGGGTTACTTTGGACCACAGGCTGACAGCATAGAGAGACCCTGAGCTCCAGGCTTGCTGTCTGCAGCAGGCACCTGTTTCCAGAAGAGCTCGAGGGGCCTCCAACTCCGAAATGGGATCAGGGTGGAGCCCAGCTTTGCCCGGAGAGCAACCTCATGAGTCACTCCACAAGCTGGTGGAAGAGAGCCAAGCTTGGCCTGCTCTCACCGCTTACCCTGCAGTTACCTCTGTAAGGAACAGTTGTCATCCATTTTAGAACCAAGTGCCTCAGAGTTCATCAGTTTGAGAAAAGCAGGAAGCTGGAGGGCCCTCTCCCCGAGCTGGTCATCTCCCCGAGCTGGTCACTGCTGCCTCACAGCTGGCAACTTGTCTGTTACACTAATGAACCCAGGACCAGAAAAGGGGCAGCCTATAGCCCCAAATCTCACATTAGACTGACATGTGTCCTATACCAATGCGATGGGGAATTTGGGAGGGGGTAAGTCCAGGCCTGCGGAAAAGAATAGCAGAAACTTCTCATGGCCAGGGAACTCTTAAAAACTCCCACCTTGTGCCAAATCAAGAGGAAGGTCATTCTTTGCCTCTTCTCTGAGCCAGTCTCTGCTCTGTGGAGTACGCTAATGCGTTTTCTCTTCACTGTCTCTTAAAGTCATGACTTTCTTATTTCCCACACTCCCCCAGGGGCAACGAAGGCTGACAATCTCGGAGGATGGTGGCACCTCTGTACTTCCAGTGAACAGCTACAGGAGGTGACCCACAGGAAAGACCATGGCTGAGACCTACCACAGGTGTCCGGTGACGTCACAGGGACAGTGATGGCTCCAATATGAACTAAATTCCCAGAGTTTATTTTCTGGTGACTTTGGAATCTGAGCTCATGGTGGTGGCTGGGCCTCAGGGGAGGGCCTCATAAAAACACATCTTTAAAACAGCTGAAAAATAAAGAGGTCAGAGCACGGTCACCCACGTGAAGAGAACTGTAAAAATGAGCTACCCTCCCTTGGGTGACCCGCTGCAGCCTCCTGCCGGGGGTCACTTGAAAACTCAGGGAGAAGGAACATAATTGCAGCCTGGCAGAGCAGGTCAATGGTGGCCTCTCCCAACATCCCAGCCTGTTTTCCACCACCTCATTTCATCACGCTTCCTGGCACTCATGAGCTGCTTCTGTAACAAATACCCACCAGCCAGCAAGAGAGCCAGGCCACCCCACTGCCTCCTGCCTTTGTCTTGAACTCAGCAGATCTGGTTTCTGCCCCAGGCCCAGCCAATGCACCTTCACTGTGTGACTTTCCTGGGATGACTCACCCATGACTAGGATCCAAAGTCCAGCTTTGGGGACCAGAGAGCCACTTACATAAGCAAAGGTGACCAGACAGCAGCTGCAGCACCAGAAACATCCGCCATCCCCCACCCCCTCATCCCACCAGCTTGTGGGGTGGGGAAGACTCAATTAAAGTTGGGACCCCTCTAGATCTAAGGGGTGTCCTGGGTGTGATTGTTACCGTAGAGTTGAACGTACTTTAGGCAGGAGACAATAAGGGCCTTAGCGGTCAGATCTCATCTGTGGGGTCTATCGGGATGGGCTGAAGGAAGATTGCTACCAGGGTGAAAGGTCTTGGGTATAGGGTTGAAGGGTGACAGAGAGGTGGATGGTTGAAGATAAGACGTCGACTAGAAGAGTGTACTGGCTGGGTTTGTGTGTCAACTTGACACAAGCTGGAGTTACCACAGAGAAAGGAGCCTCCCTTGAGGAAATGCCTCCATGAGATCCAGCTGTAAGACATTTTCTCAATTAGTGCTCAAGAGTAGGAGGGCCCATTGAGGGTGGTACCAACCCTCAGCTAGAACCCAGGTAGTCCTGGGTTTTATAAGAGAGCAAGCTGAGCAAGCCAAAGGAAGCAAGACAGTAAGCAGCATCCATCCATGGTTTCTATATCAGCTTCTGCATCCAGGTTCCTACCCTGTGTGAGTTCCAGTCCTGACTTCCTTTGGTGATGAACAGCAATGTAGAAGTGTAAGCTGAATAAACCCTTTCCTCCCCAACTTGCTTCTTGGTCATGATGTTTTGTACAGGAATAGAAACCCTGACTAAGACAAAGAATTTTAATGCCATAGACAGACAGACAGATAGACAGACAGACAGACTTCATGGCAAAGAGCTCTAAATCAAACCCAAATGGTGTTGTCCGGGTCCCTTCTTATAGGGTCTCTGAGGGAAGGGGGATCGTCAGGGTAGGAGTCTAAACCCAGGCTCTCTCTGATTCCTTCTGTGTCCAAGCTTCCAAACTCTCTTCCCATAAGTGAGAAACCTGGAAAGCTGAAGTCTGTCAGTGAGGGATTCACAGACACTCTGAGCAGCTCCTGGAAGCTGGAGCTGTCAGTGTCTGCAAGAGAAGAGCCAGAGCATGGGTCTGGTCTCAGGAGAAAGTTACAGAAAGAGGAAGTAGAGGGGACCCAGGGTATAGCGGGTATCAACTTCATCTTGTTTCTTTCATCTGTCTGTTTACAGGTTTGTTTTTCGAGACAAAGTTTCTCTCTGTAACTTTGGCTGTCTTAGAACTCACTCTGTAGACCAGGCTGGCCTACAGAACTCACAGAGAGAGATCTGCCTCCTTCTGCCTCCCCAATGCTGGGATTAAAGGTCTGCACCACCACTGCCAGCTTTTGATTTCATTTCTTTAAACTGACCAGGGATGAAGACATGGTGTAGGGCCTTCTCTTCTCCAGCAGGCAGTCAGGGGTGAGTCTGGGCAGACAGAGGCAGGCATCTGTACTGGCATATCAGGAAGGTGTTACTGAGTCCAAGTGTGTGGGGGACAACAGTATTCTGGAGAAACTTGTAAGCGTGGGAACAGGGGCCTGTCCATGAATAGCAGAGTCAGAGTAGTCACCAGTGAAAACACGGTTAGCCTGTCAGGGAATCTACGAGGAGTTTAAAATCATTTTGTGTTGAGCTATTGAGTGAAGCAGGTATCCACAAAATTTGAGTTTTTATTTTAGAGGGGGTTGTGGGAAGGCAGAGAGGACAAAGATGGGCTTCAAGAAGGTTGTTGTAGATGCCCTTAAAGTTCCTTCCAGGGGGCCGTTTACAGTTCTGGTCAGGACAATGCTGAGCAACACAGAAAAGACAGTGTAACAGAGTGTCGGTGCCGGAGACACACCAAGACAGCTTAGTTAACATTCTAACTCTCCACACTTAGAGACATCCACTGTGGAACTTGTCACAAGCTGGACCTTGGGGAAATTTCAACTCATTCCTAGCTTCCTTTTGAAGTCTTGGTTTTGAAGTCAGCTTTTGTTATGAAAACCTTGCTCCCCAAGTTAATTGGTTGATGATAGGCTAAAGCCTGTGATTGGGCAGTAGAGGGAGAAAGGCAGGACTTCCTGAGAGGGAGAAAGAATTCTGGGAAGAAAGCACAGGAAGGTCTTTCATCAGGAGATCTAAGGCAAGGATGTGCCTTAGATAGCCCCACAGAGCAGATTCTGCCATCTGATGAGGCCGAGACGGCCACACATCAAGATGGCAGATTTTCAGGGGAATGCTTGCCAAAAACCATTAAGGAAGAAAATCCTGGATCACACCATCTTTTAATGACTACCTATAATCAAAGCTTAATAAAAGTTTGTTTTGTCCTCTGCAGCTGATAAGACCCTTATCTCAGAAACCTTGTAGCCAATATTAAAATAACTAGAAACAGAGTATGGCTCAGTGAAGCAAAGGTCTCTGAGATAGGTGCTTAGCTTAAGCTAGGAGAGCTGACTTAAATCTGCAGGCAGTGTGGCTGGGGAGATGGTTCAGCAGCAAAGAGCACTGGCTGCTCTTGCAGAGGACCAGGGTTCGAGTCCCAGCACCTACATGGCAGCTTACAGCCACTCTTCAGTTCCAAAGGATCTCACCTCTATGGGCATTGCGTGTACGTGATGTACAAGCATCTATACAGGCAAAACAACCAAGCATGTAAAATAAAATAATAAATAAAATCCGTATATATTCTCAACTGTAAGAAATGAAGTATCAGTTGAAAGATTTGCAATTCCATTGGATGGGCCTAGAGCAGGAATCTCACTGGACAGACATAGCCAGTATATACATAAACTTTTTGTTAATAGGAAAAGTGGATTTAAAAATATAGGCATCTCCTAGATGGATTTGTTTTGTTGCTGTAAAATGAATTTTTTGTTCTGTACATATTAATGTTGGAAATTAATATGGCAGTAGTTATTCCATGTCCAGCTAGTTTCCTAAGTAATCGCACAGAGACCTTTTCATGTTTCAAAGCTTGAGCCCTACTGTGCAGACTGTCAACTAGCTTAGCTAAGTTAACTCAGCCTACCATCCAGCCACATGGCTAGCTGTGCCTTCCAGGCACATCCTTGCCTTGGATCTCCTGATGAAAGACCTTCCTGTGCTTTCTTCCCAGAATTCTTTCTCCCTCTCAGGAAGTCCTGCCTTTCTCCCTCTACTGCCCAATCACAGGCTTTATCCTATCATCAACCAATTAACTCGGGGAGCAAGGTTTTCATAACAAAAGCTATTGTACGTGAGAATTCATTTGTCTTGGGGCAGCCAGATCTTGGGGTACATTTGTCTTGGGGCAACCGGGTCTTGGGGTACAGAATTGAGTATTTGGATACATAGCAGCACCAGACCAACCCCACATGTTGGCGTTTATTTATGATTAGCTCTTTAATCTAGAATATTCCAGTGAGAAAATTCTCTTACATAGGACAAGGCAGGGCTAGAGGTTGAAGACGTTTATTTATGATTAGCTCTTTAATCTATTCTCTTACATAGGACAAGGCAGGGTTAGAGGTTGAGGACACTTCCAGCCAAGGGCCTAGTGGTGAGTGCTGACAAGCAGTCCTGTTCACTTAGAGTTTGGGTCAATTTGTGGGTGTTTTTTTTCAAATCCACTGATGACTGCATAACAGGCTCTTCAGGAGTCACCAGTGAGTCTCATCCCAGCCTGAGCAAGGCTCAGTCCCTCGGAAGAGCAACCAACAGGGGGAGGCAGAATCCAGAAGGGATGTGGGTGGGTGAAGCAGCAACCACACCAGCGTCTTCTAACCTGACCTCCCACCTCTTCCCACAGTCT
The DNA here is from genome assembly GCF_008632895.1 of Mastomys coucha. Classification (NCBI taxonomy): domain Eukaryota; kingdom Metazoa; phylum Chordata; class Mammalia; order Rodentia; family Muridae; genus Mastomys; species Mastomys coucha. The sequence continues at coordinate 159,779,236 of NW_022196897.1, read as the reverse complement.
CCACCTCAACACATCACTCTAGATTTCAAATTCTCCCTGCTGCCTGCAATAACATCCCCTCCTCACTCAGCTCTGCAAAGTGTGTTCCTAAGCCCCAGCTAACCCCAGCCTCTCCTCTCCTCTCCTCTCCTCTCCCCTCCCCTCCCCTCTCCTTCCCTCCCCTCCCCTCCTCTCCTCTG
>NW_022196897.1:159763013-159778919 GCF_008632895.1 Mastomys coucha | reverse complement strand
TCCTCTCCTCTCCTCTCCTCACTGCTCCTCTCAAAGACTGCTGTGCCCACACTGGACTTTCTCCTTAACCCAGTCATTGCCCCTCTCTCCCAGCTCCTGAGCCAGCAGCACCGTTTCTTTATCCGCTCATCCTAGTCAGATCGGCTCCAGGCTGCAGTGTCGACAGCGCTTTCACGTCTCCACCGCCTTGTCTGTGAGTCAGATAGTGAGGCTTGCTCTCTGAGCTTGGGCAGCTATACCCCATCTCTGGGCTCAGTGGTGGTCATCTGTCTTCTGTACTGGCTGCTTCTAGAAGGCTTGGCTTTGTTACTTCTGAAAGACCTGAAGCCAGCACAGGGCATCACTTTGGTCAAATGAAAGGGTGCCCATATCAGCCCATCAACCCATCAGATGGTCAATCCATGCCTGGCTGGAGAGGGGATAAGGGACAAACGTGCCCCATCTTAGGAACAGGGGGAGTGGTGGAGGCTGGGAGATTGACCTAACCTCTGTGGGACCATGGGGGTCCTTGGTAACAAGTATTCCCTGAGTGGCACTCACCGGTAGCATTTTCCTGTCAACCCTCTACCTCGGAGGTCGAGTGTTCCAGCTGGACCACTGCATGGCGTCCTGTGGACAGCCTTCACATGTGGGACTGTTGTTGCACACTCAGTCCTTCACTCTCTTTCCCTCTGACAAGCAGCATGACCTCAGACATCTCCTACCTGTGTGAAACTGCCCTGCTGGCTGGAAGAGAAAGAGAGGTTCCAGATTCCAGATCACCATGGGTTTCCAGGTCTGCACCATTGGGATGGTTCATCTTGACTGTCAACTCGATAGGTCTGAGAGGCCCTTGGAGATCTGTAGAACCTGATGTGTGCCTGTGGGGCTTTTCTAGAGAGACTTAGGTCATGAGGGCCCTGAGGTGATGAGTAGGTTCATCCAGGGATAACGTCAGATTGAGACCAGACAGTGGGGACCAGCTTTTCCTGGAGGTGGTGGGACTGTGGAAGATGGAGCCTGGTTCTTTGAAAGGTGTCTATGACTTTGCCTCCACCTTCTTATTGCTCTCTGGGCAACACCCACCGTGCCATGTTTCTGTCTCTCTTCCAGCCAAAAGTGGATCCAAACAATCATGGCTGAGACCTCTGCGACCAGGAGCCCAAGCCTTCCTTCCTATAACCTGCTTTTCTTGGGTATCAGTCACTGCCAGAAAAGTCTGGCCAGTGTAGCAGGAAATAATAAACACAAAGGTGTGGAGACATGGCTCAGGGGAGGAGCATTTGCCTAGCAAGTGCAAGGTCCTGGGTTCAATCCCTAGCCCTGGAAGAACAAAAGAACTGACACTGTCTGAAGACTGTGTTTTGTTCCTGGCTCCTGGAGGCTCGCCTCTAAGTGTCAGTCATTTTCTGTTTGATTAAAAAAAAAAAAATTCTTTTTTTTTTTTTAACCTGAGCTTGGGCCACACTAGGAAGTCTATGCTGAGCACATGACTCTCACAGTGAGACCCTTGGACTATACCACATTAGCTGCCTCTGGAGTAGCTGGAGACTCCTTGGGACAGTCATCCAGGTCTATGTGAGCAGGTCCTAACTAACACTTCACAAAACAAAGGCTGGAAGATGGCTACTGCTGGCCACACCCCATAGTCAGGTTTCACTCATTGCCAGAGGAGAACAGGATGCCCCGTGCCCTTAGGCTCCACCCACAAGCCTCTTCCACCCTTGGTTGGTTTATTCGGTCTCCTTTTCTCTAATCGAGTTCCACTGAGTTCTGAGTCCTTTAGCAAACGTATTGAGCCTGTGGATGCTCTTTGGGCACCCCCAGCTTTGCAACTCGTGCTAAATGACAGCCCTTGGAATTCAGCAAGCTTGGACTTCACCCAATTCATTAGTTTTACTGTCCCCTTCTCTGATGTGAAACTGGGAGGGCTCATAGAAGGCAGCACCCTGCCCACGCTACACAGCCAAACCATCCTTGGAGCTCTGGCTTGGAACTCTGAGTGTCGGCCTTCTATGTAAGTCTAGCCTGGGCAATTCCAGCCCTGAAATAGGGCTGGAGAGATGGCTCAGTGGTTAAGAGCACTGACTGCTCTTCCAAAGGTCCTGAGTTCAAATCCCAGCAACCACATGGTGGCTCACAACCATCAATAAGGAGAGATCTGACTCACTCTTCTGGAGAGTCTAAAGACAGCTATGGTGTGCTTACATATAATAAATAAATAAATCTAAAAAAAGAAAAAGAAAAAGAAAAGAAAAAGAAAAAGAAAGCCCTGGAACAAAGGACCAGGAGTCAGACATCAGAGGGGAAGCACCAGGGGAAGCAATGGAGACCTCACACAGCACCAGTGTCTTTCCCAGGGTGGAGCCAGCCTGTGATGAGGCTGTCTATCCTGAGTGTTCACATGACCTCAAAGAAGCAGGCGGAGGAGCTCTGTGTGTCCCAGGTGGGAGGGCTGCAGATGAGATATTACACTGCTTCAGTGTCCTGCTGATATCAAACAGAAATCTGTACTTTGAGTAAGAAAAAAAAAGAATTTTCTTTAGGTTGTCATTTCCTTGGGAGACGTGGGGAAGCAAGAGCTGTCTGCATGGATGATTAATGGGAGAGACTTCCTTACCGTGAAGGGTTTCCTCAAGAGGCGGGAGCCTCTCATCAGAGGAGTGTGGAGAGTAACTGCTGGGTTCATGTCCTTGTTTGTGTCTCAGCTGGAGCTGGGAGAAATGGGCTTTCAAGAGAGTGTGGTAGAAAATGAGCAGTTTCTGGCAGAGAGGGGACTCAGAAGGGGCTTGTCAGACGCGGCAAAGCTGGTGTTTACAGAACAGATTCCATGGGCCAGGTGCCTCATAGAGCCTGAAAGCTGCAGTCTTGGGTGTGTAACAACCCCACAGCAGGTACCAGGAACACCCATTTTATAGATGAGGCACAGAAAGCTTAGGAAATTGAGCCAGAGCCGCAGTCATCAGGCCTCACTTGTTAGAGATCACCTTCTCCTTGACCCCTAATAACTTCAAAGAAGGCTCGGTGATGAGATGTGTGGCAACTTATAAGTCAAGGTTTGTCCCCAATCCTTAAATATCAGCAAATGTGCTGGACTGTGGGGTTAGAGCAGAGTGTGAGTCATGTCCTTCTGGAGCTGAAGGTGGGTGGGTGGGTGGAAGGATGGATGGTTGAACAATTGAAGAGACACCAGTGAAGGCTTTGCTACACAGATGGATGTGTACATGGATAAATGGGGAGGGGGTGATTGATAGATGTAATGGAAGGATGGATGGATGAGAAGGTAGAAAGATGGACAGGTAAATGTGTGAGTGAGTAGATAGATGGGTGCATAAGTAAATGGGTAGAAGGACAGATTATAGATGATAGATGATGGATAGATGGATAATGGATAGGTGGATAATGGATGGATGATGGATGGATGGATGGATAATGGATGGATGATAGATGGAGAGATGGATGGAAGGATAGAGGGATGGAAATGGATGGATGGATGGATAGATGGATAGGTGGATAATGGATGGATGGATGGATGGATAATGGATGGATGATGGATGGAGATGGATAGAAGGATAGAGGAATAGAAATGGATGGATGGATGGATAGATGGATAATGGATGGATGATGGATGGAGAGATGGATGGAAGGATAGAGGGATGGAAATGGATGGATGGATGGATGGATGGATAGATGGATGGATAGATGGATCGACAAACAGATCTATGGATAGATAGATGATTCTGTAGGTAGGTAGAAAGATGGATGGAAGAGTGGGTAAATGGATTGACGACTACATAAAGGGAAGGATGGATGGATGGATGGATGGATATTTAGAGGGAGAGATCGGTAGCAGATAGGTATGTGAGTAGATGAATGGCTAGGTAGGAGGTAGGTAGAGAAAGAGAGATGGGTGGAAGGGTGGGGGGAAAGGGGATGGATAGATGAGTAGATAGAAGGTTACTAGGATCTGTGGATTCAGCGAAGGCTTCACTGACACACTGAGAAGAGCTGTACTGATGAGCTTAGTGATGAAGGGGACAGAGGAACAGAATATGCTGAGGTCCTCAGGCCGTTTGCTCCTGGGCAACCATGTTCTGGGATCTGAGGCATGGAGGAGTAACTGACTCATGAGAAACAAGAGCTGCAGAAAGTTCATAACCCACTTCCCATTCTAGAAAGTTTCACATTGTTACTCGCCGAGAATTGTTTCTCTTCGGCCAACATCAGGGAAATAGGATGGTTTGAAATCGCTGTGGGCCTTGTGACTCAGATACCTTCATCAGAGCTGCTGCAGCCCAGTTAGTATGCTGGTGAGATTAAGCCCAGCATCCTGGAGAGGAAAAGGAAGTGTGGGAGACACCCAGAAGCTGCAGGGAGCTCAGCCTGCACCCCCTGCCTGTTGGCCTTCCTACCCACCTGGACTGCTCTGGTCCCAAGCAACTTCCTCTCCAGCTGAGTCACATGGTGGGGGGGACCTTTGACAGCTGCATTCCCTCGGCTCCAGGAGGCCAGCTAGATGAAATGGCATCTCCCCACAGCAAAAGCCAAGCAAACAGATTAACTTAGGCTGCATCTGCTGTAGATTAAACACTTGGAAAAGCCATTTTATAAATATTTTTTTTCCACAGTCATATCCCCATATGGCCAAGCTCTGGACCTCTTCTGATGCGGCAAGAGGCCTGGTGCGGTTGCCTCCGATGTGAGCCATGGACTCCAGACAGATGCCTGCCTGTTCCTGACTGAACTAAGGAGGGACTTAGCCAGTGTCTGGAGGACACCTGGAGTCCTGGGTGCAAACAAGGCCTTTGGAGCCTTCCAGGAAGTCCAGTGGGGTAGGAGGAAGGCTTGGAGCAGTCTCTTCCTACCCTTTGTTTAGACGCTGGCCACAGCTCTTTGTCTCCGCTCTGTGCTGAGCTATGTTTCCAGAAAACAAATTCATCCTAGAGTTCTCTAGTGAAAAAAAGTGTGCTGGCATAAGACTTACACTTTCAGTGGCAAGACACATGGAAGGCAGTACAGGCTCAGTGCCTGCCTTTATAACAGAGCTTCCTGCCTCTGCCTCTCAGTGCCTATAAGCACTTCTACCTTTTCCCCTCTTTCCTTACCCATCTGCCCTTGTAGATGAAGGATTATGCCTCTGTCGGCACAGAATAGCCATGGAAACCATCCCTCTAGCCTCCAGTCTCTTAATGAACCCAGCTTCCAGTCTGTGCTGGTTTGTATGTGCTCCGCCCAGGGAGTGGCACTGTTAGAATGTGTGGTCTTGAAGGAGTAGGACTGCCACTGTGGGCATGGGCTTAATACCCTAGTCCTAGCTGCCTGGAAGTCAGTCTTCCACTAGCAGCCTTCAGATGAAGATGCAGAACTCTCTGCTCCTCCTGCACCATGCCTGCCTGGATGCTGCCATGTTTCTGCCTTGATGATAATGGACTGGACCTCTGAACCTGTAAGCCAGCCCCAATTAAATGTTGTCCTTTATAAGACTTGCCTTGGTCATGGTGTCTGTTCACAGCAGTAAAACCCTAAGACACAGTCCTATCTCTGAAATATCAGCATTCTCACTGGAACCTGCAGAGTGGATGCAGAGAGGGCCTTGCAAGCCCACAGTGAGAGAAAAGGGTAGGTAGGTGAGGCTGTGAAGATCCACATCTATCACAGGGTCACACTGTCAGAGACAGGGAGAGGGACAGGACCCACAGGCCCCAGGGAGTGGGAGGTCAAGGCTTGGCTTCTTTTAGTTGTCAGTATTCCTTCTGTGGCCTGGGGATAGAACCCAGAACCTCACAGGGCCACACCTTGGCTACAGCCCTCTTTTACTTTGTGTTTGGAAGCAGAGTTTCACTAAGTTGCATAGGCTGGCCTTGAACTCATCGTGACCTCAGACAGGCACTGCACTTGCCTCAGCCTCCTGAGGAGCTGAGGAGCTTGCTCATGGCTCCATAGGGATACAGAGGCACCTGCCTTAAACTGTTTCTTGCAAAATAAGCCAGAAGCATCCATCCCTCCAGCTTTGGCCTGTGTACACATCATTCCTTCCTCAGAGAGCACCGGTACCTTTACCAGGTTCCAGCTCCGTATTTATGAGGCCTCTTGTTCTAAAATTCTCTTCTCTTCTCTTCTCTTCTCTTCTCTTCTCTTCTCTTCTCTTCTCTTCTCTTCTCTTCTCTCTGTCTTTGTCTGTCTGTCTGTCTGTCTCTCTCTCTCTCTCTCTCTCTCTCTCTCTCTCTCTCTCTCTGGCTCCTGAAAGTGAATACATGGGATGAGAGACTGCCCAATGGGAAATGGCTAGTGCAAAGATCCTCTGGCCAGCATTACATGAGCTAGTGGGAGAGAAGATGAAGGTTGGTGAGGGAAGAGGGACTGAGTTGCTGGAGCTGGGGCAGCCAGTCTCCGAGGTCCTACCCAGAAGCTGGGCGTGGCATCTGACTGGAGAGACACAGTTTCTACCTCAGGGGAATACAAGAAAGTTTATTCTGGAATCCAATATTAGCAACCATTGCAGAAGAACACAGACTTGGGTCACTCTAGATTCCATGTTCCAATATGGAAGCAGTTTCATGAAATAGTTATAGGAACAGTCTAAAGAAAGTTACAAGTCCCCCAGCACACATACAGCAGAGGACTACCAGGGTTGTGTTCATTCACAGATGATGCACCTAACCCTCAAGAGACTGGAGGCCCCAGGGGGGTTAGAGGTCAAGTGGGGTGGGGACGGGGACATCCATGTGGAGACAAGGGCTGGGGAGGAGGTATGGGATGTGGAACAATCAGAGGGTGGACAGGGGGTGGGAATAAAATATAGAATGTAAACAAATAAATTAATTAATTAATTTTTAAAAAAGGAAAGAAAGTCACAGTTTACATTAGTTAGGGACTTACTGTTGTGAACAGACCCCAGGACAACTCTTATAAGGACAACATTTAATTGGGGCTGACTTTACAGGTTCAGAGGTTCAGTCCATCATCATCAAGGTGGGAACATGACAGCATCTAGGCAGGCATGGTGCAGGAGGAGCTGAGGGTTCTACATCTTCATCTGAAGGATGCTAGCAGAATACTGGCTTCCAGGAAGCTAGGGTGAGGGTCTTAAAGCCCACGCCCACAGTGACATGCCTACTCCAGCAAAGCCACATCTCCTTTTGTTTTATTTTGTTTTTGTTTTTGTTTTTCAAGACAGGGTTTCTCTGTGTAGCTCTGGCTGCCCTGGAACTCACTCTGTAGACCAGGCTGGCCTCGAACTCAGAAATACGCCTTCCTCTGCCTCCCAAGTGCTGGGATTAAAGGCATGCGCCAGCAGCGCCCGGCTAAGGCCACACCTCCTAACAGTGCCACTCCCTGGGCTGAACATACACAAACCATAACAAACTTTAAAATACATTGGTGGAAACATCTGAGAGGAGTTTCTAAAAAAAAATCTGAGCTACAGCCTCAGACGCTGTCTGACAACACTCAAGTTTGGAGTCAGTGGAAGCTTGTGGTGGAAGGTCTACTAACTTAAACTAAGTCAATAGATTCCCACAGAAAACTAGTGCTTTGTGCAGTACTCAGTGAACACCGGGCTGCTAGGTCAGGCCCAGAGGAGGGCAATACACAAAGAGAACTAAAGACTCCTTAAATCTGGACCTGCAATGTTCTAAGCTCCAGAGTTCCTGAGGCCCTAACCAGTTCATCAGAAGGGGCAGTTCTCTTCGGAACCTTCTTCCACAGGCACAGACTGGGTCTGTGTCACTCTGACCATTCTCTATCTAGAGAGAGCACCCTCTCAAGGGCCAAGGTTGGAAGGTGATGGTGCATGTGCATGCGTGTGTCTGCGCATGCCTGTGTATGTGCATGGGTGTAGAGATCCAGGGGTTGATGGCTGGATATCTTCTTCAATTGTTCTCCATCTTATTTTTTGAGACAGTCTCTCACTGAACCCAGACCTCACTGATGGAGCTATGCTGGCTAACTAGTCGGTCCCCAAGATCCTCATGTGTCTGCCTCCCCAGATCTGAGGTTGTAGGGCCATGCCACCATACCCAGGAGCTTGACTTTAAGTCCATTTTGCTGATAGACATGAAGCAAATGACCAGATTCCTGGTCCTGCCCTTTACAGCTCCTGTCTGCCTTTCCTTTAGAGGCCTTGTCTGTCTGCTCATCCTCACTTGTGTCCTAGAGCATTCTCAGGAGGAAGCCCAGGTGTCACACACCACCCCCAGCTTCTGTAGGGAAGTTTCTAGGCTCTTGCGAGCGCTCCTGTGCCTGAGGCATGGAAGCTGAAGCAGGCGGCAAGCATCTTCCTGCAGACACTTGGAGTCAAGAGGAGTCAGTGGAGGGGCCCAATTTTGAATTTCATTCAACTGTGATTAGCAGAATCTCTGCTCCTGTGTGGGACAGTGTGGGTCGAGTAGGGACAATAGCTGGCTCCTGGCATCAGAAGCCTGAGCCATTAGTGTCAGCTCTCCTTATAGAAGCAGGAGTCCCAACAAGGGTGGTGATAAAGGACACACCTTGACCAGGATCGCTCAGCTATGCCATCCTCTTGCCCTCTGCTTACACATAAACCTCCTCAGGGCCCTGGAGGTGGACTTGGGGAGGGTAGACAACAATTGACCCTTTTTGTTGCTTTGCTGTGTGGTCAGTCACACTGAATGAATCTTTCTCTGCTGCCTTTCAGCATGGCTCGTCTCTCCGATCAGTCCGTTGAGAATGGTAGCTCAGCTGCCAAAGCCCAGGCTCTGACCCTAACACCTCCGGTAACAACAGGCTTCGTGGGGCTCTCTGGGGTAAGGGGTAAACTCCTGGAGGGTACCTGTGTGGAGTAGAAGCCTGTTTGCCTGCACACTCCAGTTCCTAACGTCCCCAGCTAGTGACCGCCACTAACGCCCGCCTCTGTAATCAAGCTGGGGTTGCGGACAGCCACAAGCAGCTGACTTCCACCTCCGGGAGGTTTTATGGTGGGTTCCAGAGGAAAGTGCTGTCCAGTAGGGTCACTGATTGGCTTTCTGTGTATCATGCTCTGCTGGGGCTGGCAAGCCATGCCGGGCTTTAGGATCCAGACACAGGCCCATTCAGCAACCCTGGTTAAGGACGATTCCAGCGGCAGCCTGGCTTCCAGTTCACATGCAGAGGCAGGCAGTCTGTCTTCCCTCATTTCCACACTGCTGCCTCAACCTACTTTAGGGAGGACAGCCTGGCCTGGAAGAGACAGCCTGGCTCTGAAAGTCATTTCCTTTCCCTCTGCCAGAATTACCTAACTCCAGCAGTTTAGGTGATCCCAGACCCACTGACTCAGAACAAGGCATGCAGCTGGCCCTCCCGTACTGACCCTTCCAAGACAACAATCTAATCAGCAAACTGATGGAGCTTAAGAACTCCACCCACCCATCAATCCCCACTGCAACCCCAAAGAGATGAGAAAGCACACACAGATCATCTGGCTCTTGTAAATTAGAAGGACCTATTGGACTCGAGCTCTCCTCTCTTTCTCTCTCTCTCTCTCTCTCTCTCTCTGTCCCAGATCCTCTCTCCGTCCTTCAGCAAGCCAACTTCCTACTGTGGCCAGAGGATTCTGTGTATCAGATCATAAACAGCTACCAGAAGCGCCCCTCTCAGGGTCCGCATTGCCCTGGAGCTGACTCAGACCTGGAAGTGGGTGCCTTTTATCCAAATGATGTTGGGCCAGGCACATTAATGGCTCCTATCTGGCAGGCACAGGTGAGGACAATGACTCCACTGATGTTGGCTTTGAGATGGAAGAGGATTGCCTTTCTCTGCCACTCCAGTTGACAGCAATGGTGGTTAGGGACAATCCTAGAGTCCTCAGGTGCCCTTCTGTGGGGGAGGGGACATCTCCCAACACATCCAAGATGCCAAGGAACAAATGAGTGATGGAGAGAGGTACTTAGGGTGGCACCCTGGGTGCCCCTACCCCAAGAGTCCCAAGCCACAAAACTCAGAACAGTACTTCATTCACTTGTCTGAACCCCTCGACTGCCGGCCTAGGAGCTCAGGAATGAAGAGCAACATGGGCAATACCTCCCTTAATTCAGCCCCAGTGTCCAAGCTAATTGTCCTGTTGCCATGACAACAGCCTGACCAAGCAACTTAAGGCAGGAAGGGTTTTCGTTGCCTCAAAGTTTGAAGGTACAGTCTGTCACGGATGGGAGATTGTGCTGAGGGGAGCATGAGGCAGCCAGTTATGGCATCTCCATAGTCGGAAACACAGAGATGAACACTGGTTGGTGTTCAGCTCGTGGCCTTCTTCTCATTGTGGGACAGAAGCCCCGTGGGTTGGTGCTGCCCACATTTAGCGTGGGTCCTCCCCGTCAGTTAACGCCATCTACCAGCTCCTTCACAGGTACGCACAGAGATCAGTTTCCATGGTGGTTCTAAATCCCATCAAGGTGCCAATCAAAATGACTCATTGTATCCACCGTGCTGCTGAAAGTTCACGGTGGCAGCCCTGTCCTAGGGTCTGGGCTGAACCACTGAACAAAGACAGCGCTTAGTGGGGCAGCCAGACCCTCCCTCTCCCACCAGGTTCAGGGTCATGAGAAGGGAGAGCAACGAGTTGTCACTAACAGAGGGACCGAACATGAGGGAGCACGTCCCTGTGCGCTCCCTGCCCAGCATCCCTACTGTCTTCAAGAACTGCCTTCCCCCTGCACAATTAGGCAAAGCACCAGGCCAGGTCCCATCCACGTTCCCTCCTGAGGTCTCAGCCCGTGTGTTCTCTTGTGCTGAGGTCTAAAGGCACATGGAGCGCTGGCTGCTCATGTGCCTTGAGCAGTCGTGTCACAGGGTGATGCCTGGGAAAGTAAGAGTGGAACATCTAAACCAAACCAGGCCTGGAGGCTCTCCCCTGAATTCTTCAGTTTATGAGCCAATAAATTGCCCTGCTTTGTTAAAATCGCGATGAGCTAGTTTGTAACACTTGAAACGGAGAGAATTAAGATCCAAATCAGGCATCCAAATGCCTTTGTGGAGAAGGATGGAGCCAGTCAAGGCAGAAGGTAGGTGGGACAAGCTGAGGACACAGGGCCCAGCCTCTGGTCTTCAGCGTGTCAGCCTGCACCCCCCAGAATCGGTTCATGCAGTTTCTTTCAGGGAAAAAAAAATTATATATCATTGTGAATCAAGATTTATGTCATTACTCCACTTCCAAATCAAAAGCAGCTTGGAGCCGGAGAGGGGTAAGGGTGGGACTCCTTTACCCCCTCGATGGCATCTAAAATGTCCAGGACATCCCACCACAGGGCATCAGGGGGCCACAAAAGCTGAGGCTTCTCTGATCCTGGCAGTCTTTGCTAGGACAGCAGCCTCAGGCTCCTGAGAAATACTGTTTTCAATATTGTGGACGGAATAGTAAATTCTCTTGTCAGCCACTATTGATTTTACAGTTTCCTGACTGCCTCCCTGCCCCCACTACTCGATGTCTTTGATTATTTTATTTATGAACGACTTAACCTTGCCAGACAGCAGTCTCAGCGCTGACAGTTCCTCACAGGTTGGCGCCAGGGGAGAGGGTGGTACCGCCGCTCCCCATCTACATCTGGGCTGGGGTGGGAAGAATTTTCAAGGAAGTCAGCACAGAAGGCACAAGTCGGGGGCAAGACACACAGTGGGGCAGCAAGGGATTTCCTGAGAGCCCCAAGTTACAGTTCCCCAAAGGCTGCCTCTTTGCCCCCTCAACTGAACCCCACAGTCCTCAGGGTTCCTGTCTCCAGTCCTGAGCTCCCAGGAAGTGGAGCCAGGGTGCTGGTTGTAGCTCAGTTTCCCAGCTTAAGGCTTTTGGAGAGTATAAGTGACTCTGGTCACTCAGACCCAAGCAGGGCTCAGTGGCCTTGTAAGAGCTCGGTCCTGAAGAGGGGGGTGGGGAGAGAGAGAGAGAGAGAGAGAAGGAGGGAGGGAGAGAGGGAGGGAGGGAGGGAGAGAGGGAGGAAGGGAGGGAGGGAGGGAGGGAGGGGGGACCCAGGGCTGTGGTGCAGGTTCTGTCAGGGCTGAGGGGCCACAATGAGGATGCTAAAGCAGAACCTTACAAGGCAGATGAACATATTGTTCCTTTCCCCAGCCATGTCCCTTGCCTATCAGCCCTCAGCCCAACCCCACTGATAGAGGGAGAAACTGGGGCGCAAAGTGAAGCATTTGGTGCTGTATCGAGCAACGCCAGAATATGGATGGAGTTCATTCCCAGCCCAGCTCTGGGGCCTGTGTCTCAGTCAATGCTGAATTCTTTAAACTTTGAATATTTTTAGAAGTGACCATGTGACCACCCTCGCTAGAATGATCACTCTGGCTACACAGAGTGAACCTCCTTCCATCTCTTCTCCCCAGCTCCTGGGCACTGTCCAGCAACCCCCAACACAGACCTTGTCTCCCCATGTCATCAGGAAAGCAGCGGTCAGAGGAGAGTCCGGGCTTGCCCTGAAGAACTTCCGGTTGCTGCTTCCACCTAAGGCCCAACGCTCTCCTTGTGTGCCAGCGACTGCCCCCTTGTCCCTCCAGCCACCGAATCTTTTCCTGCAGCTCTCCACCACTCTGTGTTACCCTCCAGACTGTAAAAGGACTGAAATGTTTTCCTACTTTTTCAGAAACACCCTCTTTACCAAATTGCAGGTGATCCCGAGTCTTCCTCGGCAGTCCAGCCAGACGTCTAACCTCCTACCTGCTTGTGGTTCTCCCCACCTCCACCCATAGAAACCCCATCTTGCATCAGCATGGGTGACACCTTGAGACACCAGCTACAGCCCTTGGAGGAACTAAAGGACCACACTGTGAAAAGCACACCCTGAATGCCAGAAGTGTCATCAACACACTACATCACCAGCAGCCGACACGCTCGTGCATCTCCACATCATAATTTACCAAATAACAATAAAATCCCAAGGCACATCGGTTCCCGTCACAACCGATTGCCGAGTGGCCTTCCTTGACAGCTGGCCCAGGTGTCTGCTCCGTTATTCCAGTTTTAACTACAAATACTAACTCTCAGGTAATATAACCATCCAGATTCTAGGTGATAAATAAGGATCCGTGATAGACAGATGCTGTCTTCATTTTCTTTCGTGTTCCTATGATGAAATACTCTAACAAGAACAACAGGAGGGCGTCTGCTTTATCTCTCAGTTCCAGCTTCCATCCACCGAGGCAAGGTGGTCAGCGTCTGGGGAGCCAGAAGCAGCTGGCAGCGCTACATCTACGGTCAGAGGGCAGCAATGAATGCATGCACACTGGTGTGGGTCAGAGGGCAGCAATGAATGCACGCACACTGGTGTGGGTCAAAGGGCAGCAATGAATGCATGAACACTGGTGTGGGTCAGAGGGCAGCAATGAATGCATGCACACTGGTGTGGATCAGCTTGCTTTCTCTCCTTTATAAAGTCCAAGATAGGAGCTGGTAAGATGGCTCAGCAGGTAACGAGTCCTGAGTTCAAATCCCAGCAACCACATAGTGGCTCACACCCACTCGTAATGATATCTGACACCCTCTTCTAGTGTGTCTGAAGACAGCAATAGCGTACTTATTTATAATAATAAATCTTTTTTAAAAAAAGTCCAAGATCTGCTGCCTGATTAGGTTGGATCTTTCTACATCAATTAATGTAGCCAATATAATCTAATCCCTGACAGACTGGGCTAGAGGCCTATATCCCAGGTGACCCTAGATTCTGTCAGACTGACAATTAGCATTAGTCATCATAGATAGACCTACATATATGGACATACACACATGCACATAGGTAGATGTATATATATGCACATAAATGTATCTACACACACACACTTGGTATGTATTTAACTATAAAGTGTTGAAGAGGCTGCAGCAAATTCAAGGCATTTCAAAGAGGCCTGAGGGAGTCTGATAAGGAGAGGCACAGCGACTCTGCTGGCAGCAAGGCTGCTGCAGCCACCATGGTGCATTGAGCCGCAGGGTTGGCAGAGAGATACAAGAATGAGGTGTTGTAGAGGCTGAGGAAAGAGGTCTGGACTGTGTCCAGATGAGTGGATGGTGGACAGACAGACACACAGATGGCAAGTCCATGGTGGACAGACACACACACAGATGGCAAGTCCATGGTGGACAGACAGACACACAGATGGCAAGTCTATGGTGGACAGACAGATACACAGATGGCAAGTCCATGGTGGACAGACAGACACACAGATGACAAGTCCATGGTGGACAGACAGACACACAGATGACAAGTCCATGGTGGACAGACCCACAGATGGCAAGTCCATGGTGGACAGACACACAGATGGCAAGTCCAGAGGGACAAAGATAGACAGATAGGTGTTGGTCACATCAACAATAAAGATGAAGTCAAGATGAAGCCTGGGACAGTCCCTTGACACACACCCCAGGTGGTCAGCTGACAGGTGGGTAGAGGTGTTCTCATCAGAGTGTCAAGTGTCCTCTTCCTTCAGCCCAGGAGTCTCACATGAAGTGGAGATTCCTGGTTTCTTTGGAGACTGTTGTGTCCTGTGATGTTTTTCTGGCAACTGTCTTCTGAGAGGATGTTTTGCTGAAGCAGACACGTGAGAAGACACAATGTTTGGAAAGAGTATAAGGAGAACCCAACAGACTGAACAACACTTTTACATTGCTTTGCCTTGCAACGCTTTGCTGGTCTTCGCTTATGCTCGCTTGTCATGACTCTGTAGAAAGAAAGAAACCAAAGAACTTCCCGTGGTACTCTGGCTGCTTCTTGCCACTTCTGCGGTCTTGTGCTGATTCGTCAGAGCCTTGAAGTTTCTTCTGGATCAAGCTGATGCCACTGCGGCTACTGATTGTGTCTGATGTTTCGGATTGGATTACTGAGATCCTGACAATGAAAATTGTTATCGCCCCAAAGAACTACTTCTAAACAGGTCCACACCTCCCCTGGTCCTATTAACAATCTTTCTTCCCTACCTTTGCTTGGTGGGCTAGAAGGGAGGTTGGAGCATTTAAGAACCCTAATTAAGCCAGGCAGGTGGTGGACACCTTTAATCCCAGCACTTGAGAGGCAGAGGCAGGTGGATTTCTGAGTTCGAGGCCAGCCTGGTCTACAGAGTGAGTTCCAGGACAGCCAGGGCTACACAGGGAAACCCTGTCTCGAAAAACCAAAAAAAAAAAAAAAAAAAATCCAAAAGCCCTTATTAAAGTAGGTTTCAAGAAACCTAACCCTACACTCACTCTCTCTTCAGTCTGCTACCACTGTGTCCACTAAGTTCTCAGGCCTTCTTTCCTGACGTGATCTACAGCCCTAATATAATGCATAGTCCCAATGTACTTGGATAAATTTCTACAGCATCACCCTTTCTTCTTTGGAGAATAAGATTGTGCCTTGTCTGTGGCATGGGTAAGATGGCAATGTTTATGTGTCCACCAGGTATAGTCATTCCCTGCCCTCAGAAAAGAGAGAAATTCTGCTTGTAACATGGAATCTCTCAGAGCAGAATCCGTTGTACAATAATAGAATCTCCCAGGGCAGGTCCAAAGTGCAATATGGCGCAACCAAGGGCAGACCCATGAAGGAATATGGAGTCACTGAGGGCAGGCATGTTGTAGAATATGGTGTGTATGACGATAAGTACGTTGTACAACATGGAGTCCATAATGGTAAGTACATTGTACAACATGGAGTCTATGATGGTAAGTACATTGTACAACATGGAGTCCATGATGGTAAGTACATTGTACAATGGAGTCTATGATGGTAAGTACATTGTACAATGAAGTCTATGATGGTAAGTACATTGTACAATGGAGTCTATGATGGTAAGTACATTGTACAATGGAGTCTATGATGGTAAGTACATTGTACAATAGAGTCTATGATGGTAAGTACATTATACAATGGAGTCTATGATGGTAAGTACATTGTACAACATAGAGTCTATGATGGTAAGTACATTGTACAATGGAGTCTATGATGGTAAGTACATTGTACAACATGGAGT